>NW_026596147.1:4989681-5073619 GCF_907164565.1 Psammomys obesus
CACACACACACACACACACACACACACACACACACACACACACACACAATCTAGTCTTTTTTTCTGTACCTCTAAACCTTCTTTTGGACTACCTCATAGTTGGGGGAGGCAGTAGAGACTATGTTTTAGAACCCCAGCTTCAGGGTTTCCTACCTGTCTCGCCAGCATCTCAAACTCAGCTTCCCTGATCTGTACATTCAAGCATTAAATAATCTAGAGGAAAGAAATTTTGGTATTAGAATCAGGAAAAAAATAGATACAAATGATACGAATCAGAATAAAAACATAGGTATGTGTTCAAAGATACCCCCTTCTCACCTCTACCCGAGGTACACACTCTCTGATGCTTATCAAACTGTTTGTCAAAGACTTTGCACTGTCTTTTCCTAACAAGGGGCAAGTGTCGGGGCATGGCGAGGGTTTAGAGAAGTTCATAAAGCATTCTGGTTGTACAGAGAGTATTCTCTTGTGAGGCTGCTGGATTCACTTCTACTTAGACTGTGCTGGAATTTAAAAAAAAAAGAAAGAAAGAAAGAAAAACTTTACTTGTGTTTATTTGGACAGGGTGGCCATCTCCAGTTGACACATTCCTTCAATAAATGATCTTGACACTTTCTATGCCTCAGTTCCCATAGCCCCAAGAGATGGGCTGTATCTTTTCATATCTACAGCCTTAAATAATCTTTCTTTCAGGGGCAAGAATGCTTGCTTTCATATCCTATGAAATTCACTCCCAGTGGGTTGTCCCATTCTTCCCTCTCCTTTTTTCACTTTTTCACACTCAGCCAGGCAAGGTTATTTTTATGATTCCTTTATTTTATTCCAAAGTTTAAACTTCTTTCCTTTCTTGCCACATACAAGTCTCCAGGGTTGCGATAAATTATCACTCTTTGTTTGCTCAGCGTCTCCTCCCGTGTCTTTGGAGAGGCCCTCAGAATCTTCTATCTTTCATAAACTGTGTGAAATATGGTGACATGAAATGTCTTTCATATTTAATTTTCCAAATTTAATAAAATACATCTTTCTATGTTTTCTTTGCCTGAGCAACCAATTCCCACCTCACAAATAACTACACAAGTTGGAAATGTACTTAGAAACCTTTTTTATTTTGTTTTATGCCTTTGTTGTCATAATAGCATGGGTGTGTGGATAGATTTTCATGTTGACTTGGACTTCTACACAAAACATCTGAGAAGAGAATGATAGACAAAGAGCAGTACAAGATTTCAAAACACACATATTTTTGCGTATAATCCTTGTGTATTTCTGTTCTGAAATCTATAGTGGTTTGGTCTGCTTTTCTTACATCTCTTCTCCACGTAGGGAACTTGGAAAGCTCAAAGTGAGCTATACTTTCTGTAACCTCTTGGTGTGGTGATTCTGGACTGATATATGTGAGAAATTTGGAAGGCAGCAGCAAGTGGAATGTATCTCACTGAGAGTTGAGGATGGACTCATTAATAGGAAAACTCATGTAAATATCAGCTCTCTCTACCCACCACTCTGTCCAGTATGTAGTCTCCTAGACACTGAGAGACAGTGGTAGCAGATGTGCCTACTTGAGTTCATTTCCTACTTTGAGCTTGAGCATGGTGGCTTCTGAGTTATAAGAACCTCTATCATTCTCCTTTCAGATGTTTTCTGTGTAATTCCAAGATTAAAGCCAATCTACTTCCTATATCTTCTACAAATCTGGAAAATATTTCATTTACTATAATAAACATCCCTCTATTTAAAATACCTGGAGCTATTTCTGACTACAGATTAATGCATTCCTTCATTGCTTATTTACAGACTATGAATTCCTGGGACCCTCCATGACATGTGTCTCCCACCAGGCTCTCAGTTATTACATTTTTTTTGCCAGCATGTCCGTCCTCATTACGCCTTCAAGAAACTCTCAACTCTTCATATCCCCGTTCCTTCAATGTGATATTTATGCTTTAAAATGTTATACCCACTTTTTTTCTCCTTTGAATCTCCACCCAATTTAAATATTTTCAGTTTTTTTTTTGGGGGGGGCCTTGAAGTAAACTCTTTCTATTGAGTTAGCTGTGTAAACCATTAATGTTCTTGCAATGAATTTCAAATGGGACTTTTCCTCTCCTACACTATCGCTTCTTGAACTCACACACCTTCTATTCAATTTACTCTCAAATATGTTAAAAAGACCATAATTATAATTATCTAATAAATGTCCATTGAGAGGCTTCTGATTATATCACTCCCATCTACTTCATATTTGACGCACTTTGCAACCAGTTGTAAAGAGTAATAGCCTGTTGGTTTTAAATAGCATCCAGCAATAGCTAACTGTTTTTCTACCCTCATAAATACATAAATAAATATTTCAGGGATGTTTTAATGTGAGTCTACCATTCTTTCAATGGAATGTAATATGATACTTGCTTTCATAAACTCTCAGAGGGAAGAAATTGAATCTGGTCAAATTTTTTTTTTTTTTTTTTTTTTTTTCTACGGGGACAAGACGTGAGTGCTTCAACATGAAACAGGACGGCAATAATTTAAACACCCCATTGCCATCCCCTGCATCGTCATCTAAGGCTTTTGTTATTGAACAGAGAAGTTGCCCTATTTACTACTTCAAAGAAAAGCCAAAATTTCCTCCTACTTTGAGAAGCAAACTTTCAGCATGTGGTTATTATATTGTTTCTGGACATCAACATTTCTTTTTACTAAGTTCAATATTTAAATATGACACAGTAAATTTTATTCCAAATCTTCTGATAATACAGGAAAGTGCTACATTTTCTATAAAATTTTGCTTTGTGATTTCTTCTTTCTGATTATTTTTCTTAGAAAAAAAGAAGCAAGCATAATTATGAGAATGCCAAACCAATAGATATGCAAAAATTTGTCATTTCTAAATAGAATTTGAGAGATCTTGCTTTATTTCTGGCAGTATGTCTTTTTAACAATTTAAAATTAACTTCTTTACTATTTCTTTTCATTAGGATAGATGTTATTCCAAAGTAACATAAAAGCAGCTTTTTTAAAACTAGAATTTATAACCACCGTTATATGCTTTTATGTTTTCTTTACATGACACCCAAAGCCAAAAGTCAGTAATGAATGTGAAATATTTATTAGGGATGAAAGTATAAAACCTGACCATAATAGAAGACTGACAGATTTTATATTGTTTTTATAAGCATTTTTAAGCTCCTTAAAGAAATACATTCGCTACCAGAGAAACACACACCAAATGTGGTTTTGTAGATGTTTAATATTCACACAAAGCATATTCCAATTCACATTTTCAGACTAGATTAAATCTTTTCATGTTTGAAAATGAAAGTTGGACTTTTATAATTATTAGATAGTGTTGGAAACATTTGAATCAATGTGCATATTTAATTCTGGTGTGTTTACACTATTTATTAACTTTATGCTCCTTTTGAGAGATGAATTATTGTGTTTTAATACTAAGATAAAATTCCCTTTCTAAATATGTGTGTTTATATTTAAACATGCAATAATTCATTATTGTTATGATCACCTTCTGTAAATTAAATGGACCCCCACACACGAAATTTAGCCTGCATATAAGAACTAATGAATGACATACCAAGTAATGACATATCTTGAGAGGAGATAAGAATTCCTCAAGCGGTCCCTGGGTAAGATGATCAACACTCACTCAGAAAGACAAACAGGATGGACATTGGAAGTAGGAGAAAATGAGAAGCAGGACAGGAGCCTACAACAAAGGGCCTCTGAAAGACTCTACCTAGGAGTGCATCAAAGCACATGCTGAGCAGAGCACATAACCAAAGCACATAACCAAACTTTGAGCAGAGTGAAGGGAATCCTATGAAAGAAGAGAGAGATGATGGGAACTGGAGAGGACAGGAGCTCCACAAGGAGAGCAAAAGAACCAAAATATTTGGGCACAAGGGTCTTTTGTGAGACTGATACTCCAACCAAGGCCATTCATGGATCTAACTTAGAACCCCTGCTGAGATCTCCCCATGGCAGCTCAGTGTCCAAGTGGGTTCCATAATAATGGGAACAGGGACTGTCTCTGAAATGAACTGATTGGCCTGTTCTTTGATCACCTCCCCCTGAGAAGGGAGCAGCCTTACCAGGCCACAGAGGAAGACAATGCAGCTAGTTCTGATGAGACCTGATAGACTAGGATCAGAAGGAAGGGGAGGAAGACCTCCCCTATCAGTGGACTTGGGGAAGGGCATGTGTGAAAAAGGGGGAGGGAGGGTGGAGTTGGGAGGGGAGGAGGGGGGAGCTACAGGGGAGATACAATGTGGATAAATTATAATTAATAAAAATTAAATTTAAAAAAGGAAATAAAAAAGAATTCTTCAAGCATATTGATAAAAAAGGAGGAAGGCCGTGTACAGAACACTTGGGTTTTTAATTGTAGATGAAGGAGTGTGGGTGTGGTTCCTCGGTGTAGGGAAGCTCCTGTTGATATCAAAAAAGGAATACATATTGTTATCAGCCACCTATATGGGGAAAACAGTGATAAGAAAGATGTATTTTCAAAGCTGACAGTGGCCAACTATAACATTAAGTCAAGTTCTACAATAATTCAGCTTAGGCTTGTCTCTCTTTGAGTTCACTTTGAGAACAGTAGCTATTTCCTATAAAAATTCACTTTAGGTCAACCTGGTAGACACAGAAGAATGACAGGGTATATCCTAAGTTGTCAGTGTAAGTTCATATTTTAAGCACCATTCATTAGTCCTCTATGAACACTGTTCAATGCCCTTGATTGTTGTTGAATATTTGATTACATTTTTTCATATATATCATGAAAAACAGAATTGGAAAAATGCAGAATGTCAGCCACGCAGCAGAGGAAGAATAGCTATTGCTGTATTATAACTGAGATTTTCTTCCCTTTTTAAAATTCTTCTCTCACACATTACATCTTGCCTACAGATTCCCATCTCTCCACTGCTCACTGTCCCTCGACCTCTCCTCTCTCCGAGATCCACATCTCCACCTCTGTTCCCCTTCCAAAGATAGAGCAGGCCTCCCAGACTTGGCATAACAAGTTTCAATAAGATTAAGTACCTCCTTCCTATTAAGGCTGGACAAGACACCCATTAGAGAAAAAGTGTTGCCAAAGTAGGCAAGAGTTAAAGATACCCTCCAGAGTCCCACAAGAGCATCAAGCTACAAAATCATAACATAAATACAGAACATGTAGCTCAGACCCATACAGGCTCCGTGGTTGTAGCTTCAGTCTCTGTGAGCCCCTATGAGCCTTGATTAGTTGATTCTATGGCCTGCATTTTCATGGTGTCCTTGATCTTCTTGCTCCTTCAGTTCTCCCCCTATACCCTACTGTGGAGTTTCTGTAGCTTTGCCTAGTATTTGGCTGCATTCTGCATCTCTTCCCATCAATTTCTACATGACACATCTCTGACGACAATTGACCTAGGCATCAATCTATTGTATAGCAAAACATTATTAAAAATAATTTTATTGACTTTTTGTGGGGAACAGTCATGTTTTGTTCCATCCTGGGTCTCTGGGCTGTCCAGCCTTTGGTTCCTGACCATCCAGGCTATGTCAGGCATGGGCTCTTTCTTATATAATGGGTCTAAAGTTGGACCAGTCATTGGTTGGCCACTCGCACAGGTCTGTGCCACCATTACCCTAGTATGACTTGTAGTCAGGACATGTAAACCCCATGATACACATGGCAAATGTTTATAATGCCAGAATGGATAAAATCAAAATGCCACTTTCATCAAAGTTCAACAAAACAAAATGGCGAACAGAAATTTTAATCCGTAATTACTGTTACAATAAGGTGAAAGTCAAGATAACGGAAATCAACTTTAAACAGGGAAATTTAAATTTCCAGAAAGCTGAGGCAGGATGAGTGTCCATGAATACCATCTGGCTTTGCCTACTGGCACTTACTGAATTTTAGGCTCCTATTTTCACATAGAGACAGAAACAGGAGCAGTGTTGTCCTGTCCTTTCCAAAAGGATAAGCTATTTTGGTGGATTTAGATTTTCTCAAAGAAGCATTTAAAGTAAGGATAAAGTCATGTGAGTCACAGAGCCATGAGCTGTGAAAGATATATTCACGCCTGTCTGTCTCAGTCTGGATAGGCCAAGCTAGAGGCTAGCTGGGAAAAAGGTTCAAAGGAACCTGGCTGACCTTCACTCAGGCAAGAATCTTTCTCCTCCTAAGCAGGAATATTAGAGAAATTGCTCATAAGGTTTAATGATAAATTTGCTTAGATAAATATAAACATTCTTGATTTTTTTAGAGGCAATTTTTTTTAACATATGAAGTCAGTCCATGAGGTTTGGACTGTTTTTATTTTATTTTATTTTTTTTCTTAGTATTTTTTATCTTTCTTGGTATTTTAGGAAGGTAATAAAAAACATCTTTATTTAAAAATAAATATTGACCCATAGGAAGTTTCAAAGCAATGTATTGAAGGATCCCGTGTAACTTTCACCCAACTTTTCTCAGTAGTAACATCTGAAATAATCATAAAATATCAAAACCAAGAATGTGACATTGATAAAATCCACAGAGCATATCTGAGATTTAGTTTTATCTAGGAATATTGGAACTCTATTTCTTCAGTATTGGTTGATTGCAAAGATTCATAGAAGGAGGACTTAATGATCATTAATTTCTGAGAGTGAACTTGGATATGTATCCATGCCATCAGCAGACTGTTTTGAGGTCCACCACTTCCCTGTTGTATTCCAAGCTCATCTCCCTCCTTATTCTTTTCTATCATATTCTTTTAATTTTTGCTTTTACATAATTTCAGAATCAGACAAAATTAACAATATTTTTACTCTAGGAATTCACGTGCCTGTACAAGTACATGCATGCCTGCAATAACACTTAGTTAAAGAAGAGGCCATGTATTCAAGGAATCCATGATGGGTATATAGAAGGGTTTGTTTGTGGGAAAAGAGAGGGAGAAATTGTGTAATTAAATTACAATCTCAGAAATATATAACAAAAAGACAAAAATGTGAGGAATTTACAATGGGATTCTTATAAGGAATTTACCAATATTCTCCAAGAAGTGATATTTTTCCCCATCTGTTTTACCCACCTCCTTTTCTCTCTTCCCATTAATGAACATGTATATACATATATATGTACATAAATATATGTATATATGTCATAAACATTTGGGACACATAAACATTGTAATAAGTCATAAATATTTTCATTTCCTTCTTGATTTTGGCATAGAACTTTGAAAAGCTTGGTTATTTCCTAAGTAAAAGGAACAAACATTGAATTCTCCTAGGAGAATGTCTTTTTATTCTAATACAGTGACACTCACTCACTTGAGGTTACTACTAGAATTGGTAGGATCAGACCCGGCTTCTGGCTTACCAGTTAGGTTGTGCTTCTCCTCAGTAGGACAATTCAAAACACAATTAATGGTGAAAAATGCCACTTTAGGAAAAGGATCTTCAGCCCTATGTCCATGACCCCAGTGCTAACATGAACTTTAGGTTCTTTCTCTTTAGAGAGAGAACTTTATGTTGCCAGATCTGTGTAATATCTTTTGGGGAGACATCCTTCTTCAGTGGCTGGCACCAGGCTTCAGCCTTTTTCTTTTCCTAGAATGAGATTATGGGGAAATTCTAACTTCCTGGCAGGAAAAAGTGGTGGTTATGGTACCTCAATACCAGTGGGACTTAAGTACCTCTTCTTCACCTGCCAGGAAAGTCATTGGATTAGTGATGAGGGAAATCAACAGCTGATTAGAAGTTTGGAAGACTCTCAACTCTGCCCTCCAGGAATGGGAGAAAGGCTGGAGACCCCATAACTCTTTGTCACACTTACATGAATAATCCTTTGGACTGCTACTGAATCACACAATTCACAGTGTTCCTATAGAACCTTACACGTGAAAGTGCCTGGAGATTGGTGACCTCATGAAGACATAGACCTTTAACAAAATGTCCCATCCCTCTGGCCTTATGTGTCTTGTCTATCTGATTGCTTATCTGTGCCTTTAATGAGAAACAGATGAATATACATATAGTGTTTCCTTGAGTTCTGCCCTGGAAAATCATTAAAGCCAAAGAGGAGTGTGAACACCTGATCGCTGGCCAGCCTGAAATAGGGGTCACAAATTGGGACTGTGATAAGTATCTGAAACAGTATGTGGGAGAAACAGTATTGTGGGACTGAGTCCTTAATTGATGACATACACAGAGACTCTAGTGAGTATCAGAATTGAGTTAAAAGTGAAAAACACTGCTAGCCTTTCTCAGAAACCCAGACGATGGGAAGAAACTTAGGAATACAGACTCATGTACAAATATCCTCCCCTCAAATACGGTGGTGTTTCCCACAAAATAAAAATGCTCTTTTACTAAACCCAGAACAAATTCTAAACTGAGGCTATCGGCACTAATGAAATGCTATCATACATTACAGACTAGTCAACTGTTATCTTTAATAGCCAACACATTTATTCATATAGTTATCATGCATATTTGATCTGCAGCAATATCTCAATACTCCTTTTTGTTCTACCTCACTGACACTGTTTAAGAGTACAGACAAGATGTTTTCTCGACTGTCTTCTAGTTCAGGTTTGCCGGCTCCTTCGTGGTCTGTAGATTCAAGTTATGCATTGTTAGCAAAAGGCACTAGTATGGAAGTGATCCCGAGTTCTCAGAGCTTCATATGAGGAGATGAAATTCCATTTCTCCCAGCTTTTAGAAAAGTTAACTTTGGTGTGTTGGTAACTATTGCTTAGAAATTTTAATCTAAAATTATTCTTATTTGTGTTTGTTACACTGAGGATTGAGCTTCTAAAACTATATGTTCATCTCTTTTGTTCCTTCCCTCAAATCTTTTAAACCTTAAATATTTCTTCTTGTCCTTATTTATAACTGCATTGCGAAGAACTGACCTTTATTATATTCCTCATTATACTCGAAAGTAATGCCCCATTTTTTAATGCATTCTAATAAGTTAATAGTCTTTCTGAGCAAGGATTTTATCATGTCCATCCTTGTACAATCTAGAAAAATAGAAGTTTTTCAATAGCTATTAATTGAACAAGCCAGTCAATGAACAAATGAATTTTACGAGGAGTAATGAAAAGGTATTATCTTCTCTATTTGATAAAGAATAGTGAAGATCAGCAGTGTGATTAAATTATGACAGCAAGTCCTGAGCAAAGCACATAATGAACATGGTTAAGCTAATTTTATCTGAATTCAAGAGCCTGCTTCAGGTTAACAGGGCCCAAGTATGGAGACAGAAAAGAAAAAAGGAAAGAGAAAAACCTTTCTATATCTAGATGTAAAGTCCAAACCAGATTTGGAAGTGTTTTGTGACAGCAGCTTACAGTGTCAGCTGGTAAACAATAACCTATAAAACAGCCTCAAATTTAGGGCTCTCCAGCAGTCATTGGTATTCTCTCGCACACATCCGGAGTCAGCTGAGGTCAGCTGATCTTCTCTGAGCGCTGTTGGTCTGGCTCCCAACTTCAGACTGGATCAAGGCATGTTCTGCTTGCCTTTTATTCTCTGTATCAGCAGGCAATTTAAAACCAAAGGAACGACAGGGCCAGGCCAGGCCACGTTAATCCTTCTCAAGGCCATTGCTTGTAACTAGTACGCCAGAGCCCACTTCTCTCCATGATGCGAGTGGAGCTCCTGGCTAAACCAAGCTTCTCTAGAAAACGCAAAACCTTCTCCTGTAGGTACAAGGTACTACAAAAACCGGAAAAAAAATTAATTATGAAATCCACTCCAGCAACACAAATTGGAATGGATACATGCAAATTTCAAGGGATATAGCCAGTCTAGAAATGCATGATAGACCTCTTCGGTACCTGTGTGCCTGTGTGTAAACATGTGTCTTTTCTTGGCTTGCTCTTACTCACTCTCCATCCCATACACAGTTCTTACTCCAAGTTAGGTGCTCTGGTTGTTCCAACTGGCCACAGAGATGTACAACCGGAGTGTTTAAAACATTTTAAATTTCACCATGAGTCCAACTTATGTAATTTTAACAATAATTACTAACACATCCCATATAACAGGTGAGCTTTACTATCACTTGAGAGAGAGAAAGACAGAGAGAGAATATTTTATATAACTAAAGTGGTATAATTTATATCTTAACAATTATCTAAAGGCCCATATAGGCATGTATTACCATAACTTGGGGCTCTATGTAGATGATATAATCTCTAATGGGGGGTGTTTCTTTAAATCATTGCAGAGGTGTTCTTGAAAGTATTGGTTGCCTTCTCTTCTATCTTTTGTTTAATGGCCATGAGGTAAACATGTTTTATGCTATGAGTTACCCTGAGATATTCTTTTCCCAATCTGAGACCTGAAAGCATTGCTTTTACCCAATTGTAGGCCAAAAACTCAAATATTATGATCCAGAATAAACCTTTTTTAAAAAGTCGGTTGCTCCAGGTGTTACAGTGGAAAGAAGCTGATCAAGCCACAATACCTCCTCTACACGATGATGTTTATTTCACCAAATACTTTAGAAATGAATCACTAACATATATTTGATGAGAAAAATGTGAAATGCAAATGGTATTTTAAGGATGATACAGTAAAGTGTATAATAAATTCAGGCAACGTTTATGAAAGTTCTAGTTGTAAGAAATACATAAAATATTTTTCCTCAGATGTGGTCATGACTTAATAGCTATCAAAGCCATAGTCTACTTTTATGGTAGTGCAGATATTCTGGCAATCAAGAACGACCATGTAAGTCTTTAATAATATGAGAATGTGCAATGAAGGCTTTGTATTCTCAGCTAGGTGCAGCAGGTTTTTATATCAAAATGAAAACCAACCAAACTATCATTTGACAGTTTTCTTCTATCAGAGAAAAAAAATATCATTCCTGGGTTTGAAAGGGGTGTGTATTAACCCTCTGATATCTGGTGCCCATCATAAAAATGCACAGAGCTATATAGCTCTCAAATTAAAGATGTGTTTTCTGCCTGGACAACATTCCTGTATACTTAACATCAAACAACTTTTTGTGGTCAACTTTATTATCAACACTCTTATTCTCAGTGGAATAAAGAATTGCAGTTTCCAATTCAGATGTCCCTCAACTGAGGAATGGATACAGAAATTGTGGTACATCTAAACAATGGAATACTACTCAGCCATAAAAAAAGGAAATCATGAAATTTGCAGGTAAATGGTAGGAACTGGAAAAGATCATCCTGAGTGAGCTGTCCCAGAAACAGAAAGACACACACGGTATATACTCACTCATATAGACATATAATATAGGATAAACCTACTAAAATCTGTACACCTAAAGAAACTAATCAAGAGGAAGGACTCTGGCTAAAATGCTCAATATCCATCCAGAAATGCAAAGAGGATGGACTTCAGAAGAAGGAGAAAACAGGGAACAAGTTAGGATCCTACCACAGAGGGCCTCTGAAAGGCTCTGCCTTGCAGACTGTCAAAGCAGATACTAAGACTTATGGCCAACCTTTGGGCAGAATGCAGGGAATCTTATGAAAGAAGTGGGAAATAGTAAGATCTGGAGAGGACAGAAGCTCCACAAGGAGAGCAACAGAACTAAAAAAATCTGAGCACAGAGGACTTGTCTGAGACTGATACTCCAACCAAGGACTATGCATGGAGATGACCTAGAACCTCTGCACAGATGTAGCCCATGGCATTTCAGTCTCCAAGTGGGTTCCATAGTAATAGGAACAGAGACTTTCTCTGACATGAACTGATTGGCCTGCTCTTTGATCACCTCCCCCTGAGGAGGTAGCAGTCTTACCAGGCAACAGAGGAAGACAATGCAGCCAGTCCTGATGAGACCTAATAGACTGTGATCAGAAGGAAGGAAAAGAAGACCTCCCCATCAGTGGACTTGGGGAGGAGCATACATGGAGAAGGGAGAGGAAGGGAAGGAATGGGAGGGGAAAAGGGAGGGAGCTACAGGGGGATACAAAGTCAATAAAGTGTAATTAATTAAAAAAAATTAAAAAAACAGAATTGCAATTTCCAAGTCCTCTGATAGGGGAGGTCCTCCCCCAATTCTATCTGACCCCAGTATATCAGGTCCCATCAGGACTAGCCACACTGTCCTCCTCTGTGGCCTGACAAGGCTGCTCCTCCCTCAGGGGGCGGTGGCCAAAGAGCCCTTCACTGAGTTCTTGTCAGAAACAGTCCCTGCTCCCCTTACCAGGTTACCCACTTGGATCCTGAACTGCCATGATCCTTGGAATGGGGAGGAGATGAGGAAGAGAATGTGGAATTGAGGGAGGGAGGGAGGGGTCTACAGCTGGGACACAAAGTGAATGGACTCTAATTAATATAAAAATAAAAATTGTAATTAAAAATGAATAGCAGTTTCCCAAGCAGTTTTCATAGGCAAGGTTGGTCTTCAAGGGAAGTAAATGTGTCTGAGTGTGTCAGATATTCACAGCCATACTTTTGGCACAGCTTCCTTAAATTCTCCTCGTCCTTATTCTAAAGTGTTTCCAACAGATATTATAGGCATATGTTCAAAGATGGACTTGAGACATTTCCCCAGGTTTCATGTCAGTGATTTGCATTCCAGACCAAGTGTAATGGCAAATAGAGTGTTTGTGTTGTGAGGCATGCTAGTTCTTCCCTATTAGCTTCTCAAGCTTCTTAGTCTGTCCAGAAGTCAACATTTATATCAACCCTTTCCACCACATACTACAGTTCCATTTGGATCCAAACAAATCTGTGGGGGAAAGTGCAGCATGAATCAGAACTGTCTGGTTCTCATTCCTAAGGAAAGAAGTACATGGACTTCTGGAGCCCAGATTTAGACCTCAGGAAGTTTATTTCTTGCTTTATCTTCTTAAGTTGCTCGTCATTTGCAGTACGGTTGCAGTGTGGGTTTCTCAGGTGCCAGGCTGTGCGAGAATAACAAGAATTTTTCCAGGCTCACTTCAAGAACAGGGCTGTGTATTGAGACCTGATTTCCACCTTCATTCCCACTCCCGCCTTCTCTCCCCTTGACACTTTTCCTCTTCCTTCATTTCTTTCCCAGATATAATTACAGATGTGATTTATTGAATAAAAGATTTTCATATGCTTTGCTAAGCTTATATTTTCTTTATAATGGGATTTCAAGGTTTTTTTAATCACAGAAAGAGGGAGTCTTGAGAATTCTGTCATTTTTTCAGGTCGGGGTAAAATTATTATATTGTATCTGCACTGTCTTTTCTATATATCAGTTTAAAACTGCATGATGAGAATGTGTCCAAGGCACCATTATTTGATAGTCTGATTCTGCTAAAGTAAATCTACATATATTATTGATTTCTGTAAGTGAGAACTTTCATGTAATGATGTTTTAAAATGAAAAAAAACAGTGAATTTACTATCTCTTTTACCCTTTTATGTTGGCAAAATCATGTAATATAAAAGTGATCATCTACAATCTTTTTAAGGGCTCAGTTGAATAGTGTTAAGTATATTCATATGGCTATAAAAATAGATGTCCTGGACAATTTTATCTTGTAAATGCATTCAGCAACGGCTCTCTTTTCCCCCACCTTCAGTGCCTGGTAGTTTTCTCTGCCTTCTGCTTCGCTGAATGGATGACTTCAGTTAGTTCACAGAAGAAGAAACGTAGAATATTTTTGTTTTCGGGACTAACTTCTAACCTCCTTTATGCACCTGAACGTACTCAAATTATTCTCAAGTTGCAGCACATGATAGGACTTGCCCCCTTTTGAGGCCAAGTAATGCTTCTTTGAAAATATAAAGCATATTTTGTTTCCAAATGAATTCATCATTATTCTTGGGCTCCTGCCACTTCTTATCTACCAGGAATAATACGTCAGAAAATGGATGTGGAAGGATTATCTCATGAAAAAAAATAGAATTCATCACGGGGGCTTCTAAATGTCATTGGAATTAAATCTAGGGTATAGCTTATCAATTTCTCCAATGCACAGTAAAGCAGAAAACCGAAGATTGAATGAAGAGTGATATGTACCTTTGATTAAAAATATGCTGATTCACGTGTCTCAGGGACGTTCTTGTAGTAGAATCAGAACTGAGTGTCAGGGGGGCGCATATAAAAGGTTAGCCTCATGTCCTCTTTCTCTACAGTAGCAGCAGGCTGACATTTGTTTTCTACACCTGTTGCATTCAGGGTGCATTTGGGTGCTTTCTATGACTCTTCTGACAGTGATTTGCTTGACCGTGATGGTCTTTTAACTGTAGAATGAATGTCAAGACCCAATTTAAAACCTACTCTGTTTTCACATGGCTCCTAAGATCATCAGCAACAATTTCTTTGACAATTACAGTTCTAACCAGTGACAGAATATAATCCATTCAAGATAAAATAAAATAAAAAATACCGAGGATGCCCAGGCTCACTCAGGCAGTGTTGTGATAAATACTTACATAGCGATTATGCAACAGAACACGTGCTGTTCCTATCTGCTTAGTTGGTCTTTGTCTGGACTACATACCCCATTGAAACAGTGTGTGCCTTACTCAAAGAGTGTCGCACAAGTGACATCATCAAAACAAAGAACTGATCTCTGGTCTCTTTAAATTTTGTTTTGACCTTGGTAAGTAATGTGCACGTCTAATTATAGCTAAAAATGGTTCAAATATTATTTTTTTAAAAAAAGTAATATTACCAGGAAACATTTCTCATGGTATCTCCTGATGAACTTCAAACCATAAACCACAAACCAATGTGCTAATTGAGAATATTCATTTGTATGTGTGAATAATACAAAATTATCAATGTTATTTTCAGGCCATGCTATTGGGAATCACATTTTCTCTCACAGGGGGGCCTGAGGAGGTAACCACACTTTCTGAGAGGAGAAAAATGCCTTCTTTGGGAATGTTACAACTCTTGTAACATAAATCAAGAATGGGCTGAGGGAAGGGAGGCTTCTATAACAAAGCAAAGTTAAAGCACACTTTGAGGAAAGCCTGTGAAGGGAATCAAATCCTTTTATTCCTTCAATGAACCTCACTCTTCCTCTCTTACGCTCAGTTTGTGTCTGAAAACTAATTCCAGGTGTAACTTCTGCATTTTGCTTGCTATCGCTGAACAGCAGCTAATGTCCTGTAAACACTACCCTGTTATCTCACTAACTGAAGGCACACAGCTCAAAAGGGAACTGTGTTTCCTTTCAAAGTAATTAAAAGAAATGTCTGAAAGAACAGGCAACCTGATCGCCAACCTGTCTGCCAATCAGAAACACTGAATGACCTCAGATTTTCTTTTAGTACTCAGGCATATAAATACTCAAAGAGCTCTGTACAGAACCAATTGGATTTGTTTAGTTTATTAGTTATAAACACACACACACACACACACACCCAAACACACACACTCTTCAATTCCCAAACACTTTTTAAGTGTACATTTAAAGAAATGTCTCAAGGAGAAAATATTTATATCTTTAGATAAAAAGAACTTCGAATCAATCACTTAAAATATGTATTAGGTAGCATATGTTTTGTTTCTTGTCTTTGTTTTGAGATATGGTCTCAGCGTGTAGTCCCTGTTGGACTCATGGCAACTGTTTTGCCTTACTCTCCATCAGGTTTGGGGCATAACACGTAGTTGATAAGTGTGCTATGTTTAAAATGAAAACTCCACGAAAGAGCAGGATGCAGGGACAGAAAAACGATTCCTTCAGCAGTCACTTCAGATAAACTTTCTGCCTAGTTATAAGAGCTTTTGGGGGTGGTAATGATATTTGAATTAGTTGGTTCAGTGCCCCACTCAGTTGATTTTAGAAAACTAGATGTGTAAGAACTTTAAATTGGGGCCAGATGCCTAGGTGATTAAGAGAACTTGCTATTCTTGCAAAGGACCTGGATTCAGTTCCCAGCACCTACATGGCATCTCTCAACCTTCTATAGCTCCCGTACTAGGGGAATCCATCCCACGCCCTCTTCTGGCCTCCGCAGGCACTGTGCACATGGTACTGTGCTCATAGTACACAAACATACATGCAGGCAACACAGCTGCATACCTGACCTCCCCTATCATTAAGCTGGGGGAGGGGCATAGGAGAAGAAAGGGTAGGGAGGGTGAGGTTGGGAGGAGATGGAGGAAGGGGCTATGGCTAGGATACAAAGGGAATAAACTGTAACTAATGAAAAAATGAAAGACAATTCTTTAAATGAGATTATAGAAGAATTCTTCGGTAACAAAAATTCACAATCATTCAGCTAAAATTTCAGTGTCGCTATAACAGACTTGGAATGTCTGCAAACAGTCAGTATATTTTTCAATACTGACTGTTTAGAACGCATGCAAAGTGAGTGGGATTTCCTTTACGTCAAAATGTCTTTGGTGTAAATTATCAACAGCCAAAATATAGTCTATCATTAAAGCTCTCTTAGTGGGCCTTTCAGTTTCTGCCCTAAAATATACATAAAGAACCTGCATCAAATTTCCCGAAAATCCCAATCTCATTAAGGATACTGCAAACCTGAAAGTCTATCTTAATCATCTCAAATAATTCAAGAAATAAACTATATTTATTATGTTTCTATTGTTCCTGTGCTATAGGCAGAAACTATGAATAATAAACAAAACGCTGAGAAAGACCTTCTGACACAAAATTATGGTGGGTATTAATTTATACTTTGCTCTAGCAAAGAATATCTTTGTCAACATTTTGATATATGTTAGAGATTTTGAAGGGCCTCTATGGGCAACTAAAACACGTGATAGATGACCAGCAGGATTTTAATTGCCAAGTTGTAATAATAAAGCCATGGCTTGGCAGGATTAACATAGTAAAAATGGCCATCTTACCAAAAGCAATGTACAGATTCAATGCAATTCCCATCAAATTACCAACACAATTCTTTACAGACCTGGAAAGAAAATTTCTCAACTTCATATGGAATAACAAGAAACCCAGAATTGCTAAAACAATCCTCTACAATAAAAGATCTTCTGGACGTATCTCCATCCCTGACCTTAAGTTGTACTATAGACCAACAGTAATAAAAACTGCATAGTACTGGCATAGAACCTGATCTTTGACAAAGATGCCAAAACCATACAATGGAAAAAAAATAGCATCTTCAACAAATGGTGCTGGTCTAACTGGATGTGTACATGTAGAAAGATGCAAATAGATCCATACTTATCACCCTGCACAAAACTGAAGTCCAAGTGGATCAAAGACCTCAACATAAAACCAGACACATTAAATCGACTAGAAAAAAAAAAGTGGGGAATACCCTAGAACTCATTGGTACAGGAGAAAACTTCCTGAACAGAGCAACAACAGCACAGGCTCTAAGAGCAACAATCAATAAATGGGACCTCATGAAACTGAAAAGCTTCTGTAAAGCAAAGGACACCATCATCAAAACAAAATGACTGCCTACAGATTGGGAAAATATCTTCACTAACCCTTTATCTGACAGAGGACTCATATCCAGTATATACAAAGAACTAAAGAAGCTGAAATGCAGCAAACCAAGTAATCCACTTAAAAAATGGGGAACAGAGCTAAACAGAGAATTCACAATAGAGGAATATTGAATGGCAGAGAAGCACTTAAAGAAATGCTCAACCTCATTAGCCATTAGGGAAATGCAAATCAAAACAAACCTGAGATTTCACCTTACACCCATCAGAATGCCCAAAATGAAAAACTCAAGTGACAACACATGCTGGAGAGGTTGTGGAGAAAGGGAACCCTTCTCCACTGCTGGTGGGAATGTAAACTTGTACAACCACTCTGGAAATCAATCTGGTGCTTTCTCAGACAACTAGGAATATCGCTTCCTCAAGATCCAGCCATACTACTCCTAGGCATATACCCAAAAGAGGCGCAAGTACACAAAAAGGACATTTGCTCGACCATGTTTGTAGCAGCTTTATTTGTAATAGCCAGAAGCTGGAAACAACCCAGATGCCCCTCAACTGAATTGCGGTACATCTATACAATGGAGTATTATTCAGCAATGAAAAATAAGGAAATCATGAAATTTTCAGGTAAATGATGGGACCTGGAAAGGATCATCCTGAGTGAGTTGTCCCAGAAGCAAAAAGACACACACGGTATATACTCACTCATATAGACATACAATATAGGACCAACCCACTAAAATCTATGCATCTAAAGAAACTAAGCAAGAGAGAAGACCCTAACTAAAACGCTCAATCCCCATCCTGAAAGGCAAAGAAGATGGACATCAGAAGAAGAAGAAAGCAGGAAACAACCTAGGAACCTGCTACAGAGGGCCTCTGAAAGCCAGAAGAAGCCTGGGAACCTGCCACAGAGGGCCTCTGAAAGCCTCTGCCCTGCAGACTATCAAAGCAGATGCTGAGCCTGATGGCCAACTGTTGGGCAGAGTGAATGGAATTTTATGTAAGAAGTGGGAAATAGTAAGAGCTGGAGAGGACAGGGTCTCCACAAGGAGAGCAACAGAACAAGAAAATTTGAACACAGGGAACTTCCCAGAGACTCATACTCCAACCAAGGAGTATTCATGGAGATAACCTAGAACCCCTGCACAGATGTAGCCCATGGCAGTTCAGTGTCCAAGTGGGTTACATAGTAATGGGAAGAGGGACTGCCTCTGACATAATCTGATTGGCCTGCTCTTTGATCACCTCCCCCTGAGGGGGGAGCAGCCTTTCCAGGCCACAGTAGAGGACAATGCAGCCACTTTTGATGAGAACTGATAGACTAAGATCAGAAAAAAGGAGAGGAGAACCTCCCCTATCAGTGGACTTGGGGAGGTGCATGCATACAGAAAGGGGAAGGAGGGTGGGATAGGGAGGGGAGGAGGGAAGAGCTTATGGGGGGATACAAAATGAATAAATAATAATAAATTAAAAAAAGTTAAAAAAATAAAGCCACTCACAGAGCATACTTGTAGTTTTGGTACATGAGTGTTGCTGAGAACCGGCTCTGCTATAAACTCTCTAGCATAATCCAGGTAACCCATAGAGTTTTGCTTTAGAATGTTGTGAAAATGCCAAATGATTGTAAAAACAACTTGGAGAAGATATATTCTTAGGATAAAATATCTTTAGTTAATTTTGGGGGTTATATAAAAATTACAAAGGGCAGGAATTAATATTGGAATTTACCTTATTTTCTAAGTACCTATCTAAACTTTATTGTTTTTTGTTTTTTTTTTTTTTTTGTTTTCTGTTTTCCCCCTCAACCAGGAAAAAATATAATGGAAATGAAGTCCTGGATCGTGTTCAACTAAGCCAGGTGTTAGACCTTACTTGGTAGAAAATACCATCCAATAGATCATAACTTGGTGTTCTTACAATTAAAATCTCAAGTTACATAAAAATAATTTAGAGGGAAATCACATGCTTCACTGCAGAATATGGCATGGAACAGCTGGGATAAGACCCCACTCTTTGACTTATTCTTCTGTTGTGAGGCCTGTCTCAAATATCTCTTCTAAATACAGGTTCTTTTTTCACTGTGTCAGTACATGAAGCCTTTGATCTGTACCAATTTTTTGTATAGAACTTCTTCCCTCTTTTCAGACTGGGAGATGGCATCCTCTGTTGACCACTGACATTTATAGTCCCTGCCTCACTTCCAAGAATAGGTTTTTAGCACTATATCTGTCTTGAGGACCTAATGAGAATTATTTAAGGAAATTCGAATTTAAATGAAAGAGTGACATGATGGATTTGGACTTTCTATTATCTTCATCTCCCACCAGAGCACAAATGACAGTCCTAGTCAATCCAATTAAAATTTATAGGACATTTTGTGTGCTAAGAGCTTTGTGTTCAGAGCTAAAAAGTTACGGATAAATGAGAAGAGTTAATCCCTGGCATCAGCCTATCTCTAGTGTGGAAAATGCATCGTGAAGATCCGACACACTGGGACAAATGCTGTGTCTTCTCAGTATGTTTCTCATTAGAGAAGCATGAAATGATGTGGGGCTTGGAACCAAACAATCAAAACAAAACAAAATCCTTCCTGTCCCCACAAAGGACACTAGCTAGGAAGAAGTCAGAGGGAGACACCATGCAGGAGAGAGTTCAGAAACACAAAAGTAAATGTGGAAGACATTCGTGACCTGACTTTCTGCTCACAGTGGGTTTTTTGTTTGTTTGTTTGTTTTGTTGTTGTTGTTTTCTGCATCTGCTTCCATCCTGTCCTGGGTGGAGTCTTTTACAGGACATCAGTGGTAGGCTCCCATCCTGTTCCCTCTCTTCTAATGCTTCCAGAGTCTATTCTGTTTTCCCTTCTGAATGAGAATTAAGTATCTTCCCTAGGGTCCTCCTTGTGTTTTAGCTTCTTTAGGTCTGTAGATTTTAGTATGTTTATCCTATATTATATGGCTGACATCCACTTATGAGTGAGCATATACCATGTGTGTTTTTCTCCTTCCGTGTCACCTCACTCAGGATGATCTTTTCTCATTCCATCCATTTGCCTGCAAATTTCTTGATTTACTTGTTTTTAACAGCTAAGTAATAGTCCATTGTGTAAATGTACCACAATTTCTGTATCCATTCTTCTGTAGAGGGACATCTAAGTTATTTCTGTATTTTGCCTATTATGAATAAAACTGCTATGAACATAGTAGGCAGGGAGTCTTATGGCAGAAGGGGGATATAAAGAGACCCAGAGGAGACAGGAGCCACACAAAGAGATCAACAAAGCCAAAACACAAAAATAAACAAACAAACAAAACCAAACAAACAAAAATAAAAACAAAACAAAAAACAGGGCCCAGGGGTCACTGCATATGAATCAACCTAAGACCTTGCATTGAGAGGACTTAGACCCCCTGCTCAGATGTAGCCCATAGACAACTCAATTTCCATGTGGGTGTCCTAGTAAGGAGAGACAAGATCGTCTCTGACATCAAGTCGGTTTCCTGCCCCTTGATCACTTTTCGCTGGTGGGGTGAATTAGCCAGCTCACAGAGGAAGAGGATCCAGATAGTCCTGATGGTGCCTAATAGGCTAGGGTCAGAGGGAAGGGAAGGAGGACCTCCCCTATCAGTGGACTAAGGAAGAGGGATAAGGGAGGAAGACTTAGGGAAGGTTGGACCAGGAGGAGATGAGAGAGGAGGCTACAACTGAGATACAAATTTAATTAATAATAATAATAATAATAATAATAATAGAAATAAAGTACAACTCTTACTAGGGAACCCACATGGAGACTGAACATCCTATTGCTACATCTGAGCAGGGGATGTAGGTCCTCTCCATGCATGGTCCTTGGTGCATCAGTCTCTGCAGGACACCTAGGCCCAGATTTGTTGGCTTTGTTGGTCTTTTTGTGGAGTTTCTGTCCCTCTAAGTCTTTCTATCCCCACACTCTTACATAGGGGCTGTCTCTGACATGAACTCTGTTGCACACTCTGATCACTTCCACCACTCTCATCCGGGGCAGGGGGCCTTGTCAGGTCACAGAGGAAGAGAATGCAGGCACTCCTGATGAGACTTGATAGGTTAGGGTCAGATGATAGGGGAGGAGGGTTCTCCCCTTTCTGTGGACTAGAGGAGGGGAATGGGAAGTAGAGGAAGAGCAGGTGGAAACTGGAGTAGACAAGGGAGGAGGCTACAATCGGAATATAAAGTGAATAAATAATTTTAATTTTTTTCTTAAAAGAAAGAAAAAGAAGCACAACTCTTTTTTTTTTTTTCTTTGCATCTATTTCAGGCAGCTTTGGATGTCAAAGTCTAGGCACAAAAACAAGGTTAGACATTTGGACAAACACATGAAATAAACTGGAGATGGTGTGACTGTTGAATGAAGTACTCAGCAGTTAGAATCAAGGAAACAAGGGCCAGGGCCCTTAAAGAACAGAGGGGGGCAAGAAGACCCAGCTGGTTCCCCATCCCCTGCCTGCCCTGCTCTCTGTGCCTATGAAATCTCCCTGGCAAATCTTCCTTCTCCCTTTTCCCCTCCAGTAACACTCATAAACCTGAACTTCAACATATTTTAGGACTGACTGTTTGGATGAAGGATGGAGTTTGTGGAAACAAAGGTGAGTATTGTTCTTGGACTACCTGGCCGTTCTGTTCTGAGATTTGTTGAAAGATTCCCTGAGGCACATGAGAAAATAAGACAGAACAGGAAAACAACCCAGAGGGAAAGAGAGAAATTAGAAAGGCATCGTGTCCTAGAAGAAAAAAAAAAGAGTGCAGAGTGAACTAATTTGAGAAAGGAAAAAGAGTGTTGGAAACCTAGGGACAGTGAGAGTTCCCATCTGCTCTGAGAAAAAAAAAAAAGTGAAGAGTATTTTATTAGTTTGTGATATTCTTAGTTATAATCTAGGAATGCTGCTTTTAAGCAGTAGCTGTTGCAAAAAAATTTTTTACTTGAATATTAGTTTATCCCAACAAAGTTTATAATTTGTTAACTTTTGTTTCTTTTCTTCATTGAGCTCTGATATACTTGGCAATTGTTTTATTTCAAATAACCATAGTTGATGTACAAAGAATGCATGTTTTGAGGTGATGCCTGCACAGCTGCCAAAGAGTTCTGTGAAAACACAGGACAGTTCTCAAAATACTTATCGATATATTTTAAACCAATTTATCACGAGAACACACAATAAGGGTTGCAAGCTGAGAGAGTATGTGAACAAAACAAGTAATCTACTTGAAAGCATCAGGACAGCCCAAATTCTTATAGTTTGGCATATAATTTATTAGTAATTATGCTTTTTAAGTATTAATATTAATATTATTAAGTGAGAGGTGTTAATGATTATTACCTTTTCTCAAGACCTGTATGAATGAACACCACTATTCTCCAATGATAAATGAAATAACAGAAAAGAGCTTCTAAGAAGTTTTGTGGCTACTAATTATAGTCATGATTTTATTTCAAAATTATGATTGTAGATTTGAATTCAGGAATGTCTTAATCCTATTCTACACTTTCCTCTTCCAAATATATGTGGGATTCTGACAGAACATCTGAGCAGTTCCTAGGTAGGAGTCCTCCAGGCAGAACTGGAGCTTCACAGTGCTTTACCTATTTACCAGTATCCCCGCCCCTGCAAAATCAAAACAAAAAACAAACATAAAAAAAGAAAAAGAAAACAGAAAACCAAAACCAAAACAAAACAAAACAAAATCCTTAACATTAACTTTACCTAAAAAGAATAGCAAAACACATTTTTTTTTCATTTAAGACCAGCATCCTGTGAGTATATTTTCACCTACTACTTCATTAGTTTAATTGCTTGAAAAAAAATGTCATGACCTTGAAATAATTTTAAAATGGGTTTAAAATTAACTTGTCAAAAAGAAGTCTACATTTAACCTGCTTTCTTTAATCAAAGTAAATTATTTTCTCCTAAGCGGTAAAGCAGCTTTACAAGCAGGCACACATACCAATACTGGGTGTTCAGATTCTCGCCCCCACTAATAATAGTCTTAGTAATAAGTCATAAGAAATGGTGGCTACATCTGAATTTGGCAGGAAGCCATAAAGAAATAAAATAACAAATACCTGAAGTCTGCAGTTTCTGCATGAAATCACATTTACAACCACCACAAGTTAAGAGAAACCATAATGGATACATACCAGTTTCTATATTTGAAATCTTCTCTGTTTGCTGATTCTCCCATGATCCTAAGATGTGATGAAGACTTCAAATGCTGAATAAGTCATGGTCATTGCAATCACCAATATTCACATGTGTTAATCCAAAGCCAGGAGGGAAAACAGAAAAGAGTTAATGTTGGATAAATATGATCTAACCATGTTTTACAATACTCTCAAAAGCCAGTATTTTTTAATTAATTTGTTTTTTACTAATTACAGTGTATTCATTTTGTATCCCAGCTGTAGCTCCCTCCCTTGCCCCCCTCCCAAACTCACCCTTCCCATGGCCCTCCCCTAGTCCACTGAGAGAAGAGGTCCTCCTCCCCTTCCATTTGACCTTAGCCTATCAGGCCTCATCAAGACTGGCTGTGCAGTCTTCCTCTGTGGCCTGGTAAGACTGCTAGTATTTTTTTTAAACCAGGTATGCTCATACAAGGCAGAGTGGAAGCTGAAGACAAGTAGATCCTTGGGGCTTCCTGGCCAGCTAACCTTACCAACTTGGAGAAGTTCAAAATCAATGAAAGACCCTGTTTAAAACAAAAGGTAGAAAGAACCTGAGGAATTACACTCATTGTTGTTCAATAACCTTCATACACATATTCCATACACATATTGATACACATGTACCACTATCTCCCATAAACACATACACAAGCCTCCCCTCCCCCATACATCCTTAAAACCACAAAAGAATGGTTACTTGTACAAAAGATCCCTTTAAAATAGAAATTGGACTTTATTTACATATGCTTAACAGGAACATTGAGTTTATAAAATAAATACCTAATTTGTTTAATTCAAGCTTATTCAGAAATATACACTTGAATCAGAAATATTCTTTTGTTTATATCCACTATCCTCTTTCAATTTATTAGTACATATATATCCAAACACCGTGTCAAGAGGTTGAAGTACAATTATCTAGAAGAACAAGGAATATTTCACACAATGTCCTATCTTAATTTTACAAAGACAGATGAGAAAGAGTATTTTCTGCTGTCATCAAGAATGTTCCAATGTATACTCTTTTGAATTTGGGTAAAAAGTTCTGTAGACATCTATTAGGTACATTTGATTTAGGGTCTCTGTAAGTGCTCTTATTTCCCTGTTTAGCTTCTGTCTAGAAGATCTGTCCCTTGGTGTGAGTGGAGTGTTGAAGTACCCCACTATTAAGGTGTTGGAATTTATGTGTGATTTCAGCTTTGGAAGAAGGAGAAAGCAAGAAACAGAACAGGAACCTACCACTGAGGGCCTCTGAAAGACTCTACCAGCAGTGTATCAAAGCAGACGCTGAGACTCATAACCAAACTTTGGGCAGAGTGGAGGGAATCTTATGAAAGAAGGTGGAGATAGTAAGACTTGGAGGGGACAGGAGTTCCACAAGCTGAGCAACAGAACCAAAAAATCTGGGCCCTGCGGTCTTATCTGAGACTGATTCTCCAACCAAGGACCATGCATGGATATAACCTAGAATCCCTGCATAGATGTAGCCCGTGGCAGCTCAGTATCCAAGTGGGTTCCCTAGTGAGGGGAACAGGGACTGTCTCTGACATGAATTCAGTGGCTGACTCTTTGACCACCCCCTGACCCTGAGGGAGGAGCAGCCTTGCCAGGACACAGAGGAAGACATTGCAGCCAGTCCTGATGAGACCTGATAAGCTAGGGTCAGATGGAAAGGGAGGTGGACCTCCCCTATTGGTGGACTTGGAGAGGGGCATGGAAGAGATTAGAGAGGGAGGGTAGAATTGGGAGCAAATGAAGGAGGGGTCTACAGCTGGGATACAAAGCGAATACAATGTAATTAATGTAAAAAAATGTAATTAAAAAAAGAATCTTCCAGGATAAAAAAAAAAAAAAAGCATGTTGAAGACAATATGCATGTGTTTCTTTCAAAAAATGTATTGGGATTATGAAACAAACTAATCATTCCTGCTCATCTAAAAATATATATTGAAAACAATCTTCAAAATGTTAGCAGTTTCCTTCAACTTCTCACAACACATGACACATTTCACGTGTGTACTAAGTGATTACCCAAATGCTTCCACCACTTTTCTCACCAAAGTATCTCCTTTTCTGAGTCAATATGGTTCCACCTATAGCAGAAAACCAGTGAAGTCATTCCACTCTTCTTTTTTTAATAAAGATATATTTATTCGACTATTTAGCCATGAACGAATTTCTGTCAGCAGATTGAACATGTTTTTTTTTTTTTTTTTTTTTTTTTTTTTTTTTTCCGGGGAATCATGAGAGGAGGTACGTCAATAAATAGTTACGCTAGCAGGTCATTTATATTCATATCAGTACATAGAAAAATAGGTAATGGAGTGACACAAAACACAAGGCGATACTGAAAAAATTACAGAGTGATATAAAGTTAGCTTCTTCATCAAAAACAAAAAGAAAAAGAAAAAAGAAACCACTACTGCATTGACAACCTTCCTAATGCTATCTGTTCTTTTCATAGTTTACTTAAGTGACTTATCTTCTACGGAAAAGTCAGTTGCTATAAAAATTTACAAGGCAGAGCTCAGAACATCCTTTACTATCCACGTATAACATCAAAAGTAAGAGAAACTCAACTTCCTATCCCGGCGATGTTAACTGCAGACGGATTCAAAGCCTCCAGATGGAACCACGTGAAACCTTCTTCATGCAAATGCTAATCATGTGTTGCATGAAACGTCACTCAGTCAGCTGTCAGAGATGCGCGCATGTCATGGGCGTGTGTGCGCACCAATGATTCATCCGCCTCGATTGGCAGGGAAGCTAGCAAAAGTATCCAGTGGGGAAGTGTTCTTTACTCTCTTGATAGCACCATGAACAGAACTAATTGGGGCAGGACATCTAGTTTTCACCACTCACAACAGTTCAACACAGAAAAAAAGCTTATATGCAGATAAAGCTTTCCAAACATCTGAAGAAGATGACCGGATTACCCACGTCAACAGTTGTTTTTCTTCCAGCTAAGAAGGACTGCACTGGAACTTCATTTCTGGTTTGCTAAGAAGGACTGCACTGGAACTTCATTTCACAGTTGCTGGTTTTCAGAGCCCTTGAACCAGCACAATTCATATTTGTTACTATGCTTCAAAAGAGCTGTTTCGTGGCCTGTTACAAAAACGGAAGCTAGCGTATGTTACTGAGTTTGGCACACATGTGATCACGCAAACACACACACATGCATGCATATACACACACCTGCAGAGTCATTCCATTCTTGAAACTAGTTAAGATCCCAAAGTCTCTTTGAGGCTTTCACAGGATGGATAGCATCTGTATAATCAAGTCCCTTCATATGACATTCTAGTCTCCTGGTTCTTTCTTTTTGTTAATGGTATCACTTCCCCAGATGCACTTACATCACCCCTACATGCTGTCCTTACCTTGCTTTACCTCTTCCTTTAATGTTTACCATCCTCCCTGTCCTCTCTTCCTCAATCCGGGGAGCGATAGGGAACCTGGGAAGCCTGCTCATCCCTCAGTACACAGTTCAATCATCTCCTCCTACTTAAAGTTTTCCCAGATCACTATTATTTCCTCTTCTTTCACAAGCACTGAAGGACTTGAGCGGTGTTCCTTTGTGAGGCTTTTAGTACTTGGAAATTGAGTACGGCAGCAGTTTTCATTACTATAAGTTGAATAAACACTACATAAAAACAAACAAACAAAAAAAAAAAACCTTGCTTAACTGTGTAGAAATCATTCATGACAATAGCTGGTTTACTCTCACAGCCAGGCAGGATCCCTGAAGTATTCAAAACATCATTTTAGTAATTGATGTGATTTTAACTAAGTGAAAATTACTTGGGTTTAAATGTAACAGAATTTGCCATAGGAACGACGGCAGAACTTATTGGCATAATTTGAATTGTAATCAGATAATGGTTAAGTATGGATTTAAACTTACAAATAATTATGTAGTCTGTTCTAAGTGTCATGAGGAATAAGGCCGAACTATGAGAGGCTTACGTGCAGGCATGTTGTCTTATCTTCATGTCATTATTTATCAGTGTGCTGCAGCAGCTAATACTCATTAAATTGTTAACAAGCAAATTTACACATGAAGACCTTGGAGTGCATTTCTATAACCTAAGGGTAGCCTAGTTCCATTCATTTATATAAAATTCCTGTTAAAAACTGGTATCATGCATAAAGCTTTTTTTTTTTTTTTTCCTCAAGGGAAAAAAACCACCTAAGGTAATTTATGGGTCTGGGCTGGGAAGGTGACAGCATGCTCAAGAGTGCTTGATGCTTTTGCAGAGGACCTGAGTTTAGTCCTAGCATCCAGTTTGGGGAGCTCATGACCAATTCTAGCTTCAGAGGATCTGAAAGAATCTTCTGGCCTCCACACACACATACACAGGTATATACACAGGCGCAGAGAGACATAAGGCATACATACACACATGCAAAGAGAAAGGAAGAAAGAGAGAGAGAGAGAGAGAGAAAGAGAGAGAGAGAAAGAAAGAAAGAGAAAAGCAAACCTTTAAAAGTAAGTAAAATTAGAGCAAAGTAAGAGATTTTATAGAAAAAAAAATCTTAAAATACTTATAAGCTCTCCAAGTTGATAAGCTTTAAGAATGATTCTGTATTTTGCAACTTATTAGTTAATCTAACAAACACTGAATATGTTATTTGTAGTTACCAGTACTATATTATGCATTTTATTAATCAGGAACTTGTTATATAATGTACACTTTTTACATATTGTATCTAATTTCTAAATATATAAAAAATTCTTTTTTATAAAAAACATAGAGATACTCATAGATTATTGAGGAAGTTATATGAATTCAGAATAATTATTTTTTCTCAAATTTGCATTTAGTCTTCTGTCCATTTCAAAAGCCATATATTTTATATCAGTTGTGAATTTTTCTCAGTATCATCAGGAAAACTGTATAATGGAGGAGGAAAGTGAAAATTATCAAAATTCATTATAGGAAATTCTCAAGGAACTAATGAAATATATATTTAAAAAGAAAAGCTTTATAAACAGAGCAAACCCCACTTAAAACATGGGAAAGCACGGAGAACCGCAGGCTAATCAGACTAAGTTTAAGCCAACAATTTGAAATCAACTGTCCAACCTATGTTTTGCAGATGCCAAAGTAATGCCAAAAGAGGTTGATGTTGTTTGTTCTCAATTTGGTTTGGCTGAAAAAGCAGCCAGGAATTCAGGTAACTGATTTTCAGGTTGGCATGCTCAGTGATATATAATTTTGTAGTGTGTGAATGTCTTCGTTGGGAAGGGGCCATAGAGAAGCTAAGAATGCTTTCCAAGAATCACTAAAGAGTGAAGAACAAGAGAAGTAACATTTAAAACTTGAATCCACAGCCCAGTCCTGAGCTGAAGCTGTAGGAGGAAATGCCAGTAAGTTGAATGGCAGTCCAGTACACATTCAAACCCACAGCTTTCTCAGGGAATGAGCCATCTATATCTGGTTGCCTTTGCTGTGTTCCTTATGCACAGAACAACAATGTTCTGTCCACTGCTTCTTCACAAGGACCAAATATACCTGGGCACAGGGGCTTGTCTGAGACTGATCCTCCAACCAAGGACCATGCATGGATATAACCTAGAAACCCTGCTTGGATGTAGCCTATGGCAGCTCAGTATCCAAGAGGGTTCCCTAGTAGGAGGAACAGGGACTGTCTCTGACATGAACTCAATGGCTGGCTCTTTGACTTCCCCCTCCCCTTGGGAGGAGCAGCCTAGCTAAGCCACAGAGGAGGACATTGCAGCCAGTCCTGATGAGACCTGATAAGCTAGGGTCATATGGAAGGGAGGAGGACCCCCCATCAGTGGATTAGAGAGGGGCAATGAGGAGATGAGGGAGGGAGGGTAGGATTGGGAGGGAATGAAGGAGGGGGTACAGCTGGGATACAAAGTAAATAACCTGTAATTAATATTAAAAAATAAAAATTTAATTAAAAAAAGACGTCTGTTCATTTCAAGTTTCTTACTTATTGTAGAGAGGTCACATTCTATATATCTTACTCCTTTCTTACTTCACTTGCTTCTGAATTTTCCAAATAAAGGAAACTGATATTAAAGAAGCCTATTAAACCACTTTACCATTACAACCCACTGAGTATTGAAAACTAATTTCCAAAATCGAAAGGCTTTTAAATCTTGGAACTTGGTTCCTTGTGTCTGTTCCATGTTTGCCCCGCAAGAAGCCTTGGAAAGCAGCTGAAGTCTCTGAGATGAGGATTTTTCCCATGTACCTTGTTTTGAGCCAAACCCCAAAATTATCCAAACATTTACTTTTGATTTGTTGGGAAGATAAAGATCTTTCGTACAACTTCAGCTAAATGCATCTGTAGCTCAACTTTTAATTTTTGGCTGAAGAATTCAATTTTACCCAATGATTCATAGTTTATAACGAAGAAAAAAGCTATACTAAACACCCTCAGTCCTTTGGATTAAGTAAGCTTTTGAAAAAGAAATTTTTTTTTCAGTGGGATTAATTTTCTAATTCAAGAGGCAAAGTAGCTATAAAAATGAGAACTATTTTTAAGTTGTTGAAGGGAGAAACTGCATCATCTTTATTTTCTTTTCATTAGCCACTATACTATGTACAAGAACGGTACCCCACCACTGAGGATCAAATTGAATATGATTTAGGAAACATGAATAGTCTAAAATCCAGAAGAATTTCAACTCTCTTATGGGATGTATGTTGTACTTTCTAGCCATCTGTCAGCTTCTGCCAACATGATTATTGTTTTTGTACAAATTTATGTTATTGTTAGAATAAAGCTATGAACTTATTGAGCTGTTCAAGATTAAAAATTAAAAGTAAAATCAGAAGAGTGAAAATGTCATTAAGAGGCAGAGCCGTAGTCAATCTACATCAAAGAAACTTTGTGAAGTAGATGGGAATTAACACAAACACTCACAACTGGACAATGTGTACAGAGTGAGAGACTTTGGAGCAGTCACTCCTAAAAGAAATGTCCTCTTACTCCCTTACTCCTTCCTTCAAGGCTCAGGGATCTATGCAGAAGAAGAGGCAGAAATATTGTAAGAGTCAGACATGATGGATGATTCCAATGAAACAGCGTGTGCCAAACACAACAGAGCTAACACACATATGAACTCACAGGGACTAGGGCAGCATGCACTCATCTTACATAAGAAGGTTAAGCCGGGAAGGGCCCCAAGCAATGAAGAAGAGAAGTAGTCCAATCTCTTAGAGAGAAGGTGCTAGCAATTGGAACCTGTGGCAATGGGAAAATTAGTTTTCGCCAAAGGCATGTCATTGGGTAGAAGAACCACACTCTCCACCAGATCCATGCCCAGGAGCAGCTGGCCTACACAAAACAAACTTCCTGCTTTTGTTTGTTTACTTTTGTTTCACTTTGTTTTATTTTTGGCAGTTTTTTTTTTTTTGTCTTATTTCTGTTTCGACTTTAACTTCTTTATCTTTATTACTTTTTTGTTATTTGTTTTGAAAGAGAGAGACAAAGAACATGGAATTTTACGGGTAGAGAGGTGCTAAGGACCTGGAGATATGGAAAAGAAAAAAAATGATAAATATATTTACCAAAGTAATTTTAAATAAAGAATCAAAAAATATAGAGTGAGAAAAATAAAGGGTATTATTTTTTTTAATTTTTTATTAATTACACTTTATTCATTTTGTATCCCCCCATAAGCCCCTCCCTCCTCTCCTCCCAATCCCACCCTCCCTCCCCTTTCTGCATGCATGATACTCCCCAAGTCCACTGATAGGGGAGGTTTTCCTCTTCTTTCTGATCTTAATCTATCAGTTCTCATCAAAAGTGGCTGCATTGTCCTCTACTGTGGCCTGATAAGGCTGCTCCCCCCTCAGGGGGAAGTGATCAACAAGCAGGCCAATCAGATTATGTCAGAGGCAGTCCCTCTTCCCATTACTATGTAACCCACTTGGACACTGAACTGCCATGGGCTACACCTGTGCAGGAGTTCCAGGTCATCTCCACTAATAGTCCTTGGTTGGAGTATGAGTCTCTGGGAAGTTCCCTGTGTTTAAATTATCTTGTTCTGTTGCTCTCCTTGTGGAGTTCCCGTCCCCTCCAGCTCTTACTATTTCCCACTTCTTTTTTTTTTTTTTATTTTTCTTTTTAGTTACATTTTGTTAACTCTGTGTCCCAGCTGTATCCCGCTCCCTCATTCCCTCCCCAACCCCACACTCCCTCCCTGGTCTCCTCCCTGCCCCTTTCCAAGTCCACTGATAGGGGAGGACCTCCTCCCCTTTCATCTGACCCTGTTTTATCAGGTATCTTCAGGGATGGCTGCAAAGTCCTCCTCTGTGGCCTAACAGACTGCTCCTCCCCTGAGGTGGGGGGGTCAAACAGCGTGCCCTTGAGATCCTGTTAGAAATAGTCAGTGTTCCCCTTACTTTGGAAAACTACTTGGTTACTGAGCTACCACGGGCCACATCCGAGCAGAAGTTCTAGGTTATATCCATAGATGGTCCTTGGTTGAGTGTCAGTCTCAGAAAAGACCCTGTGCCCAGATATATTTGGTCCTTGTAGAGCTCCTATCATTTCAGACAACTAGGAGTAGTGCTACCTCAAGACCCAGCTATACCACTCCTAGGTATATACCCAAAATTTGCTCAAGTACACAACAAGGACATTTGTTCAACCATGTTCGTAGCAGCTTTATTTGTAATAGCCAGAACTTGGAAACAACCCAGATGTCCATCAACGGAGGAATGGATACAGAAATTGTGGTATTTTTACACAATGGAATACTACTCAGCAATCAAAAAGGAGGAAATCATGAAATTTGCAGGCAAGTGGTGGGATCTAGAAAAGATCATTCTGAGTGAAGTAACCCAGAAGGAGAAAGACAAACTTGGTATATACTCGCTTATATAGACCTACAAGATATGATAAACATAATGAAATCTACACACCTAAAGAAGATAATCAAGAAAGTGGACACAGGCGAAGGTGATTAATCCTCATTTAGAAAGACAAATGGGATATGCATTGAACTTATGACAGGAGTCTACCACAAAAAGCATCTGAAAGACTCTACCTAGCAGTGTTTCAAAGCAGACACTAAGACTCATAACCAAACCCTCGGCAGAGTGCAGGGAATCATATGAAAGAAGGGAAGTTAGTATGATAAGGGTATTATTTTTAACAGTAAGCATCATTTAAAAATTTTTAACAACTATCTAACATTAAATGACTTCCCAAACATCTTTGCACATAAAAATAAAAAATTCCTAGAGCCCAATATATCCAAGAAAATAAATTAAGCACAATTACTGTCTTACTACAAGATTCATACTGGTTTCCAATGTTAAAGGGAGAGAAAATGGCATAGTGATATTCTTAATTAATTAATTTAACTTCTCTTTTAACTTTCTTTATAGATTTTTATGCAATAATTAAGAATGGGAATAAAAAGCCACTACAAAAAAACTTCTATTTATTTTAATAGCTTTACATATTTTGTGACTCAGTAAATATCTAAATTAGACAAGTATGAAAGAAAAATAGCAAATTAATTACCCTAAAATCTATCATTACTTTATTAAAGAGAATTCTATCAGATACATTGAGCTATTACCTTTTTTAATTCCTAAGACTGATATAAACTTTATGCAAATTTATAAAATTATCATCATTTATTACGTACCTTAATTTTTGTACTTTAATTTTCTGATCAACACTGTCAGTGATAATGAACATCTTAAAACATGACTACAGAAATGTTAATAGTTTGATTATCTAATTATATAAAATGACGTATAGTTTTAATTATATTTATCTCCTAATTTTCCCAGTATTATTCCACTAGATTCAGGGCTATATTTGGTATTACATTGGGGTGTACTTAAAATTGTAAAATGTTTACATAAAGGTTCATTCTGATTTTTCAGATACTAATTAATATTTAATTCCTAAATATTTAGGCATATTTGTAATGTCACATAAGTTTCTCTGTAATAAGAAAAACAAATGTATTTAAATTGAAGATAGATACTGGCCTCCTATCTCTATTTCATAGAGATGATAATAGCTTTTTAAAATGCTTATAACCATGAGGATTTTAATAAATCAGAATTGTCTCGTACATGCTTTATAAACACTTAAATGGTACATTATTTAGCTGCACAAATAGAACCTGAAATAATGAGCTAAAACATTACTTCAGGGAAATGCAAATCAAAATGACCCTGAGATTTCACCTAACACCTATCAGAATGGCTAAGATCGAAAACTCAGGTGACAACACATGCTGGAGAGGTTGTGGAGAAAGGGGAACCCTCCTCCATTGCTGGTGGGAATATAAACTTGTACAACCACTTTGGAAATCAATCTGGTGCTTTTTCAGACATTTAGAAATAGTGATTCCTCACAATCCAGCTATACCACTGCTAGGCATATATCAAAAAGATGCTCAAGTATACAACAAGGACATTTGCTCAACCATGTTCATAGCAGCTTTATTTGTAATAGCCAGAACCTGTAAACAACCTAGATGTCCCTCAGTGGAGGAATGGGTAGGGAAATTGTGGTACATTTACACAATGGAATACTATTCAGCAATTAAAAACAAGGAAATCATGAAATTTGCAAGCAAATAGTGGGATCTAGAAAAGATCATCCTGAGTGAGGTATCCCAGAAGCAGAAAGACACACATGGTATATACTTACTTATAAGTGGATATAAGACATATAATATAGGATAATCATACTAAAATCTGTACATCTAAGGAAGCTAATCAAGAAGGAGGACCCTAGGTAAGATGCTTAATCTTCATTCAGAAAGGCAAACAAGACAGATATTGGAAAAGGGAGAAAAGAGGAAACATGACAGAAGCCTACCACAGAGGTCCTCTGAAAGACTCCACCCAGCAGGGTATCAAAACATATGCTGAGACTCATAGCCAAACTTTGGGCAGAGTGCAGGGAATCTTATGAAAGAAGGGGGAGATAGAAAGACCTGGAAGGAACAGGAGCTCCACAAGGAGAGCAACAGAAACAAAAAACCTAGGCACAGGGGCTTTTCTGAAACTTATACTCCAAACAAGGACCATGCATGGGGATAACCTAGAACCCTTGCACAGATGTAGCCCATGGCAGCTCAAAGTCCAAGAGGGTTCCCCAATAATAGGAACAGGGACAGTCTCTGACATGAACTCATGGGCTGGCTCTTTGATCACCTCCCCCTGAGGGGGGAACAGCCTTACCAGTCCACAGAGGAAGACAATGAAGCCAGTCCTGATGAGACCTGATAGACTCGGGTCAGATGGAAGGGAAGGAGGACCACCCCTACCACTGGACTGGAGGAGGGGCAGAGGAGAAGAAGATGCAGGGAGGGTAAGATTGGGAAGGGAGGGAGAGGGGTCTATAGCTGGGATACAAAGTGAATGAATTGTAATTAATTAAAATAAAATAAAAAAATTAAAAAAAATCATTAATTCTCTACAAAACACCTGGTTTGAAAGATTGGTAGATGATAAAGACCATATCCTTAAGGTATCTTCTCTTAAAGCATAGGGAAAAATATAAAATTCATTTTAATGAAATTTTCTAAAAATGATCTTTGTTTTGTATTTTTGTTTGTATTTATAGTAAGCCTGATGATAACAATAATAGGTGATTATATACAGTTATGTCTGAGCTAAATGCTACATTTGAGAAATTTCATTGGCCACCAACGATGGCTAGCTGGTGTTTAATTTAGACTCTAGGATACTGTCCTGAATGTCATTTTTGGTATATGGTGTGATTGAAGACAGAGAAGTGTGCTGGTTAGTTTTTGACAGTTTGGCACAAACCAGAATCACTAAAGAAGAGAAAAACTCAAGTGAGAGTTTTCCTTCATCAGACTGCTCTGTGGGACATTTTCTTGATTACTAATTGATAATAAGAGGTCCTAGCACAGAGTACATTACCATCTGTGGTCAGGTAAGCTGGGCTCTATAAGAAAGCCAGTTGAAAAATTATGCAAAGCAAGCCAGTAGGCAGCTTTCTTCATGGTGTCTACTTCAGTTCCTGCCTCCAGGTTTCTGCTTGCATTCTTGCCTTGATGTCCCTCCATAATGGAGCGTAAATCACTTAAACCTTCTTTTTCCAAGTTACTGTTGGCCAGTGTTATATCACAGCAATAGTAAATCAAACTACCATAGGAGACAAATAATAAAATAATTGATACAACTAAGTTATTTAGTATTTTAAAAGGGTTATGGGCATTGCAGTAAAGAACATTTGGGAGCAACCTTGACTTTTGTGATTATGGAAGATCTCACTTAAAAATGTTAAGACTTTATGCTGGGCAGTGGTTGTACATGCCTTTAATCCCAGCACTCAGAAGGCAGAGTCAGGTGGATCTCTGAGTTGAAGGCCAGCGTGGTCTACAAAGCAAGGTCCATGAAAGCCATGGCTACTCAGAGAAACCGTATTTTGAAAAAAAATAAAATAAAACAAACAACAACAAAAGATTTCAGTACCAACCTGAGGACGGAAGTTCTATAAAAGTAAGTATATTAAAAGGGATCAGGCAGGAGTTGAGACAGTATAAAGGTACCAGGGGATATTCTAAGCATTATTACTATTGATATGATTGGTACTAAAATGAGTAAGATGGCAAGAAAACAGTCAGTGGAAAAGGTAGCATGGGAGAACATCACTGATGTCCTTGATCATGAAACTTCAAGCAGCCCCATGGTGGACTCTGAGTAGTGAAACATCATGGCTTGACCATTTTAGCAGGTTCATTCTAGGTGCTGGAATTACAAATGTGCCACAGGAAAGCTACCATAGGTAGAAACAAGAGCATCCTGACACAGTAGCTCATCATTATTATATACTACCGTACACTTAATTTAGAAAGCTGAGGGAGATGGGTTATAAATTAAAGACCAGTCTGGGTTGCTTAGTGAGACTTCATCTCAAAAATATAAAATTGAGTAAATCATGAAAGACCATGGTTCCTTCATTAAAGGCATTTGCAGTGAAGGTCATGAGAAATGCTATTATTATTTATATATTTTGAAGTAGATTCTTAATAGATAATGTTTGTGAGAGAATTAAAAGGCTCCAGGGAGAACACTATCCCACAACTAGGCAACCAGAAGAATGAACTTGACACCAACTAAGGTGGGAGTGGATAATTATGGGTAAGAGTGAATATAAGTATGGATAATTATGGGTAGATTGGTTGAAATACTTTTCTTTTCTAAAAAAGAAAACAAAATGTAACTTGGATAACACCTAAGTTTGTTTATAAATATACTGGATTGAAGCTGTTTATATTTTATATGCCAACTGTCAGATGGTTTATACCACTATATTTCTGTAAACACAATCCAGGTTCTCCTTCTCAGGACAAACTTGCCTGACTCAGCTCAAGGAACTTTACAATTCCCTCAGTTAAATAAAAGATCAGGGACAGCTTTCTTAGTTGGTATAAGAGGCAGAGAGTTATTTTAAATGCCAATAATCTCAATCCTCTAGCAATTTGTCACTACCAATCTAAAGCTGAACGGAGGCAGAGCAACTTGCTCGTAGGTGTAATGAAAAGCAATCTCCCAATGACAAACATGAAATATCTCACCATGAAGGGCAGTCGACCACACAGCAAAGTGTTTTCCTCTCAGAAGAGCATTATTGAAATCTTATAATACTATTTTTGCCTGCCTCGTCTTGAGGTCTCCTTGGACAGCCACAAACCTGTCAGTCCTATTCTTCTGTGCATCGGTTGCATTGATTTTTTTCTGAAAGCTGAGGTTTGTGCTGTGGCGCAGTCAGGGAAGAAGGAGGCTATTGGCGGAATTCTAATCACCATATGGACACAGCTTAATCCATATTTCAAAACCGAAATCAGGACATGGCACTCAATAAAAACTGTCTTGAGATATTTAAAGTGCAAACACAGGTTTTAGAAGATAGAGTTTGGGTTTTAAAATATTGGGGTTTCCAGAATGATATTGTGGTTGCTGATGCACCAGTAGGTTCTGTTCATACAGTTGCCATGGATACAGCAGATAAAGTAGAAGTTTGCTATGGAGTTTCACTTGTTCTTTCTGCTATGGTTCACAAGGAACAAAAAGTTAAAGACTGTACGACAATTCATAGTAACAATGGACAAGGCCTATGAAAGACCTTGTAAACTCTCTCTAGCTATATAAAATTACTTCAAGTGATTCACTAAAGAAACTGTGCTCATTTAAAAAAATTCTTAAAGAAAAGAATATGTGGTCCAAAATCAAAGACACAAACTGAAGGTCGTGGTACGATTATAGCACATGAGAGGCAGAAGGATCATGAGTTTGTAGCCTGCCCACTTGGGCTATGCAGGAGAGTCCCTGTCTCCAAAAGAGCAAGAAACAAACAAAAGAAAGCAAACTTTTTTTTTTTTACATTATATGAAGCAAATCCAAAAAAAAAAAAAAAAAATAAAGCACAGTATATATTTAATCACATTTTCTCTATGTGCTCAGCATGACCTCCGAGTTATAGGGTTAAGTAATATTGAGTAGAAAAATTCTTGAGAGCTTAATGGGTTAAAAAAGTTGATCCAGTGTGTCAAGCATCTGTCAGCGATTGGAGTGTTACCTTTGCATCTCATGCATGGAGAAGAATGACACCTCTCCAGCAATAAATCTGTGGTTTTGATTTTTAAATGCCTATAGGGCAGGGAAATTCTCTTTGTGTGTCTCTTAGATCAGTGCTGTGCACGATGGAACATTTAATCAGTGCTACTCAATAATGAATACGAGGTTTTACAGCACAGAGTTAAATTGGCCCTAAGAGAAAAATATCTGACTGTGGGAGCTAAGTGCTCTCTTTTTAGTTGCTGAGCAGCGTCTTTTTAGCTCATTGTTGGACTCAGTCCTCAGGTAAAGAAGCACTTTCATTTACCTTGAACCGTTCCAAGGTTAGGTCCACAGATGACCAAAAATAGAACACAGATTATATGCTCCATCTCACTGGAAACCCCGAGAAACTAACAATGATTCTCACTTCAAGCCAGTGTACAGGAAGGTCATGCTGCTCTCCCACACAGAAGCACTCAAGGTCCAAAGTTTCTTAAAGACATCTTCAGAGACAGTTGAAAGGGTAATTCACCTCTTTCATCGAAGCATAATTCTTTTTACTCCTGAAGAGAGTACAATAAGAACTACCCATCTACTCATTAGACTCTCATCTCCAAGTGCAGTCAATAGCCAGACAAAGCCATCAGAGTCCCAAGGCAACAAGGCAATGTCCATGAAGGGGAGATGACATCTGAGTGGCAGTCTACTCTTTGTCTTCCTTGGATCCTGCTTCCATCTGTTTTTAGGTCAGCTAGTCTAGACACTGCAGAATATCATTTTAGTTTTCCAGAAAATATAATTTTTTTTCTGAACTCTATTATAACTGGGACACTTATAAATGTCTTCATCCCAGAGGTTTAAGAGAGAACTTTTGAAATAATATTCATTCATTAATTCCACTTTGCCAAAAATGTATTAATCAATGGTTATGAAAATGGAAAGACATATGATAAACATTTAATAGAGTGTGTGAGATACTATTGGAAAGTAGAATTACTAATATTTTTTCCTTCCAATTTTGGCATTTGTGTGTGAACTTTCACTTTTAAGCCATCATGGTGATACAAAACATCCCAGAAGCAGAATGACACACATGGTATATACTTACTTAAAAATGGATATAAGACATATAATATAGGATAATCATATTCAAATCTGTACACCTAAGGAAGCTAAGCAAGAAGGAGGACCCTGGGTAAGATGATCAATCCTCAGTCAGAAAGGCAAATGAGACTGACATTGGAGGAGGGAGAAAAGAGAGAACAGGATAGGAGCCTTCCACAGAGGGCCTCTGAAAGACTCTACCCAGCAAGGTATCCAAAACATTTGCTGAGATGCATAGCCAAATTTTGGGTAGAGTGCAGGAAATCTTATGAAAGAAGGAGGAGATAGACCTGGAGGGGACAGGAGCTCCACAAGAATAGCAACAAAACCAAAATATCTGGGTACAAGGGTCTTTTCTGAGACTGATACTCCAAACAAGGACCATGCATGGAGATAATTTAGAACCCCTGCACAGAAGTAGCTCATAGCAGCTCAGTGTCCAAGAGGATTCCCCAGTAATATGAACAGGAACTGTCTCTGACATGAACTCATGGGCTGGCTCTTTGAGCACTTCTACCTGAGGGGGGAGAAGCCTTAACAGTCCACAGAGGAAGACAATGAAGCCAGCCCTGAAGAGACTTGATAGAGTAGGGTCAGATGGAAGGAAAGGAGGACCTGCCCTATCAGTGGACTGGAGGAGGGGCATAGAAAAAGAAAAGGGAGGAAGGCTAAGATTGGGAGGAGATGAGAGAAGGAGCTAAAGCTGGGATACAAAGTGAATAAACTCTAAGTAATAAAAATTTAAAAAAAATTGAAAATTCTCTATACTAAAATAGCTAAACAAAGGACCAGAAATTTCACAACCCTGTACTCTTTTTTTTTTTTTTTAACCTTTAACAGTTAAGAAGTGATCACTCCCAAACCCTTAAGAACACAAATAAGTAGAAGGTCATATGATATTTTGATACATGTGAATTTTGTGAATTCACTCAGTGACCAGGAGATCCACAGTGTGTTAAACTTAGTGTTTAGTTGGGGGGAGAGAAGGAATAGATTTCCTCACTCTCAGAAGCTCTTGGTGACAGTGTAATTCTGCATGGACATTTACTCATGAGCATAAAAGTAAAGTTTGAGAATGTTTTATATGTCTGTGTCTAACACACACACACACACACACACACACACACACACCAGGGTCAATTCAAAACTACCTACAAAACTAACTTGCAGAAATTGTATTATAAATGTTGTCAGTTAATGCATTGAATTGTTTTACCTACAAAAAAAAAACAAAAAACAAAAACAACAAAACAAACAAATAATAAAAGTTGAGCTGCAGGTTCATGCCGTAATTCCAGCACTGGGGGAAACAGGCATGCAAAATATCTGTGATTTTTAAGACCACCCTGGTCTACAAAGCAAGTCCAGGACTGCCAAGGTTACATAGAGCATCTGTGTCTCAAAAAATCAAATCAAAACAAACAAACAAACGAACAAACAAAAATTGGTCATTTATATTCAGCCAAGCTCTTAGCCAGCTCTTAAATGCAGAAGTGAAATATAGTCTTATGATACCTGGTTCCTAGTTTGCTGTTTCTATTTGTCTACTCATTTCAGGAGCTGATGGTCCATATGTGAAATTTTTAAGAGCTTCCTAGGAGCAGGGGGAAAAAAAGAAGAAGGCTCTAGCTGAGCTGTCCTGTCCAAAAAAGATAGTGGCAGTAAACATTCTTTTTCCACACAAATATGTACCACAAAGCCTGTTTTGCTTTCTTTTTCTTTGAAGGATACACTATATCCTGATTACAGTCTTCCTCTCCTCCGATTCTTCCCAGATCTTCCCCACATTACTAGCCACCCAACTTCATACCTTTTTTCCTCTCTCTCTCTTTATAAAAACAAACAAACAAACAAACAGGCAAAGAAACCATAATAATAAAAAGAAAGAAATATTTTAAAAATATACAAAAATACATACATACAAAACAACAAATAAAAACATAAAATTGGAAACCATGATATAGAAGGTAAAAGGCCAATAGGAAAAAATACCCAAATACAGTATTATTAGAGAAAAAGTTTATAAATATACCATTGAGTTTTCTTTTTTCTTTTTTAAATTATTATTATTTATTACAATTTATTCACTTTGTATCCCAGCTGTCGTCTCCTCCCTCATCTCCTCACAATCCCTTCCCTCTTCTCCCCCTATGCCCTTTCCCTAGTCCACTGAAAATGGAGGACCTCCTCCCCTTCTATCTGACCCTAGCCTATCAGGTCTCATCAGGACTGGCTGCATCATTTTCCATCTTCCTCTGTGGCCTAGCAAGGCTGCGCTCCCCAGGAAGAGGTGATCAAAGAGCCAGCCACTGAATTCATGTCAGAGACAGTCTCTATTCCTCTCTCTAGGGAACTCACTTGGAGACTGACCAACCTCTGGGCTACATCTGAACAGGGGTTTAGGTCCTCTCCATGCATGGTCCTTGGTTGGAGTATCAGTTCCTGCAGCACCCTCTGGACCCAGGTTTTTTTTGCCTCTCTTGGTCTCCTTGTAGATCTTCTGTCCCCTCAAGGTCTTTCTGTCTCCCTTTTCTTCTACAAGATTCTCTGCCCAAAGATTGGGTATGAGTGTCAGCATCTGCTTCGATACCCTGTTGGACAGTTTTTCAGAGGATCCCTGAAATAGGCTCCTGTCCCGTTCCCTGTATTCTCCCGCTTTTGATGTCTATCCAGTTTGCCCTTCTGAATAAAGATTGAGCATCTTCCCTAGGATCTTCATTAATGTTTAGCTTCTTTAGGACTATAGATTTTCTATTTATGTGGCTAATATCCACTTATGAGTGAGTATATACCACATGTGTCTTTCTGCTTCTGGATTACCTCACTCAAGATGATCTTTTCTAGTTCTATTCATTTGCCTGAAAATTTCATGATTTCCTTGTTTTTAATAGCTGAGTAGTATTCCATTGTGTAAATATGCTACAATATCTGTATCCATTTCTCAGTTGAGAGACATCTAGGTTGTTTCCAGCTTCTGGTATTTCAAATGGAGCTGCTACGAACATGGTTGAACAAATGTTCTTGTTATATACTTGAGCATATTTTGGATATATGCCTAGGAGTGGTATAGCTGGATCTTGAGGTAGCATTATTCCTAATTTTCTGAGAAAGCTATCAAAAACTCAAGTGACTACACATGCTGGAGAGGATGTGGATAAAGGGGAACCCTCCTCCACTGCTGGTGGGAATGTAAACTTGTACAACCACTTTGGAAATTAATCCTAGTTTTCTTTGTGTTGACCATCTACTGGTGAGCATGAGGCCAACACTTCAGTATAGCTGATATACCCACTGAGACGCCATTGGAGAAAACAAGTTTTTTCTTTGCAAGTGGATAGCAATCAAATATAGTTCTTGGTGAGAGATGTTGTAGAAGAAATCACCTGTGTCTGTTTGGAATAAAAAGCTGTCTGTCAATAAAAAGCTAATGGCCTATAGCTAAGGCAGGAAATAGGAGGTGGGACATCTGTCAGAGAGGAAGGATTCTGACATGGAGCCAGGCTTGGGAGTCCCCTGGAAAGATGTGAGGAGGACAGATGCAAGGTACCTAAAGACTGACCACTTGGCAGAATGTAGATTAGTATGAAGTTGTGATATAGTCAGAGAAGAGCCTAGAAATATTGCATAGGTATTTGTAATTATATTTTAAGTCTCATGAGTCATTATTCTGGGTGCTTGGGGTCAGAAGAACAAAATATCACAATAAAATGGTAGCTCCTGTGTCCTCTACTTCCTGTCAGTACTGGGATATCATCTGGCTTAAACCTGTGCAGAATCTGTACATGCCGCCACAATCTCTGTGATCACAAATGTACATCAGTCTTGTGTCTGGAAGACATTGTTTTCTTGGCATCATCCATCACCTCTAGCTTGTTCAAATTTGGGAGCTGCCAGAGGACTACCTACAAATGCTAAACCAATTCACATCTCTCTGCTGAATGCCATTCACCTCTCCAACCCTGGGAGATTTATAGCCTCTTTGACACTAAATAAAGAAGATCTTCCATTATCTAAAGCCTTGACAGGAAAAAGAGATTCACAGCATTTGAAAGAAAGAGTTGTGCTCTTTCTGTGGCTGCTAAAATATTTGGGAAAATCAGTATAAAGGATGGGAAATTTGTTTCACCATTTTAAAGGCTTCACTCACGTTCTCTTGGTGTTCTTGCCTTTGTGTCTTAATGATGCAGTGCATCTTGGCAAGGAACATTTGTGGTAAAGTGCAGTAGCAGAAAAGTGAGCCATACGGAAAGCTCTCTGGGCTCCAATATTCTCCTCAAGTACACAATCCCCAATAACCTAACTTCTGACAAGCAGGCCTTGTTTTACATTTCTGCCAACTCACCATAACACTGTAGCATGGAGACCAAACCTTCAGCATACAAGAATGATGGGAATATCCAAGATCTAACTCACAAATGTCATTCAAAAGAGACTTCATATTTAGCCACAATATTCAGGCTGGGGACTCTGAATTTTTTCTACTCTATTGTTATATTCATTGGGTAGATGGCTCACTTTAAAGTTCATTTGTTACAATATATAGAAAAATTAGTGGTTGACTAAATAACCCTTTACAGAGGACATGCAGTTTTGGAATTTTTGTGCTTGGTGTTTTGTAGTTAATTCTCCAGCTGTATTTGTATTAAGTCCTATTTACACTCCTAGGTCCCATATCGAGAGGGCCAGTTAGAGCTGCACTGTCTCTGGAGCTAACAAAACGAACTGATCTCCATGGAGAGTTTTCATCACACACGCTAAGCACATACTCACTATGTCATTTTTGAAGTGACTAATAGCAGTGTTTCTTTTTATGTTTTCTGAGAGAAAAATAGGAGTCACCTTGTGTTTAGAATCCTTTGAGCTACAAATTCTCTCTCACAAGTTGGGTAGTCTGGGAAACATTCCATAGAAGGTGTTAAGGACACAGATTTGTTTTTTTGTTTGTTTGTTTGTTTTGCTTTGTTTTTTTCTTCTTTTTGAGAATCATTCCCTACTAGCATCAGTGGAAAGGCAATGAAGCATCATGGAGCAGAAGGAAAAAGTGAGCTGTGCAGCTGAAATGATCTATCATATTTGTCTCATACAGGGTCAGACTGTCTAAGAAGCTCTGCTCTCATTTTCATTAGCCATTAGACATGAACTGCTACTTAGAAAGATCTGACCTTGAGTGCAGTGGTTTGATAAAATGATTATTTGAGACTACTTGCAAATAGAGACTTTCTTCTGACAGTTCTAGTAACATCTTGAGCAACAAGGCCTAACTTGACAGCATATAGGTGCAGTGGATCTCAGGTATGGTAGGAGGGACACTAACCATTATCCTCTAAGCAGACAGTTCCTTCTGGAATAAATGCATGAGCAAGAAAGGGTCTGAGCTCCTCCAAAGTTGACTTTGATTTCTGTACCTTCAGAACCCAGAATGACCAGGATGGTATATCTAGTCTTCTAGTAAGTTACTGGTAGTTAAAAAAAAAAATTAGTAACCAATACCCCACCCCTTGTCACTCCACTAATTTTCTACCAATTTGGGATAGCACTATTTAAATTCCTTAGTGTGAGATGGATGCTACATCTTTGATAGATTTGTGGTCCATTCTCACCAAGTAATATCACTGAGCTTGGGCTTCATCTGTATTGTTAGCAAAACCCCTAATGCTCTTTAATATCTAAAGTTCAGGGGTACAATAAATAATAGGATCACTGGCTTTTATAGGATCCTACAGCTATTGTTTAATCATAAATGTGCCCCACAGGCTCATGTTTTAAATACTTGGTCCCCAACTGTTAGCACGGTTTTCATAGTAATTATACATCCTCTGAGACTGTAGTCTAAGTAGCAGAAGAGGACTGTTGAGGTAAAGCCTTGAAGGGGAAACAAGCTTCTATACATGTCTGCACTTTCTGGTTCCTGGTCCACCAAGACATAACATCTACTACATTCAAAGCCATGGAAACCCTTCTGCCTTCTCCAAGAAAATAGAGTGAATCCATGAGCCAAAAAATCAATCTTTCTTTCCGTTCAGTTGTTTCTCTCAAGAATTTTATGACAGCAATAGAAAAAGTAACCAATATGCCTAGTTCAAATATTCTTTAATGTAAAGTAGAAACACTTACATGACATAGAGTGTCCTGTGGAATTCTACCAATAAATCAGTTCATCCATAACCTAGAGGAAGAAAGACAACTCAAATATGGAATTATGCCTACTTCTCTAGGGGAAAAAAAAGCCAAACATATTGATCATGAGGAGAAGAAACCTACTCTAAAAGTAGCTATTGGTCTTTTTATATATATGATGCCAAGGTCAATATGATGGTCTTTGTTGTTGATATGTTGAACATTTGGAAACAAAGAAATAGCCTCACTAGCTTTGGTATGTGGAAGCAAATACATACAATTTTCCACAGTAACTATTTTGTACTTCAACTCATTATCAAACTTCAGTGGTTATAAATAGAAGCTGGCTTCCAACTAAAGCAATTTATGAATCAAAATTTGGTTTTTCTTTTCCCTCACATATCCCATATTAATAAGACAGTCTACCCCTATTACCCACAGGACTGAATGTACAACATGATGGAGAACTTTTTCTCTGTGATTGCAGGTAGTGTGGGAATCTGGACTAGCTGACCATGACATTTTCTTGTATCCTTTGTTCCTGCTCATGTTAAAGTATGAGCAGAATACTTCTGCTCTATGGTAGGCTCTTTTCAGTATCCATATTCTGTGGTTCTAGATACTGGTCATTTGATTTATCATGGCCAGCTCCTCTGTTTATGAAAGGGCCCAGCCATGGGCCAGGCATTGTTTTTCATATCATTTTCTACTACAGATGGCTTAGCTTTACTCCAGACTATTGGAGCTTGCTGTTTTCATACATTCCTTTTAGAATTTTTTCCTGCAACAGAAGCTGCTAATACCATAGCATCCTATGGATTGTATGAACCAAGTGGTGGGGCCACTTCTTTCAATCACACTCTTCACCCAGGGACATAGTCTAAACTCTCTACCCTTTGGTCACTAATAAACAAACAAGATCACTACACACAGGTGATAGTATGGGCCTCCAAACCCTGAAAAGTTGTGAAACATTGCATCATCTTCATGCTGAATTATGATGATTCATACAGTCACACCTTTTACTTTCTTATAATTGGTATCCATGATAATTGACCATTTACATTTTTATGACACCGATAGTATTTTGAATATAACAATAAATCTTTAGAAGTTGTTTTAACCATTTAGCAGAATAATTAATAGTCATAAGTTCTCCCTTAGAACCTATAACCTGCCTTGCCATGGATTCTTGGCCCTGTCATTTATCATTATACTCACAGATTAGTGAACCTCATAACTCTTATCAGCAAAGGTTTTAGTGGGTATTTTTGTTTTATGTTTGTTTGTTTTTGCAGTTGACGGTAACTGACACAGACATCAACAACTGGTCAAATGAAGAGAAAAAGAAACTGGAGAGTGCTCAGGTCTAAACTGTCTATCTATACAACATCCCTGTTAACCCTAAGGTTCAGAGATGATCATGGGAAAGGGAGCAGAAGGACCTCAAGAGCCAGAGGCATTGGGTAACTACTGTGAAGTAGTGTTTTCAAGACACAATAAGACAATGACATGCATGAAACAACATAAAGTGGCTGTGACAGCATGTCTAAGACCTATACAGCAACAAGCCAGGTAAAATGCTAGCATGTACCGAGAGACGGTCACAAAACGTCACTCTAGCAGAGGAGCCATCAGTTCTTGATGACTGCTAAGAGAAGGAGAGTCCATTTTAAAAGGTTTGAGACCCCCAAGGAGGCTACCTGTGCCCCAGCATATGGCCTTATACCCACGCACATACTGGAAGCATTAAGTGAACTCATTATGGTAGGAGAAAAACAGAACACATGAAATTTAGAGGGAATAGTGAGGAGAAATTGGAGGATGGGGAACCATAAACCTACATTACATGCGTGTATGAAATTCTCACACAATAAAGAGGAACTCTGAATATTCATAAGCTTTTTCTCACAGCCTCTGGAAACCACATGTTTAAAGCAGCCCTCCAACATGCTGGTTCTGCTTTTCACACATCTGGCTTGATTAGCAGGATACATGTATCAACACAGTATTCCATTGGGTTTCCAGCCAGTTCAGATCATTGCAAATTCTCTTGTGATAGCGGGAGGATAGTTTATGTACCTCTAAGGGAAAACAATAAAACATAGTTTTGTACATCAAGTCCAAACTTTCTAATTCTTCTTTCTGATGAGAAGAGGAAAACTCCGCCAAGCCAAACAAGCAGACAAGTGCTATAGGAAACATAATTTAGTTATTGTAGAAGTGCAGGCTCTGTCATAGAAGCTTCAGTTGGAATACTCAGATTCTTTTGGGTTTCTAAAGGACTGAGAAAAAAAAAAAAAAGGGCAGTCCTGCAGGTATGAAAAAGGGCACTCAATTTTGCCCTATTCTTCTCACTCTGGCATGCAGGAGTCACTTCATTGCTTTGGGGATGAGTCACAGGATGGCATTCAGAAGTCTTCTCTGGCATTTACCCTATAACAGCTCTCTACAGGTAGGCAAGTGCCTCCCTTTGAGACTGCATCCAATATGTGTCTCTCTCGATTAGCATTGAAAAGAAGCAGACTTACTCTTACATGGTTTTTGCAGACCCACTATAAGTCTAGCTTCTCAGGCAGGACACCACTTGATAATCATCTCTTTCATTCTGCCATGCTATCCACACTGCTACTGTGATACTTTAGGTCTCCTGGTATCTGCAGCTCATTTCCTTGGCTTGGATATTTTTGTGAGTAAATAGCTATAGGTGGCTTGGCTAAAAGACAAAATCAGTATTGTACCTCTTGCCTGGATATTTGTTGCAGGACCCTTGCTCTAGGAGACCTCACTTCTTTTTAAGATTAAAATTTTGGCTCAGGTTCAGAAATCAGCCATCTCACTTAGCATACCAGCAGGGAAGGCGTCAGGGCCTTTTCTTATATGCTAGTAGGCTCGATATACATTTTCACTCATTTTTACAACAGAGTTCTCTTTGGGAAAAACACATGAATCCCAAACAACCTCAATCAATACAGCCTTTAGATAATTACAGGAGGAACCCGTCAGAGTTAGTGAAAAGGGAGACTGAACACGGATTCAGCAATTATTTCTGAGGCTGCAGTTTCACAGTGGCGAGTGTTGGATATCATTACCCAAAGCACTTTAAAGACCGTCATTAAAAACAATCACTGAAGGGCTGTATTGTGAGATGAACAGTAAACACATACAAAAGTAAAGAAACTGGAGAACACTAATGCAGTTGCAATGCTGATGGAAATGACATTCAGGGAGTTTGACTGCATATTTAGTGGCAGTACCTTAGGCCCTTTCAAACATTGCTGCATCTCAAGCAGTATAAACACAAATGATAATCTTGGGCTGTGAGAAATAATAATAATCGGAGATGACTCAAGAAGTAACACCAGGGGAGGGAGGGCTGCTCGGTCAATAGTGCTTGCTGTATAATCACCGCCTTGGCTGCCAGCCTCGTTCACCAAATCCATGAGCTTCTGGTTCAGTGAGATGTCCTGTCTTGAAAAGTAAGCAGAAAAGCAACTGAGGAAGATACCCGATGTCACGTTCTGGTCTCCACATGGGAGTCCATGTATGTGCTTGCGTGTCCAAACACACATAAGTTTTCACACACAAATATACATATAGGAAATAAATAACAACAGTGATAGAAAAAAAAAATCCCTGACTGTGATAAAACAGCCACGTTTGTCTTCCAGCCTCCACCGAGTGGGGGATCGTTTCTCAGCGGATTGTTGTACCTGTTACACACTTTCCTGGGAGGATTGTGGTGTCAGCCGTTCTCCACTGTGTCAATGGTGAAACGGCTTCTTGAACTTTTCCACGAGACCTTTACACATCCTTAAGTACAGCACCGCATAGGTTTCCTTGACATCACCAGTGACACCCTTCACCACAACGAATTCAATCTCTGCAGAATCGAAGTGTAACTAAAATAGTGTAGAATCCAACAATGGTGGAAAATGGGATCTTGGGGAAGTGCTCAGAGGCACTGACCGGGAAGATCAAAAGGAGCCACGGATGAGCCAGAATCTGGAATTGCCAAGAGTGGAGCCCCAGTGTATACAACACGGCATTACTCAGAGCTGTGAGGCTTTTGTCATCTTAAGCATTTTATTTTATGTAAAGCTTTGAATCTTTGTAGACACCTTTAGGAAATCCCATTTGCTGGACAGTTAGCCTGTTTCCTAAAGTTTGCCAGATTCTTGTTATACTTTAATGCTCTCCTAAAGCATTTATTCTTGGCTGTGGATTGTCCCTAAATCCAATTAGCACACTCTCAACTCAATTTGCAAAGTATTTAATAGCAAGACTGGATAGAATAAGAGTGAAGGGGAATTCTGAGACCACATACATTGTTATTAGGCTACTAAAAATAACTTCGGTTCATATGCCACCCCCCTTAAGATTGGGATAATATCAAAACTATTATTGTAACGGCAATGGCAACTGGTTTTACTATAGTGCACATGTTTTTATAAAACTGGCTCACGGCCATCAATTTACTTATTCTTTCAATAACTCTCTGTAGTCAGCTAAGCATTTCCAAACAAATTTTTGATACAATATTGATCTGACTTGGGAAAATGCAAAAACAGTCATTTATCTTTGTAATACTGATAACAAAACCTAGAATGGCTTAGGTGGCTTGTAAAACAGTAAGTTTTACACTTTTAGCTTATTCTTTTTTTTTTTTTTCTTTTTAGCATTCCTATTAACCTTGACCCATGATATTACAAGTTTTTTTCTTATCTCAACATATTCATCTATTTCTATTTCTTATCTCATAGAAACTGGCCATTCTTTGCACAAATATAAAAAGACCAAAGTTATCATTTAAATTTCCTGATAGGCCACATCAAGGGTATGTGCATGTCTGCACTCTGCTTCCCTTGAACTCGAGAATGAGTAACCATTAAATGAACTGAAAAAGGAACATTATTATAATAACTAAGCCTACATGGTATTGTGCAGTCAGCACACTTAATGTCACTCCTACAAAGAAAGACTCAGAGAAGACATAAGCCCCAACATATGCAATGATGCTTAGATTTGTTAAATATACATGGTGCAGGGGTGATGGCTCAGTGGGTAACAGTATTTGCTGGACAAGACTGTCAGCTTGAGTTATAATCCCCTGGAGCACACATAAAAATCCAAGGAAGTAGCTCAAATGGATCTGTCATTCTAACATGCCCCTACAGGGAGATGGTGGCAGGGACAGGCATATTTCTAGCCAAGGACACCCTGTCTCAAACAAAGTAGAACACCGAGGACACCAAACATTTTCCACTGACACACAGACCCGTGTGCACATGCACACATACAGACAAGCACACATCCATGAAACATACACTAGATGAATAGAGTTAATTTAATAGCAATACACATTTCTATTTCCTAGCCATCATTGACCAGCTATACTCTCAACCTGTGAGGCAAATCTTTATTCTCTGAATTGTTCTCATCAAGGTATTTTAGCACAACAACAGGAAAAGAAAACCCAAGTCTCCTTTCAAAAACGTTGTTGTCATCTTACACATCTAGTCCTTGTTTATTGAGGAACCCACAGTGGACTCAGTGGGGTTTTGCAACAGAGAACAATTGCCATGACATGCACCTTGGGGACTGCTGGACAAGATTTGGTATATTCTTGAGTGTGGCGGCCTTCTCCAGTTACCTCACATCACAGAAGACTGTGGACTGAGAAAATGAGATGTTCCAGACTTTGAAAAATGTTAAGAAATATTTGAATGTGCTAATGAATTCTGAGGCCTCAAGAAGCATGAAGAGTAAGGCTTACTCCTCTGAGGATGTATTTCCCATTTCTAACTTTATTTTTATTTTTTTTGTATTTTATTTTTTTTTCTTATCAGTTACATTTTATTAACTATGTACCCCAGCCATGTCCCGATCCCTCATTCCCTCCCAGTCCCTCCCTCCCTCCCTCCTCTCCACCGTGCCCCTTGCCAAGTCCACTGATAGGGGGGACCTCCTCCCAATTCATCTTATCCTGTTTTATCAGGTATCCTCAGGACTGGCTGCAAAGCTCTCCTCTGTGGCCTAACAGGACTGATCCTCCCTTGGGGGGTGGGGAGGCCAAAGAGCCAGCCATTGAGTTCCTGTTAGAAATAGTCCTTGTTCCCCTCACTATGGGAAACCAATTGGTTACTGAGCTACCACAGGCTACATCTGAGCAGAGGTTCTAGGTTACATTCATACATGGTCCTTGGTTGCATGTCAGTCTCAGAAAAGACCCTGTGCCCAGATATATTTGGTCCTTGTGGAGCTCCTATCCTTTCCTCATCAGACTAACTCCCCTTCTTTCTTATGATTCCCTGTACTCTGCCAAAGGTTTGGTCATGAGACTTTGCTTTGAAAACACTGCTAGTTAGAGGCTTTCAAATGCGCTCAGTAGACTCCTGTCAATGTTCAATGCGCATCCCCTCTGTCTTTCAACACGAGGATTGATAATCTTACCCCATGTCCGCTCTCTTGATTATCTTTTTTAGGTGTATAGATTTCATTATGTTTATCATATCTTATAGGTCTATATAAGTGAGTATATACCGTGTTTGTCTTTCTCCTTCTGGGATATTTCACTCAGGATGATCTTTTCTAGATCCCACCATTTGCCTGCAAATTTCATGATTTCCTCCTTTTTGATTGCTGAGTAGTATTCCATTGTGTAAAAATACCACAATTTCTGTACCCATTCCTCCGTTGATGGACATCTGGGTTGTTTCCAGGTTCTGGCTATTACAAATAAAGCTGCTATAAACATGGTTGAGCAAATATCCCTTTTGTGTACTAGAGCAAACTTTGGGTATATACCTAGCAGTGGTATAGCTGGGTCTTGAGGAAGCACTATTCCTAATTGTCTTAGAAAGCGCCAGATAGATTTCCAGAGTGGTTGTACCAGTTTACATTCCCACCAGCAGTGGAGGAGGGTTCCCTGTATACCAAAGACAAAAGGGCCGAGAAAGAAATTAGGGAAACAACACCCTTCACAATAGCCACTAACCACATAAAGTACCTTGGGGTGACACTAACCAAGCAAGTGAAAGACCTGTTTGAGAAAAACTTCAAGTCTCTGAAGAAAGAAATTGAAGAAGATCTCAGAAGATGGAAAGATCTCCCATGCTCATGGATTGGTAGGATTAACATTGTGAAAATGGCCATCCTGCCAAAAGCAATCTACAGATTCAATGCAATTCCCATCAAAATACCAACTCAATTCTTTACAGACCTTGAAAAAAAGATTCTCAGCTTCATATGGAGAAACAAAAAACCCAGAATCTCCAAAACAATCCTGTACAACAACAGATCATCTGGAGGTATCTCCATCCCCGATCTCAAGTTGTACTACAAAGCAATAGTAATAAAAACTGCATGGTATTGGCATAAAAACAGAAAGGAGGATCAATGGAACCGCATAGAAGATCCAGAAATAAACCCACACACCTATGAATACTCGATATTTGACAAAGAAGCCAAAACCATTCAATGGAAAAACGATAGCATCTTCAACAAATGGTGCTGGTCCAACTGGATGTCCACATGCATTTCTAACTTTAAAAGGCATAAGTTCTCAAGAATCTGCTCAGCTTCTATGGAGATGAACTTATGTTTTCTGAAGGTTTTATTGAGATTCCTGATCCTGAAGTCTTTATGAGAATATTAGTTCTTAATCAATTCCTTTTCATCCTCCCTTTCAAATTCTTTTGTTAGTATCTGAGGGGACCTTAATTTTTTTCAAAGATGGACAAATTGCCAGGTAACTGAGGTAACTATCTCCATCTATAAGTATATTCAGCTTTTTTTCCTGTTTGCATTTTAATTTTTTATTATTTTTACATTAATTACATTTTATTCGCTTTGTATCCCAGTTGTAACCCCCTCCTTCATTTCCTCCCAATCCCACTCTTCCTCTTCCATCTCCTCCCATGCCCCTCTCTAAGACCACTGATAGCAGAGGTCTTCCTCCCCTTCCATAGCTTATCAGATCTCATCAGGAGTGGCTACAATGTCCTCATCTGTGGCCTGGCAAGGTTGCTCCTCCCTTGGGTGTGGGAAAGGTCAAAGAGCCAGCCATTTTGTTCATGTCAGAAACAGTCCCTGTTCCTCCCCTTACTAGGGTACCCACTTGGATACTGAGCTGTCATGGGTTATCCGAGCAGGGGTTCTAGGTTATATCCATGCATGGTCCTTGGTTGGAGAATCAGTCTCAGAAAAGAGTATATTCACCTTTAACATGACCCAGATAAGAAAAATTTCAATGCAAAAGAGGAGAGTTTAATACACAATGCAAAATATTACTGTGCTTATTTCAAATTAATTTGACAATAGACCAGAGTGCAAAGTGCAAACTAAATTTTATTACTATGTCTTAATTCAGGTTCCCCCCTAAGCAAGACTATTATTTTATTAGACAATGCAAACACTGAGATACAGGGATGGGAAAAAGAGAATAATAGGGGAGAAAGGAAGGAGAAAAACGGAGACTCATGACCAAACCTTTGGCAGAGTACAGGGAATCATAAGAAAGAAGGGGAGTTAGACTGATGAGGAAAGGATAGGAGCTCCACAAGGACCAAATATATCTGGGCACAGGGTCTTTTCTGAGACTGACATGCAACCAAGGACCATGTATGGATATAACCTAGAACCTCTGCTCAGATGTAGCCTGTGGTAGCTCAGTAACCAATTGGTTCCCCATAGTGAGGGGAACAAAGACTATTTCTAACAGGAACTCAATGACTGGCTCTTTGGCCTCCCCACCCCCCAAGGGAGGAGCAGTCCTGTTAGGCCACAGAGGAGAGCTTTGCGGCCAGTCCTGAAGATACCTGATAAAACAGGATCAGATGAATGGGGAGGAGGTCCCCCCTATCAGTGGACTTGGAAAGGGGCACGTGGAGATGAGGGAGGGAGGGAGGGACTGGGAGGGAATGAGGGATCGGGACACGGCTGGGATACAGAGTTAATAAAATGTAACTGATAAGAAAAAAATAAAATTTAAAAAAAAACCGGAAGGGAGTGTTCTGTTCTTACTATCATTCATTTACTTCGCATTACGGTGGACTGATTCTGGTGCCAGCACCTTTTTCTTTCTTTTTTTGAGACAGGGTTTCTCTGTGTAGCCTTGGCTGTCCTGGACTCAGTTTGTAGCCCAGGGTCATTTTGAACTCACAGAGATCTGTCTGCCAGCACTTTTTATGTATGCTCATTTTAAATTAATTTATAACCTTTAATGAAATTATAATTACATAGTTCCTCTTTCTTCTCCTGCTTCAAACCCTCCCTTCCATGGGTCCTCTTGCTCCCTCTCAGGAAGGGAGCCTGTTTTTTCTTAATATTTATTATTTGGTGTGGTGTGGTATGGTATGTTGTGTGTGTGTGTTTGTTTCTGTCTGTATGTCTTTACTCTCTCTTATACGTTTAAAATTTTAGGACTGGCTACTTGGAATTAAATTACCAATTGGGGGCTCATCCTAGAAAGTTAATTTTCCCGTTCAGCAGGTATTAGGGTGCTTACAGTTCTTTTGACCCAGGGTGGAATCCATGAGATTTCCCTGTTGCACACTATCATGTTTGTTTATGCTGTTGTTGCTCAGCTCTTGCTTAGGCAGCCATATTACTGAGGTATTGTGAGTTCTCTTAACTTTCTAGATGACACAGTCTCTGCACAGCTCCTAAGCCTCTAGCTCTTACATTCTTTCTTCCTCCTCCTAATATGTCCCCTGACCCTTATTGAAGGGGAATATGTTGTAGACACATTTGGGGGTGATTCTGCAACAATCAGTTGGGGATGAACCCTCCATGATCATTTGTTCTCTTCATTTGGACCAGTTATGGAGAATGTCTCAGTTCTCAGGCTGATATTTAAGTCACTCTATAGCCTAGATTTTCTAAAAATTGTAATCTTCCTGCCTCAGCCTCCCAAGTGTCACCCACCAAAACCAGATATTACACACTTTTGATTGTTCAGCTTCTAGCATATATTTGAGTCCATAGGAAATTATGTGTACCCAGTGGTGGTTATCAAGGATTCACTCACAACAGGCACACATACACACAGAGACACTCAAACACACACACACACATACACATACAGATTTTCAATGGAAGGTGGATTATAGATAGATAGGAGGAAGTTCTACTGTCTTGCAGCTGTTAGGTAACTCTGAACAGTAATGTAACTATGCATTTCAAGGAGGCAGAAGGAGTTTGAACATTTCCACTGTAAAAAAGTGGTCAAAATTTGAGAAAACAGAAGTATTTCACTTGATTGAAGAAGCTGACATTATCCTCATTCACATGGGTAAGTTTTATGTTCTTATTTAATAGCTAAAAACAGATGTTGATAAAATTCAAGACAGTAGTCATCATTTTGATAGCATCAAGACATGTCACTTTTTTCTCTGTTAAAGCAATGATTAATGTTTTTTTCAAATTTGATGAAATCAATAGACTTGGATTACTATCAGATTTAAAGTCCCTTTCCTGGGTTTACTAAGAAATGTGTACTCTTTTGCACATATGTGCACACACACACGAAAAAAATCTATTTATAGTATAAATAGAAATCTCAGGGATTCGTCATACCTGCAGTGTTTTTTTAGGAGAATGTAGGAGGTCCTGTTTGCAATGGGCCACTGCAAAGTTTCCAAAGAAACTGAATGGCTCATATATGCACACCAAAAAAAATTATTTCATTGAGAGATTCAACACAGCTCTGAATAGGATGTTGGAATTAGAATCTGATAAAAGGCTACAAATAAATTCTATTGAGACCCTGGACTTGCCTCACTGCATGATATTACTTAAACATTCTAACTAGTTGTTTTATTATTCACAGCTAGCATGTAATATGCTTATCCCACACTTACACTCAGTAGTTAACACTTGACCTCATTTCTTGTGTTTGTTTTTCAAACAGTGAAGCATGTGGGAGTCAGGCATCATCACTAATTTCCCTGATTTGCAAAAATTACTTCTGCTCTTTGAAAGTTAGGCTTCTCTATCCCGAGGCTAGATCTGATCTAATGGGATGACCCCTCTTCATGATTCCTTCCAAAGATGAACAACAACACTCTTTCACTACATCCATAATTATGGGCTAATTTTATAGAAAAATTGCAGACAACATGTCTAGAAGAAAAAAAAAATCTACACAAATGAATAGATACTCTGAGAAATCATTTCTGCAAATTTGTATACTACATATCTGATGATGGTGATAAAAAGCAGTGTGATGGGGAGGGGATTTTAAAAGAGTAAAAACTGAGGAAATGGATCATTTACCTGAAATGCAATATACAGCAAGGCTTTAGGCTCCATCATAACATCATGAGGAAAACAATGCATTAAGTAGCACAAGCAGTCTTTTCTTCAGCCTTCTGAACAGTAAAAAAAAAACCAACAACAACAACAAAAAACTTAACCCTACCCTTGTACATATGTGAGATACACGTTATATTCACAAAAATGTTTATTCTCTTCTACCCTCACTTCTACTGGATTGGTGTTGGATGAAGGAATAGGGATGTGTGGACTGAGGAATATGATAAGGTAATTCAACAAAATTCAAGGATAATTAACTCTGAAAGCAAATGGGACTCTGAGTAGGAGCCTCACATGAAACAATTACTTCCCTGGATTGTGTCATGGGTGCTTATTATTTTTTTTTACAGGTCTTAGGGATGATTTATTTTTCATGATTAATAAGATGAGGATAAAAATGATTACAGTGGCTACAATGTACTTATAAGTCTTTCTAATTGTTTTATTGTTTTGTTTTTAATTTTTTTATATTAATTACAGTTTATTCACTTTTTATCCCAGCTGTAGCCCCCTCCCTCGTACCCTCCCAATCCCACCGTCGCTCCCTCATCTCCTCCCACGCCCCTCTCCAATCCCACTGATAGGAGAGTGCTTATTCTTACGGGCTAATACTCTGAAGGAAAGTTCTTACTCAGAAACATAGCCGATCTACCTGAGGCAAAGCTTGGTAGATGAGGAGGGAGGGATCAATAAAAATCAAAGTGTGATACACTTCAAAAGAACAAAGCAATGAGTGAGGTGGGACCAAATTGGCTTATAAAAGGCTGCTATAGTCTTGTCTCAGCTTATGTCAGTGGATTTCAGTGTTCAGTGTTCAAAGGGATAGATAAAAGGATCTTGTTTGTTGTTTTGAATATAATAAATATTTCATACTGGTACCATTACCATGCAATTACACTGTGTATCTCAACTAGATTTGCACAGCTCTTTTATAAGACAGAAGGAAAAATTAATTTATTTCAGATGCTGAGTCACTAGCTCGTATCAGGTGTGCTGTGAAAGGATGCAGTTACAACTTCTTTCATCTGAAGGGATCCGATGAGGGCTGAGTCCTCTGAGGACTGTCTGTTAATTCCATACTCGTCATTCCATTTCTTCTTCTGTAGAAGGGATAGATCTGTCAATAATTTAAGAATTTAAAAATGATCAAATGCCTAATTAGATATAACAATCTATGACTAATATAACACAATTCAACAATTAATGAAGGATGCGTTTTATAGGTCTTTGATGTTGCCACTCTCGCATAAACGCACATCTTGTCATAAACACTGGATTATATCTTAACTATTAGTGTTTCCTGGACATTACAGGGCTAGTGATATTTGTATCCCTGAAACTAGAGTTAAGTCCCATCCTCCAATTAGGAGATGAACTGTAATAAATGCATTAAGTGAAGATTTATATGTCTATAAGTAGATATGCACATAAAATATGCAGTATGTATGTGTATTTGCACATACATATTACTTATGCTTTCGTGGGCTGTGTGATACCTAATGAGATCAGAAATATCTTCAGAAATAACAACAAAGCAACATTTCTTGAGTCATGATACATCTCTAGTGAGTGTAAACTAATATCTAAGAAGACAACACAGCTAAATAACCAACTGTGCAACTATGTGTACTTCAGGGACAATATAAAAAGCATTAAGAATAATAAAAATAATAGCCTCCCCTAACTTGCTTGAGAGTCATCTATGTACTTCACAAGTCAGGAGCCTTGTGCTTGTTCTAGTCAGTGGTTCTCTAATGCCGCGACGCTTGAGTACAGCTCCTCATGGTGTGGTGGCCCCCAACCATAGAATTATCCCACTGCGACTTCATAACTGTACATTTGTTACTGTTATGAATGATAATGTAAATATATGATATGCAGGATATCTGAATATGACCCCTAAAGGGTCACGACCCACAGGTAGAGAACCACTGAGGTTAAAGTCTAGCTCCTGGTTTTGTTATTTCTTTGATCTAAGGTCAAATCTCCTACATTTTGTTTTACAGCCTGACAATGGTTTACTTGTATAGTTTCCCTTGAACTTGTAACATTTCACGAGATATTAATACAATAAAATTATTTTGTTGTTGTTTTGGGGTGTGTGTGTCTTTGTGTGTGTTCTTATTGACTCCTATTAAGAGCCCTTACACATATATCTGATGTAAAGAGTTGGTGAGGAAGATACATATGAGGTCTCTCTTGATGATGTATCATCCTAAAACCTAAATTGAAGACCTGATTGTTTCTGTTCTGTGTTTCTTTGATATGTTTTGTGACTTTTATAGCAGAGAAAATACATCTCAATCCCCTGGGAAGTAAACATTAGATGAAAAACATTTCTTAAAATAAGGATATTGGAAAAGAGGATAAGAATATATTAGTTCAACTTTTGCCCCCATTACAATGTATACTAGTCAAGGTCTATATACTATAGTGTACTATAGTGTATAGTACTATAATGTAAATTTATGACCTTAGGTGATGAAGGAAATTTATGATCATAATGGCAAATGATGCTCTAACTTCTCCACAACAGGATTGCCAGGAACCATGATGTCATACTGCAAATATCTTAAGGTTCTATAAAAGCGAATGTGACATCATCCATAAATGCCAGTGTGTGTGTATTTATATGGATCTTCTTTCATGACAACTCAGATATACTTTAAAATCTTAACAACATCCAATCCATCTATTCATGTTACTCTATTGCAGAGTTCTGTAGTCTAATCTATTTTTTTGCAGAATACAAACGATGGCCATGCATTGTTATCACTAGTGCAGTTTCATGTGTCCATGTGTAGCCTTTTCACTAAAAGAAAGATCCTATTGTCACTAGAGTCTCTAGAGTAAAATCCTGGGACCTGGCAACCCTCAAAAGCAAAGCTCATGTACCTGCTTTCAATAAATCAATTAAGGAAATAAAGTGAAGAGCAGAAACAGTGGGTTTATAGTCACATTAGGTAGAGAAGCTACAAATAAATCCAATGACTCCCAAGTTCATCTTTAAGCCACTGACCTGAAGGTTTGATTTAAATAGAGGGAAAGAGATATATATATGTATTAGTAAACAGTCCAATAAATTTGTGCTGTGTTCCTCAAAAGTCTCTTTTTATAATATGGACCAACAGGTTGTCAAGACTATGTGTAAATATAGATTAGTTAAATAGAGATTAGTTTTTTTCTCCTTTGACTGACAGCAGGTCTTCAACTTTTTTAGTTCAGCAGCATGAGATTTCTATAGAAATCCCAATTTCTTGAGATCCCTTATTTCATAAGTTTGATAACCAAAGATAAAGAAACAAATGTCTCTTTTTGGGATATCATTGCCTCTGCTGGGATAATTGCACTGTGATATAGTGAAGAGTTTTTATGAGACTGTAAGGATATTGCTGAACAAAGATGGCTTCTTAAGTTGGAAGCGATGAGATTATAAGTAAAGAATCAATAACAAACACATGTGAAAGGCAAAGGCAAGAATACATAACAAATGCTAAGTAGAGAGAAGGGTTCAAAAAGCTGTCTCTGACATGAACTCAGTGGCTGGCTTTCTGATCACCTGTTCCCCTCTGGGGGGTGCAGCCTTGCCAGACCACAGAGGATGATGATGCAGCCAGCCTTGATGAGACCTGGTAAGCTAGGGTCAGATAAAAGGATGGGAGGTCCCCTGTCTCCCCCATCAGGGGACTAGGGAAAGAGCATAGAGGGAGAAGAGGGAGGGTGGGTGGGACTAGGAAGAGATAAGGGAGGGGGCTGCAGAGGGAATACAAAGTGAATAAATTATAATAAACAAATATACAAATAAAATTAAAAAGTAAAAAGATACAATTTCAAAAACATAGAAGGTGAATGTAGAAGATGGATGTCTTTGAAGACAAGTTCATGTGACCAAACATCCTTGAGCAGGGCTATAAAAAAAAGAACAGCTGATTTTTCTACAGTAAATCAACTAGAAACCATAGAATATTTATTGGGGTGTGAAATCTTATCAGGGCAAAAAAAAACTGTGAAAATTCAAGGCAAGACCCATATGATGCTCTCTGAACATCAATTTTATTTTTACTTTCTTCTAAGGACATAAGTAAAAAGTGACTTAACTCTTATCACTCTGTTCTCCTTGCAAATAATTCATCACATATGTTTAACTGGTGATCCTAAAAATTGCTATTCAAGGAAAAATAAAGGGGAATTTAATTATTTTATGCAAAGTACTGCCTTTTAGTTCAAACAGATAAACTTTAATATTACTGTGATTTGTCAAAAAAGCATCCATGTAAGACTACTGAAATGAAAAACATCCTAAGACCACTTCTATTTTATTTTTTCTCATTTATCATGTCAAGCATTAATATACATAATTAACATTTATGAAAAGCCATTCGAATGCATAGCAAAGAGGGTCCTATTTTCCCTTGGAAAAAGTTAATTCCATATCATTCAAATAAATCTCATTGTATCTGTCATCAAGTGGTTCACACATGGCTCAACTTTACTGTCTGCATCTGGAGTGTAAGTGATTCACATTAAAATATATCTATTCTTATTATATCTACAAATCTCAGAAATTAATTGTTTGCAGTGTGGCTACTTAGTGCCTTTAATATTCCTAAGCACAGACATTGATGACTTCGTTTTCAGACAACAGACTAGTAAGAGCAGTGCCTAACAGTTTTATAACAGGTCAAGAGTTCTTGTGGCAATGGTGTCTTCATTAGGTAGCCATGGGATTCAAGGCAAGGTTTATCTCAGATTCCTTAACTGACAAGAATTCACACTAAAACATGAAATTTGCCTCATTTTACTATCTCTGCCTGTGGATGGTCTATGTTACAGAATGTTCCAGTTCAGCTATAGAATGTAAGTCCAGATTTTTCTATGGTGATGAATGATGTATGATGATTTAAAGACATGAGCTGTGCTTTTAAAAATGTTCTTCACATTTTATCATTAATATTTGTGACTATCACATTTTCACACAGTCCAAAGGGCCAACTTAGTGAAGCAAATCAATGTACTATATCTAAAAGAGAAAATGTGTGGAGCTTTCCAAGTCTTCCAAAAATTGATTTGACTTTTGTGTGCTATCTTACATTTCAGGATCTTTAACTCCCTTGCTTGTTTGGGCATAATCACTTGAGTCTCTTGGTTTTGAGAAAGTTGGCCAGAGAAAGAAAAACTTACCTGGTCAAAAGAAAGAACAACAAAGGGAAAGAAGTAGGGGATCTTTGAGTCTGTGTGGATTCCAGCTGAATTTTTATTGATCACTGGGAGTCAAAATACATTTTTATAAAACCATAGTGAAAATAATAAGGGGAAAAACTTTTAAACCACAAAAAGAGAGTGACTTCCCTCTGTCAACCATTAAATGTCAGAACTTTGATTAATTATTGATAATACCCATCCTGAAGCCACACTGTAAGGCTTTGAAAAATACATGCACTAGTCCTGTTCTCTCTACTTCTGGAGTTTTGTTTTCTTGTTAACAAACTTTTCTTTAAGAAAAAAAGGAAACAGAGCTGTGTCTGATATATGTTTCAAAATTCTCCTGTAGCCATTGAAGGAATCTGTCTTGCCTTGTTTCATAACTTTCCTTTTTCTGCCAATAACATTGCATTTTAATAATTTATCTCATTTCTAAAAGGCTTCTCAAAATGAGACATAACCAAGCTTGTGTGACTTTTTTTAGTAGAATCATAAATCATACAAGTCCAGGGAAGTAGAGAGACCGTGTTTTATTTACACATGAATTTGATAATTATTTATTCAGTGTTTACAGTGAATAGCACAGATGAATGCCAGGAAATACAGTTGTAACCAAGAAAAGGCCAATCACTCTACTAAGTACCTTATGTAAATTACATGTATGATGTTGTTATCTTTGACTCATTTGCCTACACTTGGGACTTTTTTCCTCCTACTGGGCTGCCTTATCCAACCTTGATATGAAGGTTGTGGCTAGTCTTATTGTAATTTGTTATGCCATGTTTGGTCAATAGCCCTGGGAGGCCTACTCTTTATCTATCTATCTATCTATCTATCTATCTATCTATCTATCTATCTATCTATTTATTTATCTATTTATTTATTTATCAATCTATTTATTTATTTATTTTAAAGGAAATGGGGAGAAATGGATGTAGGGGAGAGCGAAGAGGTGGGGGAAAGCAGGGAGGAGTGGAGATAGGCGAAACTGCCATTGTGGTGTAATGTATATAAAGTATTAAAATAAACATTAATAATTAAATGTCTGATTGATAAATTTTAAAGTAGTCAGCAAACAATGTGACAACAATTTATAACAAGTAGTCATGTAATCAGGAATGAGATTTTTTTTAAACGGTAGAATAAATGCTTTTAATGAATTATTGGAGAAAGACAAACACAGAGAAAACAATTCCTCCATGAAGAAAAACATCACAGATACAAATGTACAAAGAATGGGGTAGAAGGTCTCACCCCGTAAGTCATTTGGCTAGCATGCTCTGAGCAGCATGAACCAGAAGTGTGGTTGAAGAGAAAATTACAGTTCTCCATTGCCTCAGAGTGAAAGCAGCATCAGGTACTGTTTTCAGGTCACGCACAGCCTGGAAGTTGTGGATGTTTTCTTCTCTCCAGGTTGCAGAGGCTGTCTTCAAAGCAAGTCCTGGAGAAACTAGAGAGGAAGGATATAAAGTGCGGAGAACTGAGTACAGATGACTTTCAGGCTGAAAGAGAGAGATACCTTTTTTTTTTTTTAAAGGGAGCACAACTAAGGTCCCTATTTATAGATGCTGAGGCTTAATGACGTACAGCTTTCGTGATAACATCTTTAGGGAGGATCTGTCATGCTCACGAGAAGCAGCAATTGAAGACATAACAGATGATGGGGTACTTGTATGCAAAGGCATGAGCCCTGCTCATGGCAACTGTTAAAATGGATTACTTGGTGGGAATAATGGAGAACTTGAAATAATGTTGGGTGTAAGGGTACACTCTGGTATTCTCAGTGCCTGGGATGCGGAGGCAGGAAGTTCACGTGTTTAAGGCATTTCTGAGCCACACAATTAAGAGACTGCCTCAAATGAAGAAGAATCTGTTATAATTCTCATGTGATGTTCTCCCGGAGGAAGACCCTTTACAACATCCAAATGTGGAAGTAGGATAAGTAGAAGGCTACTTATCCTGGAAATTATTCAGTGTCTTCCTTATAGAAGAAATTTTATTGCCGCAGCTTGCAGAAGTCCTGATACCTGTTTTCTTTTGTCAGTAGCTTACTACAAATCATGTCCTCCCTCAAACACACACACAGCCTGTTAGGCAACTTTGCAAAGCCCAAAATTCCTGTTATTTGTTTGTCAGCCCCATATAATTCTTTATCTAAAACATCCCTATTCAGATAAAACCAGAAAGTACTTCACAGAAGCAAGGAATCACACTGTGATGTTCTTAGGAACCATAAATAAGCTATTCAGAGAACAAAAAGCATATCTATGAAGCATATTTTCTTGCTTTTAGTGACATTTTCATAGAGTATATTTTCTGACTTAGTATGATCGTGTCTCTAGGGCCTGCATGTGATATAATGTAAAAGAAAGGCAGAATTTGACAGGATTTTTTATTTTGTTTGTTTTTTTTTTCTTTCAAAACATGTTCAAATACATCATGACATCAATTTTAGAAAGTATAAAAAATTTTTTTGCTTACTTTTTGAGGATAGAGAGACTCTAAAAGGTAAGTTTTAGAAAATGAACTGGGTTGCATTCACAAAGTGGAAGAAGACAAGGAAACATGAACGAGCTAGGGCACACATGGACATATATCCAGTTCAGCTAACTCAGAGAGAGATAAACCCCTTGTCCAGAGACTATCACCCAACGCCCAATTGATATAAGCACCGTGTGCTCGGAGAAGGGAGTATAAGCTCTGCTTTCCAGGTGCATCCCATCTTCTTAGGACCAGAGGTCTTTCCCCATGCACACAAACACAGCTTCTTTCTAGGCTATGACTATGGAACTGAGCACTAAAGGAAGACTTTTTTTTTTTTTTTTTTGGTCATTTAGAATTTTTTTTTAATTTTTTATTAATTACACTTTATTCATTTTGTATCCCCCCCATAAGCCCCTCCCTCCTCCCCTGCCGATCCCACCCTCCCTTCCCTTTCTGCATGCATGCCACTCCCCAAGTCCACTGATAGGGGAGGTTCTCCTCTCCTTTCTGATCTTAGCCTATCAGTTCTCATCAAAAGTGGCTGCATTGTCCTCTACTGTGGCCTGGTAAGGCTGCTCCCCCCTCAGGGGGAGGTGATCAAAGAGCAGGCCAATCAGATTATGTCAGAGGCAGTCCCTCTTCCCATTACTATGTAACCCACTTGGACACTGAACTGCCATGGGCTACATCTGTGCAGGAGTTCTAGAAAGACTTTTAATTCCAGCTAGGAGTAAGCAGGTTGATAAAGCTGTCTCGGTTCATGATCCAAGAAGAGGGCAGTGAATAAAAGCACTGAGTGGGACAATCAGGATGTCTCAGTATCAACTGTCGATCTGCCATTACTGTAACATTTTGGCAATGTAAACTACCATCTTTTCAGAAGATGGCCAGTTCCTTGCCTCATCCAAATGCTCTGAAGCTTACTTGAATGGCTGCAGCCAAAAGATTTTGCAGTTTTATAAGCATCAACAGTTTTTTAAGAAATTATTTCAAAGGACCTTATTTATCTTGCATATTTTCTTGCATAGTTGAATTGCATGTCTGTCCTCCTCTATTTCAAAGAGGAATTTTGCTTTAATAAGCTAAATTAATGACTTGAGCAGAAAAATGCAAATTGGTTTTAACATCGAGCTTCCAAACAGTTGGGATGTATTTGCTGTCTTGAGAGCAGATATTTATAAAAGCAACTGGAGATGTTTTAACTATGGGAGTCTGAGTTCTCCATATTTCTCTAAACATATAACTATCCTTTTAGTATTTTAGAAATTCTGCAGGAAAAGTTATACCACCACAAAGGGTAAAGGGATCTCTTTAAGTCTATGTTCTTTATGTACAGTAAGTGGTTTTAAAGTTAGCTCCCATCAAAATGAAAGGAGAATTATTAATGAACTCTTGAAAATACATATAAGGAGAAGAAACAAGCCATGTTCCCATTTCTCATCTGGCCTCAAAGAGAGATCATTTGGTCACAGCTTGCAGCCAGCCACTCGCTCCACCGTGGAAAGAAATGACCTATTTCATTTTGGTGTTTCTCACTTGAGATAAAAATACATAAAAGTTTAAAAAGCGGTATCTGTTTGAGTAAGTCTATGGAAAGAAATCACTATAAATATAGAAGCATATGTGTGTATGTGCTTAACCTTATAAAACTGTATAAATATTATAAAAATGTGTCTCATAAGCATTAATTTTACATAAAATGTTACATGCTGAAAATATATACCTTATAATAGGTTTTAGAGAAGAAACATAATTTCTTAATTTTTTCTTTATTATTATTATTATTTATTATAATTTATTCACTTTGTATCCTGGCTGTAACCCCCTCCCTCATCTCCTTCCACCCTCCCTTTTTCTTCCCCCTCTATGTCCCTCCCCTATTCCACTGATTCCTCTACTATTTGACCCTCGTCTATCAGGTCTCACTAGGACTGTCTGGATCCTCTTTTTCTGTGACCTAGTTAGGCCACCTCACCAGGGAGTGGTGATCAAAGAGCCAGCCACTGAGTCCATTTCAGAGACTGCCCCTGCTCCCCTTATTAGGAAACCTAAATGGACACTGAGCTGCATATGAGCTACATCTGTACAGGGCTATAGGTCCTCTGCACACATACTCTTGGATGATTCAATAGTCCCTGCAGGAGCCCCTGAGACCAGATTTTTTGGCACGATTGGTGTCCTTGTGGAGCTCCTGTTCCCTCCAGGTCTTTCTATCCTCCGTTTCTTCCATGAGATTCCCAGCACTGTGCCCAAAGTTTAGCTATGAGTCTCAGTATCTGCTCTGATACCCTGCTGGGTGGAGTCATTCAGAGGATCCCTGTGGTAGGCTCCTGCCTTGTTGCCTCCTTTCTCCCTCCTCCTATGTCTATCTGGTTTGTCATTGTGAATGAGGATTGATCATCTTACTCAAGGTCCTCCTTCTTGCTTAGCTTGTTTAGGTGTACAGATTTCAGTATGTTTATCCTATACTGTATGTCTAATATCTACTTATAAGTGAGCATATACAATATGTGTCTTTCTGCCTCTGGGATATTTCACTCAGGATGATCGTTTCTAGTTCCATGTATTTATTTCCCTACAAACTTCACGATTTCCTTGTTTTTAATTGCTAGTAGAATTCCATTGTGTAAATGTACCACAATTTCTGTACCCATTCCTTGATTAAAGGACATCTAGGTTGTTGCCAGAGTCTGGCTATTACAAACAAAGCTGCTATGAACATGGTTGAGCAAATGTCCTTGTAGTATACTTGAACATCTTTTGGATATATGCCCAAGAATGGTATAGCTGAATCTTGAGGTAGCACTATTCCTAATTGTCTGAGAAAGAGTCAGATTGATTTCCAAAGCAGTTTTACAAGGTTACATTCCCACTGGGAATGGAGAAGAGTTCCCCTTCCTCTACAGCCTCTCTAGTATGTATTGTCTCTTTAGTTTTTTTATTATCGCCATTTTGATGGGTGTGAGGTGGAATTTCAGTGTCGTTTTTATAACGTTTGAACTTTATAAAGTCAAAGAAGATGTTGGTGGATAAGGTGGAACCTAATTATAGAGGGTCTTACAATCAAACAGAAGAGGCTTGGAATGATCATGTAGACAATAAAGGAAGATCAAGTGGTTCTGACCAGAGGGAAATTCTCACACCAAACATTAACACTAAAACTTCATTTTACCAAAACATGGATCCAAGGAAGTGTTGATGCATTTGTGTTTTACAAATATATATATTTTAAGGAAAAAAAGTATTAAGGGTAGTGATACACACAAAAAAGTAATTGTTGCTATTCAGAAATAGCAACAGTAATATCTCAACGAGGCCTTTAATTCAGTCACTTCCCAATTTCATGACAAGTGATGTTATATAATATTTGTTAATCAGTGCCTGTCTTGTTCTCTTTAGCACGATGTTCTCTAGGTTCATTTGTCTTGTCAGATGTGGTAAATATTCTTCTTTATAAGGTCTGGACGAATGTCAGCATGTATGTATAAGGCGTTTTCATCAGTTTGTTTGCAGATGGATGCTCTGGCTTGTCCTATATCTTCTGAATGCAGACATAAAAGCATGAAATCATACCTCTTCTCTAAATAGTTGTTCCATCTGTTTGGATTTAACCTCAGTAGCGGGATTCCTGAATCTATGAGAATTCTACTGTCAATTTTTTGACTAGCTCTGTTTGCCATGGTGGCTGTATTAATTTATATTCCTGCCATCAGTTAGAAAAAGGTCCCCTTTCTGCATATCTGAGCCAACACTTTTCTCTTCTTTTATTGCGGAAGCCCAATCTCGTAGCTCCTCTCTTCTTGTGATTTTAACTTCTAATTATTATGAAAAGTTTCCTGCACATGCTCCCACCTTTATGTCTCCTTTTTTAATATACGATTTTACCTTTTTTGCTATGCTCATTTCATGCCCTATGTAGGAGAATGCAGGATGAAATAGATGAGTGATTTAAATGAAAGTCCTAAAACCGTAAAGTTTACTAGAAATAAATGGGAGTGGTAAGTGACGGCAAGTACAATGACATTGGTCTATATAATAATACCGTTAAAGATGTCTTATAAAACATAGCAACAAAAGCAAGCCAGACAAGATATGCCAGTTTTACCAGTTCTGTGCAGCTAAGAAAATAATGAATGAAGCAAAAGGACACTTCAGAGAAGGGAAGAAATTAAATACAAATCGTATAACTCAAAAGAAGTAGAGATCCAAAATATATAATGAACTCAAGCATATTAGTAATAAGGAGTAAACTACCTGACGAGATTTTTCTCAAATGAAGCTATCTCTCTACCTGGGATCCTAACATGCACCATCTAAAAAATAAAATAAAATAATTCCTTTTCCACTATTGTAAACCCAAGGCTCTACCAAATCAGAAGGAGTTGATAAAAAAGCTCAGAAAAACATGTCACTCAGGCAAAGCTGTGACAGGACTCTGATTCCTGAGTAGGAGATGTCAATCAAAGCATGCATATGGATGCTGGCTCAAACACAGGGTTATGATGGGTAGAGAAAAATGAATCACTAAATCCTTTGTGAGACAGACAAGGAAAAGAACATATTCCCTTCACTGTGAGGTCTTGTTCACTCAAGTATTTGCTGAAAGAGGATATAGGAGATATAATATAAGAGAAGTAATATAAGAGAAGAAAATTTTTAGAAATTTTGATTTAGATTTATACTAATCACTATTTCCCTTTTCTAAAACAATCAATTTGTTATCTTTTCCCTAAAGAAATGGTTAGGAAAAGCAATAATTACAGAACACATTATAAAAATATCATCAGGTATAATATACATTATATATTTATTATATTACTATATATTTATGTATATCAACTTTTCACACAGTTGTTTAAACTCACATTATATAGTTTACTTTCATAATGAGAAGATGATTAATATTTCCTGAATCACAATAAATACTAATGAGCATAATTTGTTTATTGCACATTTTATTATCTTCATAGTAGAGGTGACAGCTGGAATTCTGTTCTATAATCAAGGAAAAATTATTTGAAATGGTAGAGATTATTTGGTACTTTAGTGTTCATTCTAAAAGGCATATTTAAAAATTAAAGGCCACTGATATGCAGAGCAAGAATAAAAATAGACCTTTCATTGTTAGTGTGGAAAGTTTCTATAATTGAGTTTTAATTATGCTATTTTAAATGGATATTTCAAAGCCTGAGTGGGTGTTTTAATCATGCACTAATACATGCAGATGATAATGTCTTTTCTCCTATTGGGTTGTCACTGAATTGAAACTTTGATCAGATTTTCATCCTGGCTCTTCTTTACACCATTTTGTCTTGTCTTTTGTCTCCAGCAGAAGCATGGGGTGGCCACTTTGACAAGACCAGTGACCAGGAAACAAATTTGTAAAGCTCTATTGTGTGGCCTCAAATCAATTCACCATCTACTGTGATTCTTTCACATTAGCTCTACATTTTCTAAGGTACTAAATATTGTTTTTATGGTTCAAAACACAGAAGACTGCCATATGATATCTGCAGCAAAAGACGATTCTAAGAAGTCAGATCCCCTTGTTTAACATATGACCTACAGAAAACACATCAGGGGAGAAAAACAAATGAATGAATTCCAAAGATTTTGCTCTCCAACAGAAGTGCAGTCCCTAAATGATCTCATCCTTCTTCTTCACTGGGTTTCTTATAGATTCATGGTGGTATGCACTCCAGATGTCTGACGATGAGATCTGGATGAACACAGATTCCCAAAGGCTGCTGTAAGCACTGATTTCGTAATAGTGTCCTTTTCTAGGAACAGTTGCATGACTAACCCATAAACTGGACCTCTGCTTCCAAACCATGTTGAAGACACACGTGGCAGACTTCAGCTCTCAGGACTGCCTCTTGCAACCTATTTCAGCTGTAGCAAATCTCCACTCTACTTATCAACTCTAACAAGACGCTTCTCGTTTTGATTTTATGACTACTATGCAAGTCAGGCACCTTGCACGATCAACCCTTGTCTCCTTATGCTTAGACTACAGCATCATTACCTTATAGTCATTTTGGACAAATTTGGGGTGCACTCAAGGAAAATCAAAACATCTGTGAGTTAGATACATATCAATATTTCCTTTCTTTAGCACCTTAAAACACTGTCATGGAGGGGAAAAAATGTTCATAGTCTTCTTCATTCCACTGCTCAAATTAAGATTCTTCAGGGTAACACCATCATGTTATCATGCCTAGATACTACTTTGGAATTGTGATAAAAATACATTATTTCCAAAACATAGGAAAAATGTGTGTGCTATCATGAATCCAAACTTCAGACTCCAGACCAGTGTGTGTTGTTACAACAGAAAAAAGTGTATGCTGTTACTTGGTATGATAAAGTTGTTAAAGGAAAGAAACTAAATTCATGCTTCCCAGGATGTAATTTCGTTTTTATTTGATTTGTGTGACATTGGACAAATTTCCAATGCTTTCCAGAGTCTCAGTTTCTTAAGTGTTATATGATATTCCTGATTTATTGACAGAGAGGCAGCGAGTGTTTTGTGAGCCATGTCCTTGGAAAGCACTCAGGAACTCCTACCTGTAGATATTATTGATTATTGAGTCAAACCATTCTTATCACACACATTAGTATGTGTCACTTTCAGTAAGTAACTTTGATTCAGCTAATTGCAAATAAAATGTATGTTATAAAGATAATCTTATTCATGTTATCTTTAGAAAGGATAAGGCTAAACATATACTTTATATACAAGTCATACATGAAAGAATTAGACTCTGTGGATTGCAAACACGTCTGTCCAGTGACACTTAGTAACTTTTTATTGTACAAATATCTCAAGTGTTCCTCTTTATGCTTCTTTGCTAATTCTACAAAATATGTCTGTAAGCTTCATCTTTTGACCATTAATTCCTACATATGCCAAGTCTGTAATGCCTGTAGACCATTCATTAGCCTGTCAGTGTGGTCTTCCTGCTTTCTTCTTATGTCTTCATAGGCTTGTGAAAGTCGGTATCTCCATTTACTCAAAACACATATTTTATCATCTTTATAAAAGCACACTTTATATTAACACAAGCACATGTTTTTTGGCTGGCAATATGGGTCAGCAGCACAATGTTCCAGCTGCTTAAGCCTGAAAACATGAAGCCAATTTCAGGATCCCATAGTAGGAGAGAACTGACCTAACAGGCCTGTCCTGTGTCATCTACATAGCATGATGTGGCACACATATGCCCATACATACAAACTCCAACACACACACACACACACACACACACACACACACTCACACACTCACTTATATTCATATCGATAAAAATGAGCCCAGATTTATCGCAGCCATTGAAAAGTGTTTAATACCAGCACAAAGCCCAGAACTGAGAAAAGTATACGTGGCAGATTTTGATTTCAGAAACAGAAATTACTACACAAAAGAAGCCACTCAAAGACAAGATTATGTTCTTAATTATTTGTCAGAGATTTCAGGTAGACATGGTTGTTGTCAAAAAGCGTCCTGAAGTTACTTAGGGTTTAACCGCACTTTTACAACCACTCAGGTACGTGACAAAAAGTACACATGCTCCTTGGCAGATGTCTCTTGATCCTTGATCAAAATCAGGGATCAGAAGCATTGTGACTCAATGAGATAATGATTGCTTAATATGCATGAGATCCTGGGTGTGATCCCCAGCGCTACAAGGAGACACAAATGATCCACAGCTTTCAGGTTCTTTAAGAGGAGAACAGATAATAGCATGATGATCTTTTCATGCCCATCTTCAAAGATCCATGTCTTCTCCCCAGCCTAGCCTTTTGTCCCTAATTTGAATTTATACTATCAGTTTGACTTTAAGTTATGTCTGCCCAAAATCAAGTTACTCACACAACATCATACACACCCACATTTTAGTTTTCCTTACCTTACCTATGCCAAAATAATTTGAGTATGTAAGAGCTGGGGAGATAGCTCTATTGGTAAAGTGTTTGCCTTGGCAACAGGATGAAGACTTGAGTTCAATCCCTGGAAACTACTGAAAGAATGACATCCAAGATTTGTGTCTGGTCTCCATATAGACATGTAATTACAAAATGACTATTTGTGATAATGGTCAGGGTTAATTAACACTATAGACTAGGTGGTTTGAGCAAACATATTTTTTCTTACATACATGGAGGTAGAAAATTCCAGAAAAATGCCCAATGGTTGGATTCTGGTGAGAGCTCTCTTTTTCATTTATAGATGTTACTCTTTACCTGTAATTTTATGTGATCTGTCCTTTATATGTGCATTTGGAAAGAAAATAACACTTCTTTCTCTTCCTCTCTTCTAAGACCACTGAGCCTATTAAATTAAGATTCAGATTCACTTAATCTTAATAACTTAAGAACTAAAGGTCCCACATTGCAATATGGGCAGATTAGAGACTAGGGCTTCAACTTATAGATTTGGGAAATATGTAATTCCATAGCTTCTTATTTTTAGTCTCAATCAGACATTCTTTCTTTGGCTTCTAAAGCTACCTCAATAAGCATATAAGCATTTTTAAATTGTGATTTTCTTCTGTCTGGTTTAGTCCCCACACGTTGGCTCAGAAGCCATTACATGTCTCCATGATTTTTGACTGCCATTCTATTTTTTACTTGTATGTGCCTGTTCTATTTTGTGAATTGAAGATTTTGTACTTTTGCTATCCAGTTTTCTCCAGCACCTAAATTTCACACTAAGATATCTAAACCTGCTTTTTTTTTCTCACCTTTGAGAGAGAAAGAAGCTGTGCCATGGTAGCAATGCTGTTCATGCCCATTTCCACTGTGCTCTGAAACCAAGCTTTACATGTTGCAGAAAGCTGTCAATTCATCAAGGTGGAAGAGATGTGAAAGGTCTCTCTTATTTGCCTGATGTAATTGTCATCTCTGAGGCGTACTGCCTCTATCTGCTAACCTAGGCTTAGTCCTGGAAGCTTCTAACTGGAATAGCCATGTTGCTAGCTTAAAATCCCTCTAAAGAGAGTATTTCCTTCAAGTATTGCTAAATTTTCCCTTCTCTCCCAGTTTTTGTTTGTTTGTTTGATTTGTATCTTACCAGTGCTTCACTCTGGTTTGCTTTCTTGACCCTGATCTTTCTGGTAATTCCTTTCTGTGCCAGTTAGAATCCCCATGTCCACTACCACCTCATCTCTGGACCTATACACCTTTTTTTTTTTTTCAAAGTATTTTTGATCCCCCCCCCCATTTTCACCATGTAGTGACTCATTTACATAGAAATGATGTCATCTTTTTAGAGCCCAAAGACCAGTTATTAATGTCTATTCAGAAAATCTCCCTGATCCCAAGTAGTCTTTTAGCAAAACTGAGCATGTGTTCCTAATTGTTAGCCACAAAGTTTAGTGTCTTCTTAAAGGTTTTCGATAAAAGTTACGACAAACTACTTTTTATATAGTCAAACAGGCCATCACTATGGAACTAAAATTCATGGTTAAATTATGATGTTGAACATAGATGTGCAGGAAGCTTAATGCAAATCGCAAGTTTAGATGGTTCTGACATATATGGCACCTTAATCAACAGTGTTGAAAAGAGTACAAAACCATGGGTGAAGTTTCAGAAAATTGGATGCTTATTTAAAACATTTTGATAAGCTGAGTCTGATTTTTCTCTTTCTAAGTATCATTTATTAGATTATCTAGCTGTAGCTGAAGTAACTCCTTGATGAGTCTCCTGAACTGGCTCATAAGGTTGATTTTCTGAAGAGTTTAAACTTAAGACTGACTGAGTGGGGTCAGTCATTCTCTGTTTTTCTCTTGACTTACAAGAGGCCTCAGTTCTAGGCTTAACACCTGCAATATCCTTTTCTGCCGTAGGAGACACAGACTTCAGAATAACTGGCCTATAGATTTATAATAGAAAAAAAAAAACAGAATGAAGATATGAATGACCTAAAAGGGGAAGGTGAATGAAGGAAAGTTTACTTCCAAGGGATCCCTAAACTGCTACTTCTGACAGTTTTTAGAACCCAACTGTCATTTCTTCACTTACATTCCATGAGCTACCTTCAATACTGGGTTTCAAATGACATCCTCAAAACATAATCTGGAACCACAAAATATGACTTTATTTAGAATGGAGTCTTTGTCTCTACAGACATAATGGAGGCAATGGCAATAGAGCAGATCAAGGCCAAGAAGGCGTGGAGAAGTCAGCGGAACAGGCCAAACTGATGGTTGGACATGATAAGGACTAATGAGGATGACTGGGCATCCACAGAAGCTGAAAGAAGACAGGCTAGGATTCTTGTCTAGGATAGCAAGAAACAACATGGCTTAGCTCACCCTGTGATTCTAGATATCTGGCTTTTAGAACTGTGACAGAATGAATTGGTGTTGTTTTAAGCTACCTGCTTTATCGTCATTTGCTATAACAGCCCCAGGAAATAAAAAATGTTTCCTAAGTCTTATTACCCATTCTTGCTTGAACTAGCATAAGCAATATTTGGTTTTCTTAATAAGCAAAATGTATTATACTATGAGAGATTATTTATAAATAATAGACTTATTTTACTGGAACAACTTAGTAATCATTACATTTAATGTAAGAAAATTAAATATATTGCTGTAATAAATGTGAAATTACTTAATGAAGCACAATATTAGTGAAGAAATAATTTATAATGGCACAAAATCCTCCTCATAAATGTATGTATGATTGTTTGCCATAAACTCAACATTCAATCTGAAGATTTTGTTACTATCCCTAAATGGAAAGATTCTTACATGGACTTAATATTTTGAAGTTTTATTTTCTAATATCTATATTAGTCAGATATCTATCCCTGTGAAAAAATATAAGATAAGTAGAAATATGACAAGTTTGTTTTATTTCGTGGTTGCAGAAAGTTCAGCCCATGGTCAATGACCCCATTGTTATGAGTCTATAGTAAGGCAGAATATAATTAAGAAGAAGTACATGATGGTGAAAGCAAAACCTGTTCAGCCCAGTAAAAATGGACAGGAGAGAGAGAAAGAGAGGGAGAGAGAGAGAGAGAGAGACGGAGACAGACTGTGAGAGACAGACAGAGACACGTTAGGGTCCCGATATCCTGTCCAAACAATACCCACGAGCTCTTAGAGCTTCTACCGCCTCTGAGTAGTACCACAGACTGGCAATCAAACCCTTGTCATATGAATCTTTGTAGAAACACTTAAATCTAAACCATTAAACTCATCCACAATAAGAAAAATTACCTTTCTTAATGTGCAAGTCCAGATCTATGGAGAATAACACTGTAAGACACCAACAAGCCACATAGTAAGACAGGTGGTATGAACTGGAATCACCACACAGTCCCTTACTTACATGAATATGCTCATTGGATACAGTTTGCTATACAGCAGTCTATTGATATTTTGATATAAACTAAGAAAATTTTGCCTTGCCATGAGGGACGTAGTATAGGCCCAAAAAATAGGCCAAACCTGGGAGTAGAAAATATGTAGGTCCAGATCTCTTTGTATACAGGCAAAAGGGAAGGCTCAGAAAGGGGACATGAATCCCTACAGCTCCTCAGTAGATAAGGAATCACTGACGTGCTTAAGTGCAGGGAGAAGAAATGAGACTGAGCTACTTCTGTACCCATAACCATGCACAGGGAAGAGGAGGGTGAAGAAACCAAAACAGCACAGCAGACCCAACACTCTACAAGACTTTAAAATGCAATTTTGTGGTCACTGAAGGAAATTCTTAATTCTGCCTTCAGTTACGTATCGCCAGTCTCAAAGCAGATAAGAAAGAGAAGTTCATGTTTCTTTCGAAGGGTGTGTAATCTGTTCAATAAAGTCAGAATAAACAGAAAACGAACTCAGCCATACCCTTGTCTGTATTTTTCAGTTGGATTTCTATACCTAAGGAATGCCATACGTGTACAAATAAATTAATTCAAAAAATAATATGGGATTTATGTAAAGTTCAAGGCATTTCTTGAACATGTGCATTTGGTCTGATGGGCCACTGATTCCATTTTCAGAATGCTGATAACAAAATCCACATATTTAAGCATTTGAAAAAAAATAATAAGAAAAACCTTGTCTTTATTTTTTTTTCTTCCCCATGACATTTCTAGAGGGTGTAGGCATTTGGCCTCTAATTTTATTTTCACTTCACTGCTTTGACAACTGAGCTGCATAGTTTGGCATTAAAAAGAAAGCACTATTAGTAGTTGAAATATTTCTTTTTCTTTGTTTAGGAAAGCCTACAAACTCTGGCTCCTTACTATCCAGTTATCCCCTTTTCTGCACTGACAGAAAAGGTCACACAGCTCTGAGGTAAATTTAAAAATGGAGAGAAAATATTATTATCTGGTCTCAGAGTCCAGTGCTGTAGAGACAGATTGGGCAGGGTAGCTTTAAAGATTCTTGCCTGTTTCTTCACACTAGCCCAGAAACGGCAGTGGGCTGACACTCCCCATTTAATAGTCTTGCCATGAAATGTAAAATCTATCTTTCTTCTTCGGCACAGACATTATGTTTTCTGTACTTTTGGTCACAGATTAATTCTAATAACCTCTCCAATCTGGAATGGATGTTCACATTATCTAAGAATGTGTTTGTCTACGCCAGATAATGATTTTTATCAGCTTTCTGACTGCTGCTATGTCTGGAATGTATTTCTCCAAATCACATCTTGGAACTTCATCATCAGTGGGATAGTGTCAGGAAGTGTCCCTTTTGGAGGACATGAAGGCAGAAGATCATCAGTTCATGCGTGGGATTAAAACTGTAAAGGAGAAGCCAAGACTGTTTGGAAACAGCAAGGTTTGAGGTGTTTTCTCATAGCAGTAGACAGAAATAGACAATACTTTGTTGGGCTACTCAGTCAGAAAGAAAGTCAGGACAAATCCCTGCTTACCTCCAATCTCCTTGCAAACAATTTTTAGGTGAGATTTTTAGGTTCCTAGGCAAGTGAAGGCTCTCTCCTACCTCCTGTAGCTGTGTCTAGGCATGCTGGTATTTCTCACAGAGAAGCAAACCACCTAGACTGAAATCCTCCAGTTCATGAGAATAAAGTGTTGGGTATCGACAAAGTCTTTACTTGCACATGAAGAAAGAAGCAGGGCCCTGATGAATGTAAAGTCCAAGTAGAATCTATTATATGGTTATGTTCATAAGCATGTTTGAAAACAAAGCCTCGTTTTTTGACTAGTATTGTGTTTATTATTTAAAACACGTTTTAAACATGCTTAAAATTAACAGATATTAAATTGATATGTACAGAATGAATTCACCGGTACAAGATTTATAAAAAACATATTGTACTAAAAAAAAAAAAAAACAACCTTAAGGTGATTACTCCACAGAAACACTGGAAAAAATATAGATTATTAAGCCTAGTGATTTGGGGGCCTAAGTCTTGTCTTTTTTAAGAGAAACAGAGGAGTAGACCTGGGGGAGAAGGGAGGTGGAGGAGAAGGACTGGCAAGAGCTAAGAGAAGAAAAATTGTGGTCAGGATGTAATGTGTGAGAGAATAAAAGAAAAAAAACGCAGAACACACAGCATCAAATATCTCTCAGGAGCACCTATATATGCTGAGCCCATAAATTGTGAATGAATTGTAATTGTGTTAGGAAAAGGTAATGAAAATTTTAAATATATTTCCCTCAAAATGAGCAGAAATAAAAATGGGCATGTGATAGGTAAATATTAGATATATAATATAAAATAAACCTATTAAATCTGTACACCTAAAGAAACTAATCAAGAAGGAGGACTCTGGCTAAATGCTCAAATCCCATACAGCAAGGCAAAGAGGGTGAACATCAGAAGATGGAGAAAACAGGCAACAGTACAGGAGCCTGCCACAGAGGGCCTCTGAAAAGCTTTACCCTGCAGGGTATCAAAACAGATGCTGAGACTTATGGCCAACCTTTGGGCAGAGTATAGGAACTTTCATGAAAGAAGGAGGAAATAATAAAGCCTGGAGAGGACAGGAGCTCCACAAGAAGAGCAACAGAACCAAAAAATCTGGGCCCAGGGGTCTTTTCTGAGACTGATACTCCAACCAAACACCATTGATGGAGATAACTAGGACCCCTGCACAGATGTTGCCCATGGTAGTTCAGTGTCCAAGTAGGTTCCATAGTAATGGGAAGAGGGAATGTCTCTGACATGAATTGATTGGCCTGCTCTTTGATCACCTCCTCCTGAGGGGAGAGCAACCTTACCAGGCCACAGAGGAAGACAGTGCAGCTATTCCTGATGAGACCTGATAGACTAGGATCAGTAGGAAGGAGAGGAAGACATCCTCTATCAGTGGACTTGGGGAGGGGCATGCATGGAGAAGGGCAATGGAGGGTGGGACTGGGAGGGGAGGAGGGAAGGGTTTACAAAGTGAATAAAGTGTAATTAATAATAATAATAAAAAAATAAAAATAAAACAACTAAGTAGCAATATACATACATATATGTAATATATATATATATATATATATGCATGCAATAAAAATTAGTGAAATAAGACCCATGTTTGAAATAGAACAGGCAGGAGTACATGGATGGTTTGGAAGAAAAAAGGGAAAGCAAAAAATGTAATTAAACAATAACCTCAAAAAGAAGAAATAAAATTCCGTAACACAAAAACAAAATTGGGCATGGATGTATTTATCTTAAATACGAGCTTATTGCCCTAGAAAAAAAATAATGGTTAACATTAAAATAAAAAAAAGTTGGCATGTTCTTTTTTTTTTCCTATAAGACCTCATTAGCTCTGACTGAAGGTGTCACTCAAATGGAGGCAATGATGTGAATGGTTCTCCCTGGTGGTCAGTGCAAGGGTCACACCAAGAACTTGAGGGACAGTTGCCAAAGGAGCCATATGGGAGACACCTGGCTTTTTCACTTCAACTTCTCAGTGTTAGAAAATGCCCCAGGCATCCAAAGAGCTAGAAAACATGTGTACATACTGGCATGAGGTATCTACAGGCTGATTATTATTCATCTCCAGCAACCCAGTAGATTTGGCTTTGAATTGTACTTACTCATCATGTATGACCCTCTTGACCTCATAGCATAAGAATGTACTTATCTGTATTACTTATCTCCTTTCTCCATCATTGTATGATGCCTATCTAGCTGAATGCTGTCATTTTGGGGGTTCACTTAAAATGTAAAACTGGCTTCAGAAATGTCAAACAACATAATGGAAATGGTGAAATGAGAGAGAGAGAGAAGTCAGCTGTAACCAGCTTGATCGCTTCCTCTTCTCCGTGTCAAATTCGAATTATTTTCTCTATATAGAGTGCTTTTATGGTGATATGGAAATGCCACTATTTAAAATGTACATATACCCCCTCCGTAGAGAAACATCAATTTGTAAGGGAGTTAAAATACCATTGACTGAGCTGTCAGATTGCTGAATTCAGCATGTGTTTAGTATCATCTCAGTTTCAAACTAAGGAAGCGTTGCATATTTTATTTGGTGATGATATTCGGTATCATCAAATATAAATTAAATCTGATGGTATACCTTTAAACCAAAAGAGAAATGAAAAAGAAGCCAAAACTGAATTGCAGCAACTATGCAGAATGATACTGTTTTTATCCAACAAGGAACACCAGCAGATGTAGGTTACATTTTAAATATAACTTAAGCAAATAATGAAAAAATAAATAAAATCTTTTAGGTGCTAAAGAAATAATAGGCCTTGGTTCTCTAACTAATTTTCGGGTAATAGGCAAATTTCTCAGCATTAAAGCATACTGCTACTTACTGTAGGAATAGGAGTCTTCATATGGGTGATTTCCAATGTATTCTGTGACTAAATTTATATAAAGTCACACACATTCAGATTGAAAAATATCAAAGAAGGGTAACTGAATAGTCGTTCTTATTTAAGCCTAGCTATTTTTACAAGTGATAGGCTGCTTCTAATTCTCAGATTTATTTTCTATTAAACAACCACTCAGAGGGGAGTTTGAAGCATAGAAAAGTTTACGGGCTCAAATGTACATAGTCTGAATTTGTCTCCAGCTTTCTATGTCAATTTACTTTGTTTATTCTTTCAAATCAAGGTGCTCATCCAAAGTATAAGAAGTAAAAATGACTTTTAAATGAAACATTTAGCATATCTTTAATGTATCAAGATGAGCTTCAACAAACCTGATAAGTAGAAAATAAAAAAAGAAATGGGGCCTGGAAAGTTCAAAATATGGTCTTATAGAAATCTCTCTTCCTTGCAAAAGCGCACATGAGGAGGAGCTGTCATGAACGCTTATTGTGAATGTAGTTGTGTTTAGTTAATTACCTTGAAACATGCTTCAGATTAAGAATTATTTGTGTGCTTGAGAGGCACTGTCGATTGTAACAGGAATTACTTACAGAATCCAACACAGGGAAAACCACAATGTGGTTCTTCAGGAAACTCGAAGCTGAGGTGCTTTATAGAGACATCTTCAAATGAGGGATGAGGGCAAGGCTCTGTATGAACACTTTGAGCTGAACACAATAAAGAGCTTATACATCTGTGACCTATAACAGTAACTGCATGGCTTGTTTCAGCCAAAGGCAATTTCCATATAAAAGGACACTGCTATAAAATGGCAGTAATCCAACTTCATGTCCGGTACACAATCCATTTCCTGGTTATGCGTAATCCCTTTTCACTTAGCTACCTAGGAGTCTGAAAAGTATATGTGTGAGTGTGTGTGTGTGTGTGTGTGTGTGTGTGTGTGTGTGTGTGTACTGAAGAGATGGCATATAAACAGAAGAGCCTCAGGCTGTTTAGACGAGGATACTATATGTTCTAACTAGGTTTACAAATTCCCTCAATCCTCATATTTTGTTAATGATTATTATGATCTGAATCTGAAGTCGTTCTCATAAGTTTCTGTTGTTCCTCAGTCCATGGCACTCATCTGAAGGCCATGGAACCTTCAGGAATGTAACTCTGAGTAATGGAAACAAGACCCAAATGGCAGGTCTGTGGAAACCATAGTTTCCCTTGATTCCAGTTTGCTTTCTGCTTCCTGGCTGTTACCACATGAAAAATACTGTACTTTCCCACAGCTGGGGCTTAAAATACTCTAATAGGCCTGACATATTGTGATGGACTGAAACTGTGAGCCAAGATAAATCCCTCCTCTCCTGTGAGATATTTTATAACAGCAACAAGAAAAGCAAAAATTGCCTAAGTTTTCTGCAAATTACCATTTCTCCTGCTTATAAAACTGTGGAGATTAACTGGGAAATTTCTTACACCAAATGTATGTGAATTAAAAAATATAGACTCCAAAAGATGAGTAGCAGCACTGTCTGTAGAAGCTTGAGCATAGAAGTACAGGATTTCTGAATGCAGACACATTCTAGCTTGAGTCTAATCCCATGAGCCTCTCCGACCTTATTATTTATCTTTCTTTTCAAAAAAGCATTCTGCATCTAAATCATCTAGTCAATAATGAATCATTCATTAAAAACTTAGTAGTATGCATAATATGGCACCAAGGTAAGTTCCTAATGGAATACAAAACATGTAAGTCCTGATTTTGTGCTGTTCTTGTACATTTGTCTTTTAGACAATGCAACAAGATGACCACCAGATTCAGTGTGAGATGGGAGTGTATGCCATAATGGTATGCTCTGAGTGTCTCTTTGACTAGACTGAGAGAAATCTAGGGAATGTATTAAGCTTTCTTCAAGAAATTTCTGTGAGGTTGTTTCCAGAGAATATCGGTGAATGTGTCAGCAAGCAAGTGGGAAACATATGGTAAATGTGGATTCTACCAATATCAGCATCTCTAAAAAGCAGGAGCCCATAGGAGAGGTAACAGGAGAAAGAAACTCACTTTCTGACTCTTGGTCGAAAACAGATGCACTTCAGCCTGGAGTCACAACTTTAAACCTACCATCTTTCAGGTGCTGTCTAACGATAGGCCCTTGACAAAATCTGTATCATTAATCTCTCTCTTATTCTGGGGTTTCTGGCTTCTTGGCATGAACAGCCACAGGCATTTTTGGGTTTTTTGTTTTGTTTTGTTTGTTTTTTTTTAATTTATAGAGAGCCATTGTGGAACTTTTCAACTTCTGTGATGCTGTAAGCCAGTGCATTAAACCCTTTCTTGCACACATTCTTTTTTTTTAAATTAATTTATATTTTCATATATTACATCTTGACTGCAGGTACCCTCCCTCCTCTCCTGGAAGTCTCTCCAGCCACTCCCTTCCTCCTTATGCACTCTTCCTCCATTTCTCTTCAGAAAAGGGCAGACCTCCAAGGGAAATCAACCAAATATGACAGATCGAGTTGTCCTGCACACATTTTTTTTTTATTCTGTTTGTCTGGGGACCCTTGCATAGTACTTATTATATAATGGAAAAAATGAAACATGAGTTACTTAGCCATGGTATAACATACAGATTACATGAGGAAGAGTAAAAGAAATAGAAATAGATTTAAAGTGAGATTATATGGCAAGACTGTAGAAGGCTTTGCATGAGCTAGTAAATAAGGAAATTAATGCCCAATGAGGCATGTCAGAAGCCTGCAAAATAGACTGAATTAAAAGGAACACTCAAGGGTTTGAAATAGTATTCTGCATCCAAGGGCAAGTTGCCTTACCTTATCATCAACTTGGCAGGTGGAAAGAATCAGGTTGTTATGGTAAAGGAATAGGGAAAAAATTTTGAAACATGAAAATCATATCTGTATATATTTTTATCTCCACAGGATATTATTTGTAATGTCTTTTGAATAAATAAAAGTTTTGATATATGCTTTCTTTAAAAAAAGAAAGAAAAAGGACTAGCAATTACCACATGTCTAAACGTACATTGTTCATGAATATCCCAAAAAGGCAATCTTTCTTTCAAACTTTCATGAAAAAGAAAATACTGAGCAAAGATTTGCCTAGACTATTTAAAGGGTTTCTTAATATTTCTAAGACATGCTACCTTTGTTTAAGTTCTATTCATTCTGACAATTTTACATCTTGCTGGAAATCTAAACATGTCCTTCCTTTCAAGAAATACGTTAAATTGCAAAAACATGATATCCAGAGTTTGAACAAGACAAAACAAACCAACCTGGAGATATTCATAAACTTCAATTCATTTGAAATACAAAAATATGTATATATTAAGCTGCAGGAATTTTAGCAATATGTGAAATGTGACATGCTGTCTGATTCACATCTAGACAAAATAAATAAAAATGGTAGCGGCTCTGTGAAATTCTTAATGCATGTAGGCATAAAAAGATGCTTTGAGTGGGAAGCCAACTACCACCCTTAGAACAGCATCCTATGGGAGACACTTAACTTAAAGACCCTGACCCAAATGCCTGGTGCTATGAATCATCGTTTCTTTAGTTAATTCAAGCATGCACCGTCAACAGTTTTCAACAATGAGACGATCTTAACATAATTTTTTTATCAGTCACTGCCCTTTCCCATTTACTTGTGGATTTTATGCATGAGCCTTCTTCACCGATTTTTTAAAAATTTTGCAGTTTTTGAAGTTTCTTACAAGCTGAGTCCTAAGAACTAGTTCTCTCTCTCTCTCTCTATCTTTATCTGTGTGTGTGTGTGTGTGTGTGTGTGTGTGTGTGTGTGTGTGTGTGTGTG
>NW_026596147.1:5073629-5089466 GCF_907164565.1 Psammomys obesus
GTGTGTGTGTGTGTGTGTGTGTGTGTGTGTGTGTGTGTGTGTGTGTGGTGTTGTAGCAGTCATGCCTGCCTCTGAATCTAGATACCATATGCATGATTTGATAAATGCTAATCATTTCCTTAGTCCATACCTTAATGATAGACTCAACTTAATGATACACACGACTCCCTATTTGAAAGCTACGTTAGATCGTCACATAGGTATATCAAATATTTTGAGAAAATACATTTAAAGTACATTGTTTGACTCTTTTAGACATATTCTGGGACTTAGTCATTCTCACGAAAGTCTGTGGTGCCATCATCTACTTGAGATACCAAACAAGAATCAGGGTGGCTTTTCACCCGTTTCCTCCTCTTCCCCAGATTCTCTAAGCAGCCTCTTTTCTCACCCATATAAGTCTAGCAATGTACAGCTTGAGATCAGGGATGGAGATACCTTCAGAAGATTTTTCATTGTAGAGGATTGTTTTAGCCATTCTGGGTTTCTTGTTATTCCATATGAAGTTGAGAATTTTTCTTTCAAGGTCTGTAAAGAATTGTGTTTGTATTTTGATGGAAATTGCACTGAATTTGTAGATTGCGTTTGGTAAAATGGCCATTTTTACTGTGTTAATCCTGCCATGCCATGAGGATGGGAGATCTTTCCATCTTCTGATATCTTCTTCTATTTCTTTCTTCACAGATTGAAAGTTGTTTGTTTTTTGTTTTGTTTTTTTTTTCATACAAGTTTTTGACTTGCTTGGTACTTTATATCATTTGTGGCTATTGTGAAGGGTGTTGTTTCCCTAATTTCTTTCTCGGCCCTTTTGTCTTGTGTATACAGAAGGGCTACTGATTTTTTTGAGTTAATTTTTTATCCAGCCACTCTGCTGAAGGTGTTTATCAGCTATAGGAGTTCCCTGGTTGAGTTTTTGGGGTCACTCAGGTATACTATCATATCATCTGCAAATAGTGATAATTTGACTTCTTCCTTTCCCATTTGTATCCCCTTGATCTCCTTCAACTGTCTTATTGCTCTAACAAGGACTTCCAGCACTATGTTGAAGAGATATAGAGACAGTGGGCAGCCTTGTCTTGTCCCTGATTTCAGTGGGATTGCTTTAAGTTTCTCTTCATTTAGTATGATGTCAGCTATAGGCTTACTGTATATTGCATTTACTATGGTTAGGTAAGTGTTTTGTATCCCTAATCTCTCTAAGACTTTAAACATGAATGGGTATTGGATTTTGTCAAATGCTTTTTCAGCATCTAAGGAGATTATCATGTTTTTTTTTTTCTTTCGGTGTGTTTATATGGTGCAGGGAATCCTATGAAAGAAGAGGGAGATAGAAAGACCTGGAGGGGACAGGAGCTCCACAAGGAGAGAAAAAAAATTTGGGCACAGGGGTCTTTTCTGAGACTGATACTCCAACCAAGGACCATACATGGAGATAACCTAGAACCCATGATGGCTCAATGTCCAAGTGGGTTCCCTAATAAAGGAAACAGGGGCTTTCTCTGACATGAACTCAGTGGTCTGCTCTTTGATCACCTCCCCCTGATGGGGGAGCAGCCTTACCATGCCACAGAGGAAGACAATGCAGCCAGTCCTGATGAGACCTGATAGACTAGGATCAGTGGACTGGGAGAAGGGGCATGGGTAAAGATGAGGGAGGGAGGGTGGGATTGAGAGGGGACAGTTAAGATGCTACAGTTGGAATATAAAGTGAATAAACTGTAATTAATAAAAATAAATAAATTTAATAAAAAAAAGTCTAGCAATGTACCTCCTATACAAACTAGAGCTCCATCAAAGTGAAAGTTTTCTATTTCTTTTACATTTTCAACCTATCCTCTCATTGAGTAAATAAAATGATCTTTTTGTTTCTATTTTTTTCCTTTTCACAATTTATTTATTATATATCCCAATTGAAGCTCCCTCCCTCAACTCACCCAGTCCCGCCCTCCTTTCCTCTTCCCCAAGTCCACTGAAAATGGGAGTTCTCCACTATTGCCATCTGCCCATAGCTTCTTACATCCCTCCAGGACTTGGATCTTTTTCCTCCATGGCCTGGCAAGACTCCATCATCAGGGGAGAGAGATCAGAGAGGAGTCGACTGAGTTTGTGACAGAGGCAGCCCTTGCTCCCCTCACTCAGAGATCCTCATTGAGACTGAGCTGCCAATCGGCCACATCTGAGCAGGGGGTCTAGGTTCTTTCATGCATGGTCCTCCCTTGGTGCATCAGTCTCTGCAGGACGCCCTGGGCTCAGATCGTTTAGTTTTGTTGGTCTTCTTGTGTGGCTCCTGTCCCTCCATGTCCCTTCATTCCCACCCCTCTCTTCCTCCTAAGTCTCCCTGTGCTCTTCCCAAAGTTTGGCCCTGAGTCTTAGCATCTGCTTTGATCCCCTGTTGAGTGAATCATTTCAGAGGATCGTCTCTGAAATAGTAGACTCCCATCCCGTTTCCTCCCTTCCACCACTTCTGGTGTCTATCCTGTTTGCCATTCTGAATGAGATTTAAGCATCCTCCCTCTGGTCCTCCTTAGTGTTTAGCTTCTTTAGGTCTATAGATGGCTGTCCTACATTATACAACTACTATCCACTTATTAGTGAATGTACACCATGCTTGTCTTTCTGTTTCAGGATGACCTCTTTAAAAATGTCAAGAATGAAAGTGCATATATGGCTCAGTTAGTAAATTGCTTGCCCCATAAACACGAGGACCAGAGTTTGGAGGAATAAGTTAGACTGACTTCTGGTTTACACACACACACACACACACACACACACACACACACACACACGCACACAGGGACATCTGCAGAAAACATGTACATATACCATCTATACCACATATGCCACAAACACATCTATACTGACACACAAATCTCAGTCAGACCTATAAAGAAGACACTGCCTGGCCTTCAGTGATTCTAACGGAGGAGGGGACACTGCACGGCCTCACTCCTGCTTTTCTTTCTAGCCATCCCACATCATAGTCGCCGGCGTAATGTAGTAATCCTATGCCAAGTTTGCATTATCAAGGTCTTGACATTTTATTTCTTCTTCATATGACTGAGGTTCCCACACACACTTTGTATTTTAGTTGAAACCCGCTGCTAAAGAGGGATCCTAACCCCATCCACATACAGATTTTCTATGTTTCAAATGTAAAACATAAAAGCCAAAGAACCCCATGTGCTTTCTTTGTAAAAAAAGACAAATTTGCAGTCTGGACATTTTGTTACTTTTATGAGTAACTGTTTTTCCTCCCCAGTGATAATATAATTTTGAATGTGAAGATCTGTTCAGGTAATTTTCCTGTGCCCGTGACAGAATACATAAGCCCAAAATACTCTTCAGTGAAGAAAGGCATGGGAGAATCAACTATTAAATCTCATTTGAAATGTTAGCAGTACTAAAATTAAAAATTCCATCTTGATCCTTTTTTTTTTTTTTTTTTTTTTTTTGGAGAGCTGAGTTCAATGATAGCACTATCAAATATTCCCTGTCTCAGAATGAAAAAAATAAAAAAAAACAGTATATGGGATAAAAGAACTCCATGGCAAAGAGAAGACCATTTGTAGTCAAGGAAAAAAAATAAAGTAATAGGATAAAATATTTCTATGAAAAAAAAGGAAGATAATCTGACTATTTTCAAAACCTCGAACTGAAGGCAAGCCAAATATTTCACACAGGGTGGGTGTGAGTAACTCTGGAATCACATTGGTTAAGCTGGATGAAGATGATTTTCAGATGTGGCTTCAAGCATTTGGGTGTGAGCTGGGTCATTTAGTCCTTTTCTCTTTCAAATGTGGTACAATTTACAAGTTCGAGAAAATTAGTTTTTTATTGCTAGAAATTGAGCTCTAATTTAATAATCCTTACATTTAATAAGGTGTGAATTAATAGTGCTTTAAAGTGATGTCATACTTTGGAAATTTATGAAATATTCCCATTTTATTAAACTTTGTTACAAAAATCACCATTATAATTAAATCTTAAGACATCACTGAACTTGGCATATCAATAGAGGACTAACTATTGGTCGAATGTTAAAATAATTTAACATTATTTTAATGTTAAAATAATAACTAATGTTAAAATAAGTGTATAAAATTGGTGATGCTTTCTGTAATTTTGCAAGTAAAACTAAGTTTCTTTTCAAATTAAGGAAATTTTTCTGTCCTCTCATGCAATCCTGTTCTCTGGAGCGTCACCCTTACTCTCAAACTCCAGTCCCAATTCATATTAAAAATGATGTTCTTTGCTTGCTGGATATGAACTGTGTGTCCACAAAAGAAGACCGCTTCCGGGCACTGCTGACAGGGTCAGACCACTTGACTGAACTTGTGTGAAGTGCACATGACTCACGCTATCCCCAGGCTTGATCCCTGAGACCCTCTGCGATTCCCTGGAATCACCCAGTGAAGGTTTCCTAGATGTCATAGACAGGTTCCTAGAAGAGAGCCTTTCTCAGTTTGACTACTAAACACAATCATCATTGGACTGTTACAAGTGCTTGAATTAAAGCATTGTTTTCTTAAATACCTGATACTGTAGCTATGCTCTTAAATAACTACAATACAGGTAAACAAATAGTTCCTGTCTAAATGAAACTTCTGTCCATTTATGAGTTAGCATGTGCTTCTGCCAAGAAGCTCACTAGCTCACTAGAAGCTCACTCATCTTATTTACATCTATGGCCCAATTCTTTAACCATCTTCTTCACCAGTTAGTTTCATTGTATTACTGTCTTATTTGGAAGAATATAATTTGTGATAATGAACAAGCATAGGTTAAATTGTGGCATTGTTATTATAGCTAGTATTATGGAGATAAATTAGCTATATGAAATTTCTTTTACTATTTGTAATATAGAGCTATTTATTCATTGGTTCTTATGAGCATTTAACAGAATGTAACCCAAAATAATAATATAAGATCAACATGGCAGGCTATAGTGACTTAGAAAGGTGTGGCAGCATGTATCATCCAAGTCGTATTCTTGAAGTATCTGCAAATCATATGAAAAAAAGTGTGAATAAGAAAAAAATGCCACATGATTTTGTCATTTGTTTTATTTTTTTTGCAACATCAGGCATAAAACCTAAGAAGAACCTTGCATCTACCAGACATATACTCCATCAATGAAGTACATGCTGAGGCCTGGATAAGTTTTAAAAAGATTCTTTTGATCAAATTACTACTGTACTTGAAAAATCTTTTACATTCAAAGGACTTTCTAGTCCTATAATGGAGAGCCCTGATATGTTTTATGTTTGCACACTAAATATTTTAGGACCAGGAACAGACAAAGATCATCCAGCAGTCAATTTTATTTCATAGAGAATTTCCCTGAGGAAAACCAAGGATTTAATGAAACATTAGAAGAAAATGGACAGGGAGTATAACAAATTATAAGAATGACATGAAACAAATATAAGATCACAGTAGAAAAGAAGTTTCTGTAGCCATTTAGGAACTGATATACTTTGAGGGCCTTGGCTGATTTCTCTAAAGAGTAACTGTAACAAAATATCATTATATATGTATATATATTCCCTGAAGCCTAAGATGAAATCATGACCGCTATGCATGGTAGCAGGACGACGTAGGATCCGAGGTATACTTCAGCTACACAGCAAGTCAGAGGCTACAGAAGACCCTGCCTCAATAAACAAAACAAAAAGGGAAAGAAAACAAAGTTCTTCAGAGAAACTTTTTCTCCTCTAAACCTATGTGATCATCTGAGCATTTGGTTTAGTACCATTAGAACATCCTGAGAAGTGTGTTTGTTCATTTATCTCACTTTGCCCAATTAATCCACAGCACTCATTATATGAACTTTCATTGACTTCTTTGAGAAACTGATTTAATGCACATTGAAGTTTTTCTTTCATCTTTATAAAAATCGCATGTTAATGTCTTAATTAAATTTTAATATCATTAGTTCCATAATATTCTGTGATCAAAAGGAACCTCTCTTCTCCCTCTCCACACCCCCTCTTTCCTTTCACCTCTCTCTCTGGTGAATATTCTCCAAATACTACTAATTATGTGTATCATCAAGAATACTTGTGTTTCCTGTGAGATTCTGATAAAGTACCCTAGGGATTTTTAATCCAACAGTATGCAGCCACCGCTATGATCACTAAGTACATGCCTGAACTGAATTTAAATTTTTCCACTTTATTGTGATAAAGAGAATGAGAAGTGGTCACCAACTTCTAACAGCAGCACAAAGAAGAAAAACTAATCTTGAAAGTCAATACTGCTCTTTTTCTCAGAGCAATGGCTATTCACTTTCAGCCATAATTATGATGACATGTGGCCCCGGATTCTGGGGAACTAATTCCAGAGTCATAAATGGTAAAATTTCTTTTGTGTTAAGGTAGAGGCCCAAAGGAGCTCTTATCAGCCCCGTCTCTGCAGTATCTTGTGAATCCTCCTCTCTTTTGAATTAAAATTGTTACTAAAATAGAACTACTCCTTTAAAAATCAGGCTGTCTGTGTTCCTATCTACCTCCTTACAAATGTCCAGTGAAAATTTCTATCAGATAACTGAGTCATGTGTATCACAGAGCCCGTTAAAAACAGTATTTAAAAGATTTCGGTTGAAGATGACCATAACATGAAGTTATAACAATCTTCATGATAAAAAATATTTCAGATTCACGTACACAAAAAATATGGTAGACAGGTATCTTAAATACAAATAACTATTTATCAAAACAATATTGAAACAAAATTTCACTATGTAAAATTATATTTACTATGTTGGCTCTCATTTAAAAGTTGAAAGAGAAATTTTCTCGTAAAATTAAAACATTTTATAGTCTCTTTACTAAAAAGATTAAAGATATTCAATTTGTTTTCACAAATGGAAAAGTTCTTGAAAACTTTTATTCCAAAAAATAGTGCAACATCAGCCAAAATAATTTTTCTTTTAATCTTTACATATTACGAACTGAGCTCTCTGAGCCACTGAGCTTAATAACATGAATTGAATAGTCAGGAGATTATATATTGCATAGGTTTATTAACTTTGACCTTATGAGATTTAGTGTAATCTAAATGTGTTGAGGTTGGAATCTACACACAGCATTTGAAAAGCAGCTCAGAGAGGAGAATAGTTTTCCCACAACAGATTCCTATCACCCTGGAGGTGTCTTCTGCCTTCAAACTCACAGGGATGACTACTGTTACTGGTTAGGAGGGAAAATGGAGCTTCTGTTAAGCATTGCAAGGTACCACAGAAAGTAGGTTCTGTGTGACAGGGAGAGAGCCACGGTCTTCAGAAGAAAGCAATGCATTTTCACAGGGCTTGATCATCGGAGGGATGGATAGTAAGTAGGGAGCTGAATAATAAATAGGAACTTAGTAGAAATATAGCTTATGAGGTGGGTATTCACAGACCTGCATCACAGAATCTGCCTTAGGTACCTTAGTTTTGGACTTGTTAGCTTCCAAACTCTCAGTAAAATAGAGTAAACTTCTGTTATCCCTATGTCTCTGAGTTTATGACGGCTTGTTATGGCATTCCAAAATGGCATCACTAGTGCCAACAGTAGTATTTTATTTTTTGAAAGTTAATCATGACACTTATTAATGTTTAATAAGTGTCCAATTAAAATATTTTTAGTCTCTTGCTGATAGCAAGGTAAAAGGTACCTTTTTAAAAAACTAGTCCCTGCTTTTCTCTTTCTGCAGTTTTTTTTTAATACATACCCTTGCTCAAGTATCATTCTAGATGGTAAACCAGCCTTATAGTTTTGAATGTAGCTGTCCTATCTGTATAATCTTCTACTGCTGTATTTTGCCGTTACTTATATTACTGTATTACTTACATCACAAAATACAACATAACTACAATGTAAGACCTTATGTTCTCTCTTGAGTGTGTATGTGTTGTAGCATGACTATCAAAGTAAGATGATAATTTATAGGAATATCATTCTTTCACATGGGTACTAGGAATGAACTCATGCTGTCAGACTTGATGGCTATGTCTTTACACACTCCATGATCTCATCAGCCTCTAGTATGTTATATTGTTAAAGGAGTACTAGCAATGGGCTGAAGTAAGGGTCACGGATTACAGGCACTTATTGGTTTTGTAGAGACTTCAGGTTAGAGTCCTGACATCCATATGGCGGTTCACAGCCATCTGTAACTCTGTTTCCAGAACTAACATCCTCTTGTGTCCTCATGAGGTAATACATGCACGTATACACGAGTATATGTACACACAAAATACTAATACACATAAAATGGATATGTAAAATAATGTAATTAATTAAAACATTGTTTTAAAGGGGTTACCAACAATATCTGTCTCAGTATGTTCATTAACAGATGTAGCCATCTAAAACCTTCCTACACAGCAGACAAACAGTGCTAAAGAGGGCTGGAGGGTATGCAGAGTGGCAGGGGGTTCTGGCAGGGAGTGCCCATTCATCACTTCACTCCAGCGGATTCACTGCTGTTCTCAGCTTGTGGAAAACCTGTGCTATGCCTTTTGGAAACTCTAGAAATTTTGAACAATTTTTGTCCAGGGATTGGTGAATCCACCATGAATATAACATGGAAACTGTGGGTAAGGAGAGTCAACTGTAACTCCAAATCTATTTTCTGAGACTACAACCTCGATTTAACAATGTCGGCCATAAGAAATCAGATTTTATTTTCAGGCTAACACACACATGCCAGAAATTTTACAGGTCTATATATAGTTGGCTAATGTAGTCACCAAATGTAGCACTTGGTAAGATTTCACCCACTATATTAAAAATAAAATATTTTAAAATATAGGCATACCATTGTTATAACTTTCTCAACTGAGGTTTTGAAGAAACCAAATGCATAATTGATACAAGCAACACAAATATTTTAGGACTAAAGCCAAGAACAGCCTTACTTAGTTTGATTACAGTGTTCTCTATAGATATTTGTAAATAAGGGCATGAAGTTAGTCTAACAGTGAGGATTTCCTTGAGCGACCAGCAGTGTGCCTTGCCTGTGACTGAGGCACTGTGAATACTCTCTAACTTAATGAGTTTCCTAAGTTTCATCATATGCTACCAGCATGACCAGAATGCTAACAGTGCTGCGGATCAGTGCTTTTCAACCTTCCTAATGCTGTGACCCCTAAAACAGTTCCTGGTGTTGTGGTGACCCCAACCATAAAATTATTTCATTGCTACTTCATAATTGGAATGTTGCTACTGTTATAAATCTCAATGTTAATATCTAATATGCAGAATATCTGATATGAGACCTCTGTGGGGGTCGTGACAGATAGAGAACGAGCTCTCTAGATGTTCGTGGCTTTAGAGAGTGGAAATATTTAAACTACTGTGCTCTAACTTCAGTAAGAGGAACAGAATTTCCTGCCAAGTTCAAATTGCTTTTTCAATGAAACAAGAGGCTCTCACTGAATTTCATGTTCAAAGAGGAGGAGTTATAACATCAGTCATACAAGAGGTTGAGATGGCTAAAGAGAGGCTGCTGAAAGCAAATTGGTTTCTAGAGTTTGGAGTCAAGGTGCGAGTTTGTGAACAAGACCATGTTTGCCACAGATTCCTCAGTGGGGAGGCATTTGCAGGGTAACCAAATGTTACCAAGCTGGGGTCCTTACTGAGATGTCCTGACATGCCATGGAAGTTTGATACCAAATGGTCCATGCCAGACTCAGCAGCACTGTCCTGCTCAGGGCCTGAAGAAAATCCCAAGACTGTTAGTTCATTAAACTCAGAATCTCTGGATTTGGAGTCAGAATTCTGGGCTGGTTAAGACTGAGAAGACACTGCAAACACAGAAAAAGGCCCGAGGAAAGTGGGACAGATCCATTTGGGGCCAGTTCACTTTTAAACCAACACAGCATTTCCAGTGAGGCGCCCTTTAGAATCTTAACACTAAACTCATAAAAATATATGTTGAAGGAGTCCCATACTATTCACCTTAAAGGCATCGAGGCTGGCAAAGAGAAAGTCCCCTAGCAACTATTAATTTGCCCAGGTTAGATTTTTTTCCTCCTTTGAGTTTCATTAATTTGAATCATTGAAAATTGATTTGAATTTCTACAGTATAAAATAATTAAGGGGATAGACAAATATGTTTTTTTGTTGATCATTACTGAAATATCATCTGGGGTTTTACAGATAAGTACCTATCTAAAACAAACAAATAAAATGTTGCATGATAACAGTTTTAAAACGTTAATACAAAATACACCATCAAAAAGCTAAAAAGAGCTAAATGTTCACCACTCAATTTCAATACTTGTTAATATTTCACTTTTATATTGATGTACATTTATTTATACTCTATATATTTTTATTATTTGTTATGTATCCATTATGTATACATACATTATTTGTTATGTATACATTTAATATACATTGTTATGTATACTAAAAACTTTAAGTAACTTACATAAATCATGACATTGTCCCATCATGTCTTCAGTATAAAATGAATGCATTCACATATGATCATAATAACGATATTATACCTACTGTCATAGTGAGCTTCAGTTGTCATAGTGCAATACAGAGGGAATATCAGCCGAGGCATTGTCTTATACCAATTGTCCTGTTGTCTGGTCTGCATGGCATGTTCTCAATTGGTAAGTGATCTAGGAGGGTCCAGCCCACTGTGGGAGGTACCCTCCCCAGCCATGTGAGTATAGGCTGTAGAAGAAACATAGCTGACTAAGCGAGGAGAAGCCAGCCAGTAAGCAGTTTTCCTACATGGTCTCTGCTTCAGTCCATCCCTCTGCGTTTATGCTTTGAGCTGCTGCCTTGGCTTCCCTTGATGATGGAGTGTAACCTGAAAGCCAAACAACTCCTTCCTACCTGAGGTGTTTGGTCGTGTTGGTTGGAAAAAGGAGAAAACAGGAAAGAGGACAGGAACCTACCACAGAGGGCCTCTGAAAGACTCTACCCAGCAGTGTATCAAAGCAGATGCTGAGACTCATAACCAAACTCTGGGCAGAGTGTGCAGGGAATCTTAGGAAAGAAGGAGAGATAGTAAGACCTGGAGAGAACAGGAGCTATGCAAGGAGAGCAACAGAACTGAAAAATCTGGGCACGGTGGTCTTTTCTGAGACTGATACTCCAACCAAGGACCATTTATGGATATAACCTAAAACCCCTGCTCACATGTAGCCCATGGCAGCTCAGTATTCAAGTGGGTACCCTAGTAAGGGGAACAGGAACTGTCTCTGACATAAACTCAGTGGCTGGCTCTTTATCACCTCCCCCTGAGGGAGGAGCAGCCTTGCCAGGCCACATGGGAAGACAATGCACCCAGTCCTGATGAGACCTGAAAGGCTAAGGTCAGACTGAAGGGGAGGAGGTCCTCCCTTATCAGTGGACTTGAGAGGGGCATGAGAGGAGATGAGGGAGGGAAGGTGGGAGGGAATAAGGGAGGAAGCTATAGCTATAATACAAAATGAATAAACTGTAATTCATATAAAAAATAATAATTTAATAAAAAGAAAATGTGCAGCAGTTCCCAAATATGTTAAGTCTCAGTTCAAACTTAAATTTTCTAACTATTTGTTATAATTCATCTTAAAATCAAGGTTTTGAAGCCAGTCCAGATGAGAATTGATAGACTAGGGTCAGATGGAAGGGGAAGAGGACCTCCCCTATGATTGGACTGGGAGAGGGGCATAGGAGAAGAAGGAGGGAGGGTGGTATTGGGAGAGGGTGATAGAGGGGGCTACAACTGAGATACAAAGTGAATAAACTGCAATTAATTAAAATAAAATAAAAATTAAAAAATCAAGGTTTTAATTAAAAATCTCCCTTCATTTGTTTCTTTGTTATATCTCTTAAGACATTTTTCAAAAAATAATTTCTACTTTTTTTTTATTTTCCCAAAGGTAAAGTTTTTATTGTTGAGATTATCATATAATTACCTTTCTCCCTTTCTCTTCTCCCTCCAAACATTCCTGTATACACCTCTTTGTTCTATTTCAAATTCATGGTCCTTTTTTTCGCCAATTTTTATTACATATCTCTATTATTTTCATATATGAATATATACTTATTTAAGAACATTTATATGCATATTTAGGAATATTTATACACATATATGTGTATTTATACATATGTTCCTGAATATTAATTGCTCCTGCTTTTTAGTGGCTTTTGTATGTATGTTTTCAGGGATGACCATTTGTTATTGGATAATCAATTGTTAAACATCCTTATACAACAAAAAACACTCACACTGCAGAGTTTTGGAGCCCAGTCATAATAGATACATCGAGAAAACACTATTGTATCTAAGGCTCAGGGGACGTTGAAGAGAAGGCAGAAAGATTACCAGAGCCAGAGAATCAAGGAGTTTGCTAAAAGAAAGCTAACTTTTTAAAGACCATTACCACAAACTTCATGGAGAATTCTTACATTCTGCCTTCACTGCATTTTCATGTTTCTCTCTCTCTCTCTCTCTCTCTCCTCCCTTATTTTTGCTTGTATATTTATATGATTTTTACATGTCACATAAAAAGGAAATAAAATTAGATCATGCATACTCAAGCACAGGTTGAATCCTTTTGGCAAATAAATAAATAAATAAATAAATAACTCATAGGAAAAAAAACAACATTTTTTGTTCCATATTTTAGCACACTGAATTCTGCTACTAATGAGCAGGTAGCACTGAGCAAATTTTGAGACAAGCAGATCATTACTCTATAAGTGTGTGTTCCTCCTTTTGCAATCACCAAGTCATCTGTTTAAAAGTAACAATGTGAGTAGTGTTTCTTAATATTTTACCAGTAGAGGTTAGTCTCCATAGCAATTCCAGTGCCCAGATATTTCAATGTGATTAGCTAAATAACCCCCTAACTTAACTCTCCCTTTTACATTTACAGTCCTAGCGAATAAAACTTCTTTGTCAGTTAGCATCACTCTTTAAACATTCCGACTGCAGTTCTTAAAATAAACTTATGAATATTTTTGTTCTCATGTGCTAACTGCTAACTTTCAGAGAAAGAACTTGATATGTTGTTCGTCTCCATTAAAAATTTATCTTGACTTTCATTTTTCAGCACAACTATTGACTCATTGATAAGCATGTTTACCTTGTGCACTTTATATTCTCATGCTGCTATTGACACTTGAATGTTCTTAGGTTAGGCTAAGGCACATCCTTCAAGCTGGATTCTGTATCTTTTACACATAATTTCACAAGTTCCTGAATATTTTTTATGTAACTGAGCTAACCTAACACCTACTTTTACCTCCATACTTCCTTACTTAGAGTCAACTACTTTCTACCTGTCTCTGGTTCCTTAAGTGTGAACTAATAATTAAGAAATGAATTCTTGGTGTGAAGAACACTGAGCCTCACAGGGGACATCAGCACTTCTGGGCATTTTTTTCAGTAAAAAGGCTACAGAGCATCTCTCTCAAAACTGTAACTTCTTTTCATAATTCTTAACAGTTATTTTCCCCTTAAATTTTTTTAGTGTAGGATTTGATCCTCCTTGATTTTATACTTATACCTCGTTTTAATTATCTTGGAGCTTTTTGCTCTTAAAAGTTTTTATTCATTGTACAGCACAGTACATTACGTAAAGATATCTTCATTCAAGTATGTCATGTAATTTGACCACTGTTGTTCCCCACAATTGTTGCCCCTCTCCTTACCACTAGACACCTCCTTTTCTCAAAATGTGACACTCACACTTTCATGTCACATAATAAGCATGTGCACAAACATATACACATGCACACACAGACACACACAAAAGCTAGATTTCACATGAGTGAAATTCAATTCTTAAGCAAAACAACGATTACCATTAGAAAAAAATGACAATTTTTTAACCTTCTTTACATTTCACATTTCTTTTTTTCCACTTTTTAAAAGTTATTTATATTCTTATAAATTACAATTTATTCACCTTGTATCCCCACTGTAGCTCTTCCTTCACCCCCTCCCCATCCCATACTCCCTCCCTCATCTCTTCCCATTCCCCTCCTCAAGATCACTGCTATGGGAGGTCCTCCTCCCCTTCTATCTAACCATAGCCTATCAAGTCTCATCAGGACTGGCTATACTGTGTGGCCTGGTAAGGCTGCTCATAATTAGGGAGAGGTGATCAAAGAGCCAGCCACTGAGTTCATGTCAGAGACAGTCCTTGCTCCTCTTATTAGGGAACCCACTTGGAGGCTGAGCTCTCATGGGATATATCTATGCAGGAGTTCTAAGGGCTCTAGGTTATATCCATAAATGGTCCTTGGTTGGAGCATCAGTCTCAGAAAAGACCCTTGTGCCCAGAATTTTTTTGATCTGTTGCTCTCCTTGTGGAGCTCCTGTTCCCTCCAGGTCTTCCTATCTTCCCCTTCTTTCATAAGATTCCCTATACTCTACTAACAGTTTGGCTCTGAGTCTCAGCATCTGCATGTTCGTAGCAGCTTTGTTTGTTATGGCCAGAGTCTGGAGACAACCCTGATGTCCTTCAACTGAGGAATGGATACAGAAATTGTGGTGCATTTACACAATGGAATACTACTCAGTCGTTAAAGGTGAGGAAGCCATGAAATTTGCAGGCAAATGGTGGGAACTGGAGCAGAGCATCCTGAGTGAGGTACCCCAGAGGCAGAGGGACACAGATGCTATGTACTCACTTATAAGTGGATATTAGACATATAATACAGGATAAACATACTAAAATCTGTAAAGCTAAAGAAGCTAGGCAAGGAGGAGGACCCTGGTTAGGATGATCAATCCTCATGCAGAAGGGCAAAAGGGATGGACATTGGAAGAGCGAGAAAACAAGCAACCGGACAGGAGCCCACCACAGAGGGCTGTTGAAAAACTTTACCCAGCAAAGCATCTAAGGAGATGCTGAGACTCATTTTACATTTCTTTACTGTGCATCACAGAGTAAGTTATGTATTATGTTGTAAAGTTATGTTGATGTCAATATTTATATTTTGATGGGCTACAAGCACAACGAATGGTGATATATTAATTTTTTAAAATTATTCCTCTTGTCTATTCACAGATTCCAGTACACAGATACATTTCAGTTGTTTGCTTCATAAGCAGGAATTCAAAATGTGAATAAAAAAAAAAAAACTCAACTGTCTTGAACTGTCGATGATATCATCAAGACCTCTCAGTTCCTAGACAAAGAGAAGAAAAGTAGTGTCGTCTGCACCCTTACGAGCTTTTACTGCCCAATGTCTTCAGGCTCATCCTCCTGCATTTACGGTCAGTGCCACAGCATACACGTTAAGTGCAAAGCGCTTGGGGGATGTCAATACTCTCAGCTTGTTCTTTTACCATTCGTGTCATCCTTAGCGATTTGTCTTGAAATTGCCTTTTCGTTATTTCAGTAGAGACCTTTCAGATGCTTCCAGTTGCTATTAATACAAAGTCAGAATCTGACTCCCCCAAGCCTTGATTGCACACGACTGTAACCCCTCTCTGCTTTTAGAAAGAGACCTCTGGTTCCAATGAAAGATTCACTTCATTCTTGATTCTCCATCCATACGCCTGTTCCCTTACTTCTTTCCTGACCTTTCAGAACTGACCCAAGTTCTTCCTGCAATATTAACATGCTCTTTTCCTGTAATGCCAGTGTTTATCTACATTTATCTATTTTGAGAGACGGTCTATTTTACTTTTAAGTTGCCTGACACATTTGCTCTGATGAGAGAGGAAGAAGTCATCCTATACCTATCTCAACCTGATACAAAGTCACTCAGAAAATACTAAATTTTGGAAATAATTCCACTGAGTGTTGGAAGAAAATCCAGGTTACTCTGTCAACCCAGTGTGTGTGTGTGTGTGTGTGTGTGTGTGTGTGTGTGTGTGTGTGTG
>NW_026596147.1:5089476-5135801 GCF_907164565.1 Psammomys obesus
TGTGTGTGTGTGTGTGTGTGTGTGTGTGTGTGTGTGTGTGTGTGTGTTTGGGGAACATAACTAAAGAACAGTACCACTATATAAAATGTAAGGAGTTTGGCCAACATCTAAAGTGACTGTCTAATTTGACCAAATCCTTAAAATAACAAATGAGATTAAATTTCTATTTCTTTCTATTTGATTCCATGTTTTTTTTTAAAGTTGTTGGAGATTTGTGGAAAACAATTCCATGACATATGAGTTCTCACTGTGAGATTCTTGGTACTCTTTTTAAACTATATTTATAGTGCTTTATTTGTGCAGTACTTTAATTTGCTGTTCAACATTTATTGAAGACATGTTTCTTGGATGATTAATTTTGGAGTATTATTTCTGAAGCCTGAACCATAGTTTGTCAAATTCTTCCCTCATTTTCTTGAATTTCACTTATATTCTACCTTTGTCCTTTTGACAAGTCTGAATTTAATGTTGCCTGATGTTAAATATTTATAACAAGAAAAATGATACTGAAATTGGTTTTTACTTACTTCAGAACAGTAGCAAAGTATAATTATTACCAAGTGTTGCATTGAAAATTAAATAAAATTAATTACATATTTTTGACATCAATATTAATGAAATTTTTACTGTATAGGTCTTCCGAATTTTATAAAACAATACTATAAAAATCTTAGTATATTGACTCTTATTCAACACTGACTGTTCTATTTTATTTCATATCAAAGCATACTCTTTTGTTCTCAGATGGAATAGATAACACCAACTTTAAAAAAAAAACAATACATGTAAATTTTAAAGGAAATAGAGGCACATAGAATTCAAGTTAATACAGCCTTAAAACCCTATATGTTTTGTTTTGGGGGCTATGAACATGTTAAAGATATCTAATTTTAAAGGAAACAGAACAGTAAGATTGCTTTTTAGTATTTTGGAAGTCTGACCTTGGGGCATTGGATAGGATGAACATTCAATTTTATTTCCACACTAGGAATAAGGTAAGTAATGAATTTAAATCTACTCTTTAAAATCTTCAGTTGGAAACTCTTTCGTATACTTATTAATGGTAGATAGGAACCATTAGTCAGTATGAAGAGGCTGAAGATCATCTGTTATGGCATGTTTGAGAAATGGCCTTGAAGACTGTACTGACAGAATAAGGAAAAATGAATTAAATTCGTAACTAATATAATGTTACTCAGCAACTGAAGAACATAAGTAGCCACATTTGCAGCCGTGGACATCCTAAATAAGAGCATCTGTGTATGTGACAGCTGTGGCAGTCAGATAAGGGAAGCATTGTGCAACAGTAGAGAAGTAATTTTCCTGCAACTTATTTATACTGGCCTCAGCTATAAAGGGAGTATGGGAGGGGTGGAAGTACGCAGAAATCCCAACACCCGCCCAGCATTCAAGAGGAGAAAGGGGCAGTATTTATTTTGTAACCATTATACATTGAAACAGTGATACTGTTATTCAACTTCGTGTCCCATACTTTTGAGATATAAATCGGCCCAGGGAAGATATCCCACTGCTGCCAAGAAGCATGTCCTGATAGATGTCAAATACTGTGAGACAGCTGTAAAGCTGCTAAGACTCATTCAGTTTTAGCTGATTCTACTGATGATTGTGTTGACAGAATAATATTCATGGCACATAGCTGGACTCAGTTGGAGTCTTTCGTGGAGATCTTGTAACCTTCTGGCCTGATGTGAATGCCTATTTGATCTCCCTAAAGAAGTCAACAAGAGTTATTTGAGACAGTGTACTGAGACACAATGTCCCTTGCTTTTGATTTCCACTGGGCATTGAGCCAAGGTGCAACATATGACACACTTCAAATGAAGAGGGGGAGAAAAAGGTTTTCACCACTAGACAGCAAGCTATTGAACCATCTTCATGGATTTTCTCTTCCCCCCAAAGCCCCTGATAACAGTTACAAGAACATGAAGAACAATGAGAAGCAAGTTTCAATCCTTTCTATAGGATTGGAGACTATGAAACCATAAGGGGAAAGTTGACTGACGAAACACAGTCTAATATTTTTAAAAATCTTCTTTTCTACTGAGTTCTTCAACTGTGAAAATAATATGCTTGAAAAAATGTAAAACATGTCTTTCAGAAATTATACTTCTGAAGCACATTGGCTATGATGCTGTAGTTGTTACCCTTGCTCCGTCCCCAGGTGGATTAGTTTGCCTGCTCAGAGGAAAAAGGAATGTTGTGTGTTAATGTTCCTAGCAGGACCTTAGCCTAATCTTGGAATAAGCATGCACTACACCAGAAAACAAGAATCATCAGACCAGATGGGACCCTAGGGTAAGACCTACAGCCATCAAAGATCACAGTTGTGCCTCAGTTCACACTTTCTTGTTTAAGAAACACAAAGGGCTCTGACACTACCCCCAATGCTGGCCATGTTCAGGGTAACTACCCACACAACTAAAGGAGTGTTGGAGAGGTTCATGGATAGAAGTAATAGAGCATAAGTGAGAAAAATAAAACAAAAGGGGAAAGAAAATCCATTCACTCTAGAATATATAGGATCAACTACAGAAAATTTGTAGAAACGTAGTATTTCTCTAATGGTCTGTGTGAGACATATTCTTTTATTTTTAAATTTCAGTTTATTTGTTTCATATCCCAAAATTAGCCTCTCCCTCCTCTCTTCCCTGTTAGTCTCATCACACCCTTTTCTCTCTCCCTTCCCTCCAGAAAAGGAGAGCCCTCCTTCCTCCTTATCAGCCTTCCCCAGCATATCATGTCACATCAGGACTGAGCTTATGCTCATCCAGTGAGGCCAGGCAAGGCAGCCCTGCCAGGGGGAAGTGACCTAAAAGAACAGAATCCATGTTAGAAACAGCACCCACTATACTAACCAGGCACCCCATATGAACCCATTGGCTGCCCATCAGCCACATATGTGCAGGGGACCTAGGTCCAGATCATGCATGCTCCTTAGTTGATACCTCACTCCCTGAAAACCCCCATGGGACTGGGTTAGTTGTCTTTGATGGTCTTCTTTTGAGGTTCCTGTCCCCTCCAGGTCCTTCCATCTTTACTCCAACACTTCCACAGGAATCCTGGAGCACTGCCTCATGCTTGGCTGCAAGTCCCAGCATGTGTCCCAGGAAGACTGAAGTGACCTCCTTGCCAGACAGGCCTAGTGGAAGGAGAGGAACAACAACCCACCAACAAAACCTTTGATACAAAAATTACCCTGCCTACAAGATTTGCAGAGATAAAGAGGAACAAAGATTGAGGGAAAGTCCAACCAATAATCGGTCCAACCTGAGTCCCACCCCATGACAGAGAGCCTGTCCCTGACACTATTAACAATGTCTGCTATGCTTGTAGACAGAAACCTAACTTGACCTTCATCTGGGAGACATACTCTTTTTTCCTATTAATTCCATTGTTGGAATCTTTTCAATCTTCTGACCTTAAAGCTTTTCCTTCGTCATTTTCCTGCTTGTATAATGCCTGTGATATAACTTAAATAAGGATTTCTTCCATCAGATTTAGTCCCCTTGCCTAAGGCATTATGCCTGACTTTTGTCTTTCACTAGAAAAATGTCACACTGTTTGACCGCTTGGTGTTATGGAGTTATCTTATCTGTCCTATTTCCGTTAATAAGGCATATAACTCTTGACCACACTTCTATTAAAACCTCCTCCTTCAGAAGACAATAGATCCTTAAGGAGATCCAGATTTGGTAATATAAATTGTGTTCATAAAAGCCTGCCCAGGCTCAAACAAAACCTCCTCCCAGACATGCCCTTCTTCATCTTTTCAGACACTAATGATCATTTACATGGAAACATTATGAATATTGTGGTAGGAATCTGAATGAAAATAGCAGTAAGGATGGATTCCTTTTCTAAAAAAAAAAAAAAGCACATTTTGATATTTTGATATAATTTTACTCTTCATTCTTATAATTGAATATCTAGCTTAAGTTAACAGGGTGCCAACTTAGCACATAATTGTGCATATTCACAAACAAAATGCTATTCATTTTTATAACATTATCTTAATCTTCATTTCAGCATCATCTGACTAGGAAAAAAAAAGAAAAATATTACTTTCCTTGGTCTGTTGTGAGGGTCATTTAAAAGTTCAAGTTAATGGGATCATATCTAATGTAGGCCTGACAGCAAATTTAAAGACGAAGTGAATCTTAGTTAGGATTACTATTGCTATGACAAAATACCATAATCAAAGCAACTTGGAAAGAAAGGTTTTATTTTACTTATACTTCCATATTGCATCAACATCGGAGGAAGTCAGAACAGGAACGCAAGCAGGAAACTGGAGGCAGGAAATGAAGCAGAGCCTTTTGTGTATTGCTGCTTATTGGCTTGCTTCAAATGGCTTGCTCAGCCTGCTTTCTTATAGAACCCAGGACCACCAGAAAAGGGATGACACTACCAACCATGGGCTGGCCCCTCCCACTTTGATCATTAATTGAGAAAATGCCTTATTACTGGATCTCATGGAAGCATTTCTTAATTGATGTTCCTTTCTCTCTGATGACTCGAGCTTATGTCAATTTGACACATAAAACCAGCCTGTACAAAAGGGTGAATTTGTTCTCTCTTCTACTATGTTCTTAAATCCTTACATCTTTGTGCTCCTGTCTCTTCAGTCTTCAGACTCATAGACCTCACCATTATGCCACTGACTTAAGTTCTCAGGCCAAATTTCATCATGGACTCTTAACTAAATCATAGGTCTTTGTATTCCATCTCTGTTGTACTAGTGGCTTCTCTGGTCGTTTAGCTTACAGACTTTACTGTGGGGCTTCTTGTCTGTTGTTGTCATAGAAACAAATTCTCATGATAAATCTCTCATGTATCTATGTGTCCTTAGGTTCTATTTCTCTGGAGCCCTTGGAGTAATACATTGATTAATAATGCAAGACATCATGTTATTATTTAACCAACAGTTGTTCATTAACTTCACCTGTTACAGATAAAGGCTGTCTTTTTTTATTTCAACTCTAACTACCTTCTCACAAGCACATACCTTCAAACGTGCATAGGCATGCATTCATACACACACACTCACACATTTTACTTAGATATGTACTCAACTCATCCAGGAGATGGCTGTATATTGTTGAATAATGGAGAATCTGGCTCTTTATCAGCCAAAGAGGAAGAGGGTCTTGAGTCAGTGAGCTGACATCAATGCATCTTCATCTGTCTTTGTTCCTAAATAAATGCCTGACTAGAACTGATGCTTGTCCCATCCTTTCACTTAAAGATATGGCTTCGTTTTGGTGTTCTGCACTGGAGATGATGCTGAGTCTCAGCCTCATCCAAGATAGGGACACCCTAAGAAATCCTTGCCAAGCAATGTGTCTCTCAGCATAGTGCATCTCTGACAGACTTATTAGCCCTTAAATGAGAAACGCTCTGCCTCTGGGCTTTGTTCATGCCACAAAAAGACTAAAAATGTAACTTAGGCCAACTTTACCTAATTATGTCTTGCCGTTTCCAAAAACTAAACAGCTACATGCTTCTCTTTGCAGTGTCTGTGCCTAACCATTGCTTCTCACAATGTTCTATGCCATCAGTATACTGGAGGCAGCCATCTTGCAGCCATCGTTGTTAATATGGTAATTTCTCACAGAACTCAAGTTAAGAAAAAAAATCATAGATACCTGTAAGTTAATTTTTCCTTCTAAAGTTTTCATCTGGGAAACACAAATACTGAAGTTTTGTTCCATTTCTTTTCTTCTATTCTGGGAAGATTTCTCACATATCATATCTTCTTTTCTTACTACATCCATTTTTTTCTCTCCTTTTTTGCTTCCTTTCAGGAGCCTCGAGGGTGGATATGGTGCACAGATTGACTGGAAAGCTTTGCAAACATGTTTTTATTTATACATCACAATGGAGAGCTTTACCACATGGTTCAAAAAAGAAAATACTTGGTAGAATTGAACTGATTGTTTTAGCCACAGGGACCTCAGAAAGCATAGAAGACCCTGTTGTATCTAAAGTCTGCACTATCCTATAGTGAAACACTTCACCCATGGGGTTGGTTTAAATGAGCTACAAAGTCAGGATAACTTCTACCACAAATATTCTTTTTTCAAAATATCATGACGGTTATATTACTAAAAGCTATTCATTTGACGCTATCTGGAATGGTAAACAGTAACACTGAAAAATAACATTGCAGTATTAACTAAAGACAATACCTAAATTTTAGAGTCAGTAAAGAATTTCATTTGAGTTGTGTCCAGTTACAGTATCATCAGAAAAATATTTGCACATGGAAAATGAGAAAACATCATTGTAATCCAGAAAGATGTTTCCTAATAAATCCAACTAGTGAATATTTTCAAATTTCAAAATAGCCCTTGACGTAAGGTCTGGAATAATAGCAAATAAGTGGAAATCATTTCTAAATCTAATTCTAAAATCACAACTGGCTCCTTCATTTCATTCCAGTTAGGTACCACCTTCAGCATTGTGTGGGTGGTTTTGCCTGGACTTCCACCTACTTCAGATACATGATTCCACTGATTCCTTGCTTCATTTAGGACCAAAAACAAAGACATAAAACAGCGCTTGGTCCTATATACTTTCAATGTATCAGGTAAGAGAGAAATGCACAATGACTGGTAACTCAAAATATGAAATTCATAAATCCCAGGAACACTTAGAAGCATTAGCCTGCAAAGAGAGCTCAGATTGGTTTCTATTTTTGAGTGCATGTGGCATAATAAGTTTGTAGGAGTACATGCTTAGCAAGGTCTTATCCAGTGATAGCCAAGCTTAGACTCTCAAATTTTAACTTTGTTTACTGATATGTATAATCTCTTTAAAATAACAGATAGCCATTCTTATTAAAAGAAAATGAAGTGAAACCAAAGATCAGTTAAAGGACACACACACACTCACACTTAGCCTTAATCCTCCATATTATCACAATGCACATCAGTAAGGCAGCCATAACTTTCTGTCTATAACTGCCCTTTAAAATGTATTTCACCTGTCTATGGCATCTATTGTCCCTCAAATAAATCCTCATAATTTCTTTTAACTCCTTTTTACCTGTGTTGTTTCCAAGTTATGCTATGTGTATAACTCAAACACACACACACACACACACACACACATCTTATGCCACCATAAAAATTTTATGGAAATTAATCTGTTCAGATTGTCCTATGAAGATCTATGTAGATTTTCCTGAGAGAAAGGAAACAAATTGCTCAATGAGATTCAACTCTAATAACAGGCTGTTAAGCATGGTCTCATTTCTCTCTGATGTTCTTTCTTAGTCTCAAAGATTCTAGTCTCAAAGAGCATCGTTTTGTTTGTACTCAGCAACACTTACCTCTTTGCCAATATGCGATTCTCACTTTTCTGTTACCTTTCATCTTGAAGTCATTTCACTGCTGAATACAAATGGTACCATTTTTACTATAAAGATTGAACATGTCTTGCCATGTAACTCTGACTGGTCTAGAATTAATTCTCTACTTCAGGATGGACTTGACCTTACAGCAAAGCTCCTGCGCCAGCCTCCTGAGACCTGGGATTACAGGACCAAGCAACTACTCCTGTAAATATATTTTCGTAACAATAATTTTGTGAGTTTCTACAACTAAGTATAAATAACAACTGTTCAACAATTCTTAGTATTATATTTAGCATATTTTAATATAATTATTTACATTGCAGAAAAAGAAATGATATAGTTTACACAGATATGTCATAGTCTTCATAAGCTACAGGAGAAACATTTCAAGATCTCAGATAAACACCTGAATTCAGGTCTACCAAACCCAATATCAACATATTTATGCAAGCATATGTACTTTCCATTTACTAAGATAAAGTTAAGTATATAAATTAATAAAGTATGGTGTGAACAATAATAACCAATGATAAAATCACATATTTTTGTATGCATATATAATATGATATTATAATGATTCACTATCATTTTAAAAGTCATATGCATGCTCATGTTCTCAATTTCTTTTGCTACAGTTTACTCCTCCTTCTTGTGATGATGTGAGGTGATACAGGGCCTGAGTGATAAGATGAAGTGTGGTGAATGGCAGAAACATTGTGACACACATTACATGAGGGACAGTGGAGCAGACTCAAGGCCAAACCAAGCCAGTCAGCCTGAAGACACACAGGGCTGCCATGTCGGCCGCATGCACAGTATGCCCTAGGTATCTAAAAGAATGCCTCCCTTCTAGGTGAAATGTACATGTGGACTGAAGCATTGCATCATGCTGCTCAGAACAACACAATTTACAATAATTAAATTGCTAATTTTGGGGGTTTTCTACTTGGTGACTATAGTTGGTGACTACAGATGGCCATAGGCAACTGAAACTGAATCAAGCAAACCCCCAATAAGAGGAAGAGCTAGTATGTACACTCATATATAATTATTAGGCACATGCTCATATACATGCTTATTGTAATCTCGCTATACATATTTATATAGAAAGAAACAAGTGGGAGTAAAACGAGTTAAAAAAGAGAAAAGGGAGATAAACTCAAAGGTAAACTAATCTTGAAACTGAAGACATAGGAAGAGAAGAGAGAATGTACAAAATCACAAAAGCTTAAGGCAAGAGTTTAAGGTACTGCAAATAGCATGGGGGTTCAATGTGATGCATGTATAGGGTTGGGAGGACAAATGAGGAAGAACAGAGAAATAGAAAGATAACAATCTCACAATTTTCTTTGCATTATAGGTGGCAATGATTCCTTTGTTTCTGCACCTCTAAGAAGCTCTGCTCCAGAAAGGCACCTTGGTATCATAGGGCACATTTGAATCTCTTGGGTAATCTCCCCAACAGGACTCCCTAACATGTCTCTAGGGTGGAGTGTGTGACTACAGACCCAAAAGAAGAAACTTGTCTCAATGAAATTCTAGCAGAGTCCAGTCTTTGAAAAACATGTGTGAAGAAACAGAACACAAGTATTTGAATTATTTAAGTTCACCTAGAGAGAATGGGTCAGTATATATCAGAAAAATCAGATGTTGTATGCATAACTCTGAAGGTGTGGCAAAACCAGGCCAAATGGTCAAAAGACTTGGATACAAATACTTGACAGGAGGAAAAGGAAATTCTTGATCATCCTGGAAGATTTTTCTAGCAGACTTATTTAAGAAAAGAATACTGGAGACAAGATAGAACATATCAATAAACAAAATATGTGTTTTGCTTTACTACATTATCTTAAAATGCTCTGAAAAACAGGCTCAGAGTTATAATTAAGTGACAATTAGAATGGAAAATGTTCAGCACTGACTTGACTTACTGGGTGACTGTAAATTTGAAAGCCTTGCAGTTCATAAATATGAGAGTCATTTCTATTTTATAGTAGACTGAGCTAGGCTAAGTATATTCCTTGACTGATTAAAAATGTCAGCATATGCATGATCAACTCATGATTTTTTTTCCATAAATATAATCATTAGTTCATCCTGAGTTATCCAATAAAAACACCAATCCCTTTCAGAAATCTGTTATATAAAGTCATGTTTTGAGAGAAAACTAGACTGGGCAGTGTGTTAGCAAACGTGAGGAAAAGGCACTGACGGAGTCTTAGGAACAGCCTCCCTGGGAACTTTAAACTAGACTGAAATAATTGTAGAGAACTTATTGAAATAAAGGTAATTTTAATCTGTACGAGTAAAACCTGTCTTTAACAAGTACTGTAGTCATATAGTAGACCCAGAGAACATGGCAAAGCAGATTAGAAAACATCTGAGTTGTGCTTCTGGGACTCCTTCCATTTTGGGACCCTTGGAACCAGCCCAGAAACCTGTAATAGAAGTTTTGGTTTCTTTGTAAACTTAGTGATATTATGTAAATACGTTTATATTTTAATCCCAAGTGTGGGATTTTAGTCAGGCTTTACTATGTCCACAGCTCATAATTTTCTCCTGCGGGGTGTGGCCTTTGACAGCTGGTAAAGCCTGCCCTCTGTGGCATGGAGGGGGCATGGTCTAGGGCTCTGAGTATATAAATGAGAGCCCAGAAAGAGAAAGTGGTGGCTTGTGGCTAGTGGAAGATGGACGGTGTGGCGGTTTGGAGCAGAGAGACTAAGAGAGATCCTTCAGGGTATAGAGGCGTGGAGGAGACTGATGGCTCCATCTGCTATGAATGGAGATTGGTACAGCCCTAAAAAAAAACATAGACCCTAAATAGGCAAAAGTAAAGAGGTCTGTGTTCCCTCTCCCCCCTAACCTTCTCTCTCCTACCTAGGGTTGGGGGGTTGGAAGGGAGATCTTTAAGGAACCCTAAATAAAATAGAGTTTAAAAACCAGTGCTACAGAAACCATTTGCCATATTCTGTCATCATCCAAGGATGCTGTGTCCCTTACCTTATTTCTAGGCTCACTTCCTACCTCCATGAGGCCATCTCACAGCCGTAGATACAAAGCAAAGGAGCCCTAATTTCCGTTGTTGGATTCCCAGAGCACGCTACAGTGACTTCATGGCCATTGTCATGGCCTGAATAAAATGTTACTTGTTCAAGTGGACCTTCCCTCCACCCTCAACACATTTCTGAAAAATTTACCCTGTCGGGGAAAGCTAGAAGAGCTGTGTCTCAGTTACCCTGAAATTTTTCTAGTTGAGACTGACATTTTGTTTTGCAAACAACTGAATGTGTTAAATAAAGGGCCAAGAAGGGATGGTACACAAATCAGAATCCTGGGGTTGTTTGCCTTGAAAAGTATAAAGAAATATAACACGGCTTTTCCAGGCCTTTCTAGAGGCTGGACTGCCATGGTAACGAAGTGTACACACTACCTATTACTCCTCTTCCTACACTCCCTTTGGGTCATGACAATTAATTTGCCTACTATGGCAAACTGCAGCAGGCTCTGTGGTAATTGCTGGCAACCTATCTTGGAGTCAGAATAATTCCTTAGGAGTTTCTTTTTCTGCCAACAAGAAACTCCAGACAAAGGCTTAATCTCTGTCTACCACTTTCTTCCTCAACACCTTCAGGGAATGACTGAAGGATCCACAGGTTGGCAGCTGCATTTTCAAAGCATGTGCATAAAAAAAAAAATGGAGGCAGTCTGCAAATCTTATTTGAGTAATAGATTTGAAAAAAAAATAATTAAAAAGCTTTCTAGAACTACAGTATTGAGTAATGATGACTTTTGACTGGTTTATCTATGAGTAATAGATTTGAAAAAAATAATTACAAAGCTTTCTAGAACTACAGTATTGAGTAATGATGACTTTTGACTGGTTTATCTGTGACTAAAGTGATCTGTAGATTAAGATGATAACTTAATTTGAATGTTTGCTTTGTATTTCAAAAACAAATGAAATGTTGAGCAGTTGTCAGGTATTAGCCTGATCTTTATTGTAACTCTTTGCAAAGATTATGAAGATTAGGCTGTTATAAAGATTATGCTGAGCAATTAAAATAAGATTTGGGTGCTGATAAGTAGCAGGTTGCCATTCTCTGGTTTCAGCATCCATCAGAAAGCATTAAATGATCAGATAATGATGTCTTCTGGGCCTCACCAACTTAAATAAATCCTGATTCTAGTTCACACATGCTACTAATCATAAGGAAACAGAAATGTCTATTCTTTAGAGTCCAATAAATAGCATTTATGTATCCAGTCACAGATCCTGAACTCAGTGCACAGGAAGAATATAGTTTCCTGCTCTGATTCACCCTAGTGTCACAAACAATTAGACAAATGAAACGTGTCTGTGGTGTGTGGCATCCTTTCTAGCTTGTAAAATTCACTGTGGATCTCCACGCCTGACTCCAGGGGTTGTTTAATAATTGTTAACACTCTTTGCAGCCACCTCCAAGAACAGAAAAGGAATTATTTTATTATAGAAACATAACATTTGAGTTGCTAATCCAGGCTTCAAAATTGACATTCAAATATAGTTCATCTGGTTAATAAATAAGAAAACACATGATTATGAGATGATTCTCTAGTCTATGTCAAATGTCATTCTTTTTGGCTCTGCTTACCACTAGGAAACACTGAAAATTGTTTAAAAGAGCTATGGTGCTACTCTCCATTTCCTCCAGTGATGTGAGTGCTTACGTGCCTTTTCACCAGAAAGCAAGAGTTCCTCGGTGCCAAGATATCAGCATGTCTATTTCAGTATGTGCTTGCTGATGAGCATGGGTGGCTTTGTGGTCCTTCCTGCCTCTCTTGCATTTCTGTCTCATGGATGGTGACAGCACAACAGATGGTTTCTTCCTACTCATTGTTCACTTTTCTCTGCAATTTGGTTTCCAACTTCCTAAATATTTCTGAGACCTGTAATCGTTCCAGTCTTTCCCCTGGCATCTATACACCAGGCTGCACAGAATGTCACGACCCTTTTCTCACTTCAAACTTTTACTCCCAGATTCCTTCTTGAACTCATTTTGTGTCCTAAAAGTAAATCCCTGGCTTCAAGCTTATTAGTAAAAGTTGAGGGTATTTATGGAACAGTTCTGAGACCTGGAGAAATTTCAGTGTGATCTTACCGAAAGGAAATGACTAACTTCTTTTAAAGGCAAAATCAAGCAATGTACCATACAGCTTTCCTTGCCTTTCTTTATACAGCATTCTAACAATAACGTGGTCTCTTCTAAAGCCATGTGAATTCCCTGAAAGTCTCCCCTCTTGATGATTGTCTAGTCTATTAAGTAGATCCTTTGACACTGGGTTGTTTTTATATAATCACCTGAAAACTTTGCTTCTTACTAAATCCTGATCTAGATATTCCCTCTTTGTTCTCTTGCTTTCAGAAAAAAAGAAAAAAATATATATATAAAAATATAAATATATATAAATATAAATATATATATTTATATCAGCTCTTCTCTACTCCTGTCTTCCCTGTATCTTTGGTTTCTCTCTCTCTGTCTCTCTGTCTATCTCCCTGCCCTCTGCTCTCCCGTTGGGGTTCTGTCCTTTCTGATTTCATGACAAAGACTGATATCAGTGGTTTCGATATTGCCAACCCCCTGATAACTTCTACTCAGCTTTTGATGTGGTACACTATTTCTTTCCAAATAGATGTTCTAGATTCTCTCATAACTGCATCCCGGGGAGAGCTGTATATGGCCTCCCCCCTCCCCTTTCTATCTATCTACTACAGACCTAACTTTATAGACACAGCTGTTCTTAACTATCTCACCTATAACAGAATCTTTCAATTCCCAGATAGATCTCTCTTAAGTTTGCTTTAGCCTTAATCTCGGCTCTAACATCCACCTTCATATATCTCTCACTGAAAGGCATCTCTCTCTGGTCAAAATTCAAACTTGACGAGGCTACCTCCCCATTTCATTTGTCTTATTCTTCACCAACTCTGTAACTGTCACCGTTGTCCACTGTAACTTAAAACCAGTCAGCATCACAGCTTTATTTGAATTCCCATCCATCAACATGCCCTCTGCTTCCTATATGTGAACTATATTCAGAATTCAAGTGCTCCTCTGCCTGTTTACAACTACGTGTTTAATGCAGGCCACCATGCTCTTTGATTTATAACAACGTGTCAAACTCCTACTCTCCTGGCTTTTATTTTGCCTTGGCTTCCATGATTGCAATATCCACATAATTAAATACAAACCAGATTGTCCCTGGCAAGACAGTACTTTATTATTTCTCTCCAATATGACTAAGTAAAAGGCATAATTTTTTTGCCAAGATGATGCTCATACTCTTCATATCATTTGACCAAAGCTTGCCTCTCTATCCTGATCTTCAATTCTCCAGGTTATTGAATACTTTTCAAAGCATATTTCTGTTCTTCAAGTTTTAAGAAGATATTGCTATTTCAGGATCTATGCTTTTTCTGTTTCTAATTTTCTTACTTCACTGCTGTCATTTGCATTTAAACCTAAATTTGATCTAATGACTTACTCGTTGTTTTCAGGGGCTTTCACAAGAATATAAGCTTCAGGGAAGTGATCACCACCTCTAAGAGTTTTTCATATTTCTTTAAGATTTTAGAATTGCTTCTGGTTTTAATCTGCCTAAGAGAACATCCAAAATACAGCAGATGCGTTTAGAACCTGAAGCATGAAGCAGCAGCACAGGTGGTGTGAACAAGTATCTTTGAGTACAGCTATGCAGAGGGAACTGTCTGAGATTATGTGAAAAGGGAAAAAAAAAAACAATCACGGAAAAAACTGTATATCCAGACTATACATCATGGGACAAATAAAACAAGACAAATAAATTTAAGCATAAAGTTAAGTTTGTTAATCAGAGTAGAAACTATAAATATTGTAATGACCATAAGGAATTGTGGGAAACTTTTGACAGTTTTTGAAGTTGATTAGGCATTTCAAGAGAATAAAAGTTCATCTCTTTTTTATTACAATTTATTCACTTTCTATCCCAGCTGTAGCCCCCTCATCCCCGCAGTCCCATCCGCCCTCCCTCTTCTCTTCCCATGAGCTCTCTCCTCCAGTCCATTGATATGGTTGGTCCTCCTCCCCTTTCATCTGACCCTAACCCTAACCCTAACCCATACCCATTCCTAACCCTAACTCTAACCCATACCCATTCCTAACCCTAACCCTAACCCTAACCCTAACCCTAACCCTAACCCTAAACCTAAACCTAACCCTAACCCTCATCAGGTCTCATCAGGCCTGGCTGCACTGTCTTCCTCTGTGGCCTGATAAGGCTGCTCCCCCCTCAGGGGGAGGTGATCAAAGAGCCAGCCACTGAGTTCATGCCAGTGACAGCCCCTGTTACCCTTACTAGGGTACCCACTTGGAGACTGAGCTGCCATGGGCTACAACTGTGCAGAGGTTCTAGGTTATCTCCATGCATGGTCCTTGGTTGGAGTATCAATCTCAAAAAAGACCCCTGTACCCAGATTTCTTGGTTCTGTTTCTCTCCTTGTAGAGCTCCTGTCCCCTCCAGGTCTTTCTATCTCCCCCTTCTTTCCTAAGTTTCTCCATACTCTGCCCAAAGTTTGGCTATGAGCCTCAGCATTTGCTGTGATACCCTGCTGGGTAGTCTTTCAGAGACCCTCTGTGGTAGGCTCCTGTCTTGTTCCCTGTTTTCCTCCTCTTCCCATCTCTATCCCGTTTGCCTTTCCGAATGAGTATTGATAATCTTACCCAGGGTTCTCCTTCTTGCTTAGCTTCTTTGGGTGTACAGATTTTAGTATGTTTATCCTATGTATAAGATCCAGCTATCCCACTCTGAGGCATATATCCAAAATATGCTCAAGTATACAACAAGGACATTTGCTCAACAATGTTTGTCTCAGCTTTATTTGTAATAGCCAGAATCTAAAAACAACCCAGATGTCCCTCAATTGAGGAATGGATACAGAAATTGTGGTACATTTACACAATGGAATACTACTCAGCAATTAAAAACAAGGAAATCATAAAATTTGCAGGCAAATGGTGGGAATTAGAAAAGATCATACTGAGGTATCCCAGAAGCAGAAAGACACACATGGTATATACTCATTTATAAGTGGATATTAGACATATAATATAGGATAAACATTCTAAAAGTTCGTATCTTAAAAGAACCTGAGATAAATGGTATGTTGAAGAACAGCAAAGAGAATATTAAAAATTGTGCATGATTACATCATAGAACCTACCAATAGGAAGAGAGAAGAAAACTCAACAGCAAGTTGCATATACATTTTCTAAGACTAAATGATTTATATTTAGTTTAAGGGAAATGTTGAGCTGTGGAAGTTTATTGAACAGAGAAATAATGTTATAATAAAGGTGCAATGGAAGTTTTTCATGTCTTTAGACGTTTGCTACATGGGTATTTCTATTCTACCAGCTCTTTCTGTAGTAATTTCTCTGCTTTTAGTTGCCTGAGTATTTATCTATTAATTTGGATTAATGCCTCTTTTCCCACTTAATAAGTTGTCATGAATATTTGAAATTCCTCAAGCAATTACTTATTTATCATCTATCTATCTATCTATCCATCCATCTATCATCTATCTATTATTTTATTGTTTCACTGAAGTCATATGGAATTGGAAATATCATCCTCATATTAGGGAAGAGTGGAACCTTGAAGAGTTGAAGTTGTGTGTGTCCCAAGTCTTACTAGTTCCCTGGAACAAGCTGTTACAAAAACAGTGAGTCTACCCTGCCTCTCTCCTTGTCACCCCTTTTCCTGCCTCTTTTCTGGATCGATATATGAAATTCTCACACAAGCATCTCTGATGGGGTCTAAACCTGTAGCATGCCATGCTGTCTTTCAGCTTCTGTAATATAGGTTCATGTTAGCATACAGGTACTTCAAGCAGTAATGAAAACTTGATCCACCCAATACAAAATGGAAGCATTACACCCTCAAAGACATAGATAACAGAAAGAAAAAGTTATCCAGCTTCCTCAAAATCCCCATCTCATTCTTCAGAGATGCTTAGTGATAATAATTTCTCAGTTATTCATACACATGTGTAAATATAGAAGATTTTTAGTTTGGTTTCTACTCAAAAACATGCTCTTTCATGCTCTTTAGTTGTGTGTACGCTTTTGTTTGTTTCAATTTTCTTTTATCTTCTTTTTCTATACTTTGAAAACCTCTCTATATCATCATTTATAGAGCTTTAAAATATGATTTATTATATACATTTCTACCATTTCATGGTTTAGGAGTATAAGAATAGACTTTATTAAAAAGCAAAAATACAGAAAATATCTACATACATACAAACTAACATCAACTATGAAATGTAAAATTGGTCGGGCAAATCTAATGAATACTTCACAATTTTCTAATTCTTACCAAAATATCTTGGAAAAATATTATAGCAGTTTTATCTCTTTTTATGTTAATATTCTATCCTATGTTGCATATTACTTGCCTAGCACCTTATATAAATCCAGCTTTAAAATAGGACAACTTCAAAATAGAATACTGTTTTGCTTTACAAAGTAGTTGAAATTGTAATATTTATTTACCTATGAGCAACCTTGTCCATATTCTTTAGATTTTATATATTTAATTTACATTGGTTTTAGTAATGCCAAGTCATTCATGAGATTAGATAAAATCTTTAATTTTCTAAAATATAAAAGTTCAAAAATAATCTATAATGAAACAAAATGATAAATGAATACAATAATAATGAAATATAAGGATTTAATTAAAATCAATGTATGTAAAAACAAATAAGTGATAATAATACTTTAGACATCATTAATTCTTGGTCATTTTACTACAGGTTATATGTTTATATTCAAATAACAATTTTTTTTCATTAAAAACACTCTTCAAGAAACAGAAAGAAAAGAAGTCACTTTAACTCCATTCAGGCTTGTAGAAACTTGTTATTAAACAGGATCCCCAGTTATAGGCATGAGTCAGTGGAGGAGACTGTGTGTGTGTTTCTGTTGCAAGCAACTTTAAAAGTGGAAACACACATGAAGGCGCTTTCTTCAGACACTGTATAGAAGGCAGAGTCAGATACATCTCCACATAAAGGGAAATACACAGTTAGCCACAGATGACTAGACACCAAAAGCACATCCTAGGGGAAAAAAAAAAAAAAGAATACAACCATCCTAAAGAGCTAAGAAGTCAGGGAGAGCGCTTTTAGAAAGAGGGTTGACCAAAGAACAAACAGCTGTTAAGTGAGTTTTAATATACACAGTTGATAAATGGAGATTCCCTATAGATTCTTGCCTAAAAACTAGGTTCTGAGAAGCAGGCAGACTCTGTGGATGCCACCAGAGAGCAGCCGTATAGCCCACTATTGAATAAAGACACGTGGGCGCTAAGAATCTGCATGGTCGTTTCTCATCTGAGAGTAAAGTCCCTGCCGGGGTCCTGGGACATTCAACTTGAGAGTCAGTAAATACACATATTATGGGAGAAATAATTACAGCCTACAGTGAAGCTCATGCAATGTTTCTCATGACAGAGGAGACAGGCTCTCACTACTATAAAGTTAGATCTCAAATTATCAAAAGTTGCCACTAGCCATTCATTATCTGCCTAGAAAGAAAATTTACTATTCCTTCAATGCAATTTCGTGCTGCCTCATTTACTGTATGTATATGTTCATAATTATGATATATACCATTATATTTTATTATCATATATATCATTATGATACGTAATGGTTTTTATATATGTATATATAATTATGATATATATCATCAGCACATGTATCATGATATAGATCATTGTGATATATAATGTGATATATATATAGATAAATAGATGTATATAAAATACATTATATTGACTGAGAAGATTGTACCTATGTATTTAGGAATACATACACATATATATTTATGTATGTGACAAGAATTAATGAAAGAAGAGGCCATGAAAAGTGAAAGAAAAAATGTATGGGAGGGTTTGGAGGTAGGGAATGGAATAGGGAAGTGGAGTAATTATGTCATAGTCTCAAAAAATAAAAGAAATAATTTTCAAACTCCGCATAAAACTAAAAATAATAAATTTTAAAAGCAGAAAGCTAAGCTCATTATCATCAATCAGGAAAATTGTTATCAAAAATGGTTGTAAAAACTCCACATTCTAGTAGACAATAGTTTAAACATATTTTATTAAAATATAATTATATTATTCCACCCTTTCTTTTATCCCTTAAGACCCTACCAAGTTCCCTGTCTCCAACTCTATCCATATTCCCCTCTTTAGTCTCAAACTGATAGCCTCATATTCCCCAACCACTACTGTTATATATTTGTGCTTCTATTTATAATGAATATAGATGCTCATTGTGTACATATGTAATATGTACATTATGTATAATATACACATGCACAATAAATAAATACAACTTGCTGTCCACTTCTCTTGCCTGTGTGTGTGTAATTTCAGGGCCCACCATTTTGTATTAGACATTCAGATAAACAGTGTATTTCTGGGAGAGTCTAATTTTCCCCCTCAGCAGTCATCATTTGCCTATAGATTCTTGTTCAGGGGTAAGACAACATAGAAAAATTTCCCCTTTAGTATTAGCATGTCTACTGTTGCCGTTGTTCAGATCTTGTTCATGTAGCCATTTCTAGGAGAGACTGTTTCACAGCAGACTTCCTAGGATCCTGGCTCCTACAGTCTTTCTACGACCTTTTCTGCCACGTTCCCTGAGCTATAGATGCAGAAGTTGTGATGTGGGTGCATACAAGGGGACAAGGCACCCTACTGTGCAATGGGCTCTGCCCTGGGTCCATTTGTGGTTTTCTTTATAACAGTGGTTCTCAACCTTCTTAATGTTGCCACCGGTTAGTACAGTTCCTCATGTTGTGGTGACCCCCACCATTAAGCTGTTTTTGTCGTTGCTTCCTAACTGTATTGTTGCTACTGTTCTGAATTGTAATGCAAACAATTTTGGAGAAAGAGGCTTTCCAAAGGAGGTGGTGGCCCACAGTTTGAGAGACTCTGCTGTATATCTCTCCATTTATCATAAAGCAAAGCTTCTTTGATGAGAGGTGATGGCTACATTTATCTGGGAGTATAAGAATAAAATTTAGACTGCAGTAAGGCAGTATGCTTGTCTGAAAAAGTGGCAGTAGTAGATTCTCTTCTAAGTTCCATAAACTCACTAACCTTAGATAGTCGGCTAGGTTTCTGGTGCCAAGAGTGCTAGTAGGCAATAATTTTAAAAGAGCATTAATAAATTATTTTAAATAAGAACAAGATGATATAAATGAACAGACAAGAAACCTTTACAGGCCAGGTAGACCTATTGTAAAAAAATAAAATAAAAATGTCCACAACTTGGTGATTCATCACAAGGACCATGCATGAAGAGAACCTTGACCTCCTGCTCAGATGTAGCCCACGGACAGCTCAAGACCCTCCATGTGGGTTCCTAGTAAGGGGAGCAGGGCCTGTCTCTGACATGGACTCAGTGGCTGACTCTTTGATCACCTCCCCCTGCAAGGTGGCCCAACTAAGCCACAGTGAAAGAGGATTTACACAGTCTTGATGAGATCTGATAGGCTAGGATCAGGTAGACATAGAGGGTAAAGAGGGAGGGAGGGTGGGACTGGGAGGAGATGAGGGATGGGCCTACAGTCAGGATACAAAATGAATAAATTGTAATAATAATAATAATAAAGAAAATATTTAAAAATTTAAAAAATGTCCAGCACTTAAAATTGCACTATCTTCCTTCATTTAAAATTGGAATATCCCTAAAAACTTGTGTTGAATATTTAGCTTCCAAGCTAACAGCACCATGGCCAAGGGTTGAAACTTAAGAGAGGTGGAATCTGGCTACAAGAAGGCAGCTGACGGTTTACCTTTGAAGGCACATCTATTCTCCTCTTTCTCTCTTTCCATCTACCCCCTTTCTCTACTTCCTGACTATAATACAGTGAACAGATTCCCCTGCCATCTACTTTTGATGCCATAAAGTGATGGAGCCACCTATGCACAAACTGAACCTCTCAACTAGGAAACCTAGGAAATCTCTTCTCCATTAATCTCCCCCCACTTTTGGAAATTTTTTCACAGTAATGAAAAAACTGACTAATATACAGTCAAGTAAAAAGTCATTAAATAAATTTGGTATCAGGTTGAAAACTGGTAAGAATATAGCAATGAAAAATAAGATGTTAGAAATTATTGAATAAGAATGGAAAGTGAAGTATAAAACACTGTAAAAATGAACCTTCTTGTGGGTCAATATTGAGCAATATTATATACATAATTGTTGTACCAAACACAATGTTTAGAAAAATGTTTGAAAAATAATGGTGGACGTCTTCTCTTAAGATTCGAGAATTAAAGTCAAGCTGGAGTAAGATAACAGCAAAAGCAGGCATGTAATAATCTAGTGGTTCTCAACCATCCTCATGCTGTGACCCTTTAATACAGCTCCTCCTGTATTGTTGTGACCCCAACCATAAAATTATTTTCATCACTTCTTCATACTTCATAGCTGTGGTTTTGCTAATGTTATGAATTGTAACGTGTTTTCTGATGGTCTTAGGCAACCCCTGTGAAAGGGTCACTTGCTCCTCGAATGGGGTCGCAACCTACAGGTAAAGAAACTCTGTTAAAATTAAGCTGCTGAAAGTCAAAGGAAATTTGTAGAAAGCAACCAGAGAGAAAGACACTTGTGACAGACAGCAGTGACTTGAATAGGAGTTGGCATCTAATCAAAACAACACAGTCCAAAAGACAATCACTCAGAAATTCTGTTAAAATATCTTACTCATTTCAAAGCAAAAACCCTTCAAAGTGTGAATCAGACAATTTCAAGGAAACAACTTGAGCAAACCTGTTGCCAGTAAACTTGTACCCTGAGAAATAAAAAACAAAACAAAACTCTACAGGATGAAGGGGAACTATATTCAGGAATAAAAGTGTGTACAAGGAATCATAAAGGAGTGTGGTAAGAGTTCAGAATAATTTGTATGGCAATTTGATGTCTTATTTTTTGTAGTACACTCAGATTTGGCGACAAGCGTTTGTGTACACAACACAGGAAACGTTCTGCTGTATACCTGGGCTGTGTCTCATGCAGACTGCTGAGAAAAGCCATGAGCGATCAAACCACAATATGTTACAATTTCTTTTCATGACACAATTGTGATGCTGTCACTATACATGGTGTTCAAAGATCTGTGACTGTCTATGATGTTTGTGTAGATATTTATGCCATCTACATCAATGAGAGAATCAATATGTGTATACTTGATGCTTCCTCCATGATGTGGAGAATAAGAAAATGGTGTCCATTAACACTACTTTATTAGTATCTATTTTTTAGTACATCTATTTATTAGTACAACTAACATTTTAGTCTGTGTTCTGTGCGTTTTAAGCCTTTAAACTTTTTTTATTTCCATGTAAATATCAGAATCATTTTACACATCACCTTAAAAAAACATATTAGCAATTTAACTATGGGTACATTGAATCTAGAACGTGGAAAAGTTAGCAAAATTGAATCTTTCTATCTCTCTCCCTTTTAAAGGTCTTTCCTGTGTTATAAATTTATAGAGGTCTTGTGAACTTTCTATCATATGATTGCAAAGAAAGTCTTATGATTTATAGTGGGAGAATATTGGTACATGGACATACACTTGTAAATGTAACTTTATTTGCCTGATGTAATTTTCATTTCAGAGGCTTACTGCTGATCAAGCTCACACTGTCTAAGAGTTCTTTCTGAACTCTTACTGGCTGGATCAATTCAGCTGTTCTAGAAAAAACTCCTGTCTTAGCTAACTGATTCAATATGGCTTCACTTGGCTTCTTACTGAATTGCTCTGCTTGGCTTCAAACTAACTCTGGCATTTTGTTCTAATATTCTGGCTTAGTCTTATTCTCTGTCTTCATCTGCCTCTACTGATCTGCACTGAACAAACTCACGAACAAACTCAATTCTACTGCAATGAATCAAATCAACTGAACTGCATTGCACTCACTGAACTGCCTCCAATTCTGACTCTTTCTGCCCTGCTCTTAAATAGCCTCTCTTTCCTGCCTGTTCTCATGACAGTTGGGTGTATCCTATCTCTGACTCATTCTGTCAACTCTTTCTCTGATTTTTAACTCTCTCTGTCCTTCAGTTAGATGTCATTGTTTGGAATTAAAGGTGTGTACTCAAGGATTTCAGCCAGAGGGATTAAAAGTGTGTGATGAGAGCCTGTCTGCATTATAGCCAGATCACACAGACCTAGAAGGTCTTTGAATGTGATCAGATGTTGCTGGACTTAAATTCCTCTATAAGCACTTTTGAAAAGAACAGAAAGGAATCAATATAAACATCTGAGTAATGGTAGTCAGACATGAAAATACACCTGGGAAAGAGGAGATTTATTAATATATGAATACAGTTGTCAGCAGGAATAATGAAATTGGTTAGTAGCTCTCACAATACAGATAAATAGTCTAGAAAAAATACTAAAGGATAGCTTCAGAAACTTGGGATAAGTAGGATACATGATGCTTTAATCAAAAAATGAAAGACTGATAAATTAAAGCCTATTAAAATTAGAAATTTCCTTGCCAATACAATGTGAGTGTAATAGCCACAAATAGAAGCTAGACATTTGAGAAAGATTTAGAATCCACAAAAGCTTACAAGTGTTCCTTCTTGCACCAAACAGAAAAGAACTTGAATCAGTTAAGAAGAAAACAAAGCAAACAAAACAAAAAATAATAAAATATCTGAACAAATATTTTATAAGACAATAGATTCTTATAATCAATAAGCATAGGCAAATGAGATCAAAATATGAAAGCATATTAAGACTGTAATGATATACCATTACAGACACATAATGTTTCTAAAGTTACAAAGACCAACAATTAGTACTGGGAAGAATCTGAAGCAAATATCAAGGACTTTAGGGGTCTGCTATGATAATTTCAAAAACTGGCATCTCCATGATAATCTATCACCTAGCAATTCTACACTTCAGTAAAACTTAAAAACAAGGTGGGCAAAATATAATAAGTTCATAGCCGGAATACTATACAGCAACGTAAAACAATGAGGTAGCGTTAAATGTAGCAACACAGAAGTCTCTCCAGCATCATACTGAGTAAAGGCATCGAGACGCTAAAGAGGTCAGTGTGTATGATTCAGTTTAGGTGGGATCCAAAGTGAACAGAGCTAAGCTGTGAGAGTAGAAAGCAGAAGAGGAGTTCCCTTTCAGTACGTCTGTTGGGCAATGGACGGCAGCACAAGGAATGAGCAGGAGCAGCGTGGGGAAGCCATACTGACTTCCAGCACTGCCCACTATCTCATACCTGATGGTGCGTGAGGACACATACTTATCTACCAAGCTATAAACTTGTAACTCAAAAACACAGTTAAATTTTCATTTAAATTATGTCTCTATTTGAATGTTTGTAAATTTTATGATTTTTAAACATAAAATTAAATTTAAATAGTATTTTAAAGCAAAATTACTTTTGTTTTTGTACATCCTTTTATATTTCCAAATGAATTTTAAAATAAATCTTCATTGTCCGGGAAATCTGACCGTTATTTAGAATTGTGTATATTCAGTACATGCAATCAACTTGGTCTAAATTATGATCTTTGCAGTCTTCAGCCTAGCAACACTGTGTCTAGAGTCACTTTTAAGCTTTTTGTTTGTTTGTTGTTATTTTTCTTTTGCTTTGTTTTGTTGATTTTTTAACCTTTAAGTTTTTTAATGTTATGTAATTTTCAATGTAGAGACAAAAATACTGTATAATTTATTTTCCAATATTTGATGTTATTGTGTTATTTTTAAATTTTTATATCTTGAAATTAATTTATACACATTCAGTTTGTTGCTGATAAATGGTTTATTAATATTAAAACATAATTATTTAAATTGCTAATTTAAGTTCTCACAGTAGATTAAGAACAATATCAAGAATAGATTCTACCTATAAAAAGCCCAATCAAGTGTATAAATTATTAGTGGTCATAAAGAGTATGGCAGAATAATGAGGGATAAAGGAAATAAGTCATTATTAATAAGACAAGATTAGAGTGCAAACCTTTTATGTCTATAAAGATTATAGTCACAGGAAATATACACATTCCCTAGTTTCATGCATATTAATATCAGAGTTAAATAAAATCTGTTTTATAATTTAAAATTATGGCTACCAAGTAAGAAATATCTACTTGAAGAAAGAATAGCTTAACTTTAAAAAAGGACCATTCGATTAGACACCTGTTGTTACTAAAATTTAATGATTATTACATGCAGAGCACTCTATACAGGTTTTAACATGTGAATTTCCAGAATCATCTATATGTGATTATTTTGTTTTATTCAAGTGATAACAGACCATGATAAATTTTCTCAGTAACAGGGTTCCGAGTGATAGAGAAAAGTCTCTAAAAGTAAGATTGTCAAACTCACTGATTTTTCCCATTAAATAAAAAACATCTATGTATCTATTTTTTACCAAAGGTAATATACTGTGTTAACCACCCATATTTTTTAAAACTATTACATCTTATTTATTTGTTATGTGTATGTTTATGTGCTTGCACAACTTGTATGAGTGTATTTCAGATATGGGTCCTGAAGATCTAACTCAGGTCTGGTGTGATAGTAAGTTCCTTAACACACTGAGCTCTCCCAGGGTATCCCCTCATCACACAGATTTTTTAAATTAAATTTTTATTTTTATATTAATTACAGTTTATTCATTTTGTATCCCATCTGTAACCCTCTCCGTCATCCCCTCCAAATCCCACTTTCCCTCTGTCATCTCCTTCTATGCCCCTCTCCAAGTCCATGGATAGAGGAGGTACTCCTTTCCTTCCATTTGACCCTAGCTTATGAGGTCTCATCAGAACTGGCTGCATTGTCTTCCTCTGTGGTAAGATGATCAATCCTCACTCAGAAAGGCAAATGGGACAGACACTGGAAGAAGGAGAAAACAGGACAGGAGCCTGCCACCAAGGACTTCTGAAAGACTCTACCCAGCAGTGTATCAAAGCAGATACTGAGACTCATAAACAAACTTTGGGCAGAGTGCAGGGAATCATATGAAAAAAGGGAGAGATAGAAAGACCTGGAGAGGACAGGAGATCCACAAGGGAGCAACAGAACCAAAATATCTGGTCTTTTTCGAGACTGATACTCCAACCAAGGACCATTCCTGGATATAACCTAGAACCCTGCTCAGATGTAGCCTATAGACTCAGTCTCCAAGTGGGTTCCCTGGTAAGGAGAACAGGGACTGCCTCTACAAGGACTCAGTGGCTGGCTCTTTGGTCACCTCCCCCTGAGGGGGGAGCAGCTTTGCCAGCCCACATCACACAGACTTTTAAGAAAGATATGGACAGTAGTTGAGAGCAAGTTTCAGAATGCTAAATGAAGGGAGGATCTAATCCAACACTGGAAATTTTCATATTTGGTCTCAATGGCCAAAAATAATTTTGTTTCAAATCTCTGTATAGTTTTCATACAACATATCTATTTTAATGAATACATTCCTTAACATACAAATATTATTATGGTGCTATTAAATATAAAATTGAAATGTTTTATGAAATCATGGCACAGTGAGGTATGCCAGAGTGAGCACATGAGAAATTTCAGTACTTAGAATACCAAGTTTCAGTACTTAGAAGCAGCCTCTTCTCCTTCGTTGCCTCCATCTCCCTCCTGCACCTGCTTAGCTTCTTTGGGATTATAGGCATGCCTGTTCACATCTGTCTGAGCAACTGCCATCTGAAGCTTGACTTTCGCCGTGAGCTTTTGTCTGCATCTCTTGTTAGTCTCACATCATCAAAAGACAGAAATGAGATGAGACTGTGTTTGTGTACACACTGACTGTTGACGTGTGTGAAAGAGGGGATGTCTGCATATGCTGTGCTGAAAAGGGCAACGCATGTCCCAGGCGACAATGTCTCTAGGACAAGAGAATGTGTGCTTTATTACCTAATTGCCTTCTGGAAAACAACTTTGAATACAAAAGTGGCTCACTGTGGGTTTTTGGCTAGAGTCCAGTTCAATGGATGGTTACATTTCTAAACTGTGCCTTTGTAGCCTTATATATTTATTTGTTTATTCTGTAATGCTACTGGGAGTTCCAGGATTTAAACTCATAACATTTCTTAAGTGTAATTTGCCAATGCTATTTATATATTCTCTTTCATGTACAGCAACAAATTAGACTCAGAAACCCAAGGCAAGGGTATTTTCTATGTCCTAACCCTTAAAGTTAATGACTTCTAATTAGCCCAGCAAGACGCTAATGACTTGTAATCACTTGCCAATTGATTCTGCCAATTTTCTTCATAAATTTATTCTAGGTGAACTGGGAAGGGTTTGACAGAATACATGCAGAGAAAGACCTGGGGCTGAGAAGCTAGGACAATGTGGAGTCCATTTTTCACAATTTCCCTGCTTAACACCTGTGAATAGCATTGTCCTAGTTTGGTTCCTGTTGCTAGGATAAAATATTCTGACCAAACCCTACTTGGGGAGGGAAAGTTCATCATCTTGGGAAGTCAAGACCAAAACCTGAAGGCAGAAACTGAGACCATTGATGACAGCAGCTTACTGGATTGCTCTCCCTGACTTGCTTAGCTTCCTTTCCAATACAGCCTGTGCCCATTAGCCAAAGGCTGATACTGCCCATACTGTGCTAGGCTCTCCTATATCAACTAACAGTCAAGAAAATGTTCAACAATAATTTTTAATATAATTTTATTTTATATTAATTACAGGTTATTCATTTTGAATCCCAGCTGTAGTCCCCACACTCACTCACTCCCAATCTCACCATCCCTAGCTCACTCCTCCCTGCCCCTCTTTGATAGGACTGATAGGGAGGTCCTCCTCCCCTTCTACCTGACCCTACTTTATTAAATCTTGTCAGGACTGGCTGCAAAGTCCTCCTCTGTAGCCTAGCAAGGCTGTTCCTCCCTCAGGGAGAGAGGCCAAAGAGCCAGCCACTGAGTTCATGTCAGAGATAGTCCCTCTTCCCCTTACTAGGGAAACCCACTTGGATGCTGAGCTGCCATGTGCTACGACTGAGGAGGGGTTCTAGGTTATAACCATGCATGCATCCCAGAAGTAGAAAGACACACACAGAATATATTCACTTATAAGTGGATAATAGACCTATAAGATAGGATAAACATACTAAAATTTGTACACCTAAAGAAGCTAAACAAGAAGAAGGACCCAGGGTAAAATGGTCAATCCTTACTTAGAAAGACAAATGGGATGGACATTGGAAGTAGGAGAAAAAAATTAACAGGACGGGAGCCTACCACAGAGGGCCTCTGAAAGACTCTACATAGTAGTGTAGCAGAGCAGATGCTGAGACTCATAACCAAACCTTGGGCAGAGCACAGGGGATCATATGAAAGAAGGGGTACTTAGTAAGACTGGAGAGGACAGGAGCGCCACAAGGACCAATATAACTGGGCACAATGGTTTTTACTGAGACTGACTCTCCATCAACAGAACATTTTTTTTAATTTTTTTATTTTTTTAAATATTAGTTACAGATTATTAACTTTGTATCCATCCCAGCTGTATCCTACTCCCTCAATCCCTCCCAATCCAACTCACTCCCTCATCCTCCTGGCCCCTTTCCAAGTCCACTTATAGGGGAGGTCCTTCTCCCCTTCCTTCTGATCCTAATATATCAGGTCTCATTAGGAGTGGCTGTATTGTCTTCCTCTGTGGCCTGATAAGGCTCCACCTCCCTTTGGGGGAAGGCGATCAAAGAGCAGGCTAATCACTTCATGTCAGAGACAGTCCCTTTTCCCATTACTATGGAACCCACTTGGACACTGAACTTCCATGGGCTACCGCTGTGCAGGGGTCTTAGGTTATCTCCATGCATGGTCCTTGGTTGGAGTATCAGAAAAGACACCTGTGCCCAGATTTTTTGGTTCTGTTGCTCTCCTTGTGGCGCTCCTGTCCTCTCCAGGTCTTAATATTTCCCACTTCTTACATAAGATTCCCTTTCTCTGCCCAAAGGTTGGCCATAAGTCTCAGCATCTGCTTTGATACAGTGCAGGGTAGAACCTTTCAGAGGCCCTCTGTGGTAGGCTCCTGTCCTGTTCCCTGTTTTCTCCTTCTTCTGATGTCCATCCTCTTTGCTTTTATGAATGGATATTGAGCATTTTAGCTGGAGTCCTCCTTCTTGATTAGGTTCTTTAGGTGTACAGATTTTAGTAGGTTTATTCTATATTTTATGTCTAATATACACTTACGAGTGAGTATATATATTGTGTGTCTTTATGCTTTTGGGATACCTCACTCAGAATAAAAATTTCCAGTTCACAGGAGACAACTTCCTGAACAGAACACCAACAGCACAGGCTCTAAGAGCAACGATCAATAAATGGACCTCATGAAACTGAAAAGCTTCTGTAAAGCAAAGGACACTGTCATCAGAACAAAACGACAGCCTACAGACTGGGAAAAGATTATCATCAACCCTATATCTGACAGAGGGCTAATATACAGTATATATAAAGAACTCAAGAAGTTAAACAACAACAAATCAAGTAATCCAGTTAAAAAATGGGGTACAGAGTTAAACAGAGAATTCACAAAGGAATATAGAATGGTCAAAAAACACTTAAAGAAATGCTCAACATCCTTAGCCATCAGAGAGATGCAAATGAAAACGACCCTGAAATTTTACCTTACATACATCAGAATGGCTAAGATCAAAAACTCAAGTGACAACACATGCTGGAGAGGATGTGGACAAAGGGGAACCTTACTCCATTACTGGTGGGAATGTGAATTTGTACAACCACTCTGGAAATCAATCTGGTGCTTTCTCAGACAGAAATAGTGCTTCCTCAAGATCCAGCTATACCACTCCAAGGCATATATCCAAAAGAGGCTCAAGTACACAACAAGGACATTTCCTCAACCATGTTTGTAGCAACTTTATTTATAATAGCCAGAACCTGGAAACAACCCAGATGCCCCTCAACTGAGAAATGGATACAGAAATTGTGGTTTATCTACACGATGGAACATTACTCAGCAATAAAAAACAAGGAAATCATGAAAATGCAGGAAGACTGAAGAGCTCAGCCAGCTCAGTGCTGCTGCAGCTGCCAAGTTAGTTAGTCCAGCTACAGCTGGAGACTGGGGTGTCAGTCCAGATTCCTTCTGGGGAGTCCCAGGGTTCCACCACTGTTTTCTCCAGACCTGGGAGGCCCGGTGCCTTCTGTGCGTAGTTTGTATGGTGGGTCTGCTGGACTTTGGTGGCTATATAGCCTATTATCTGTCACGGAGGGTTTGGGCTTTGGGCGGGTCGTACAGTCAGTGGCTGGGAGACCATGAGGAGTCTCTATGCTGCTTACAGACCAGGGACACAGGGAGGATGGCTTGGCGGATCTGGGACCCGCAGTTCCCAGGCAGTGAGCTCTGAGCTGAGAACCTTGGTGAGCCAGCTGTGTGCAAGAGGAGGGAAGCCTAAAAACGGGAAGTGCTGGGAAATCAAAGGAAATCAAAGGATCGTTTCTCTCCTTCCCCAAAGAAGTCCATGGGTGACCCAAGACCAAAGGTCTCACCTCATGTGATGTTCCCTGTCATTCAGAAAGCCACACCGTCATTTCTCTGGCTTCAGTAGTCCCTCCACTCACCAACTCCAGTGCTTCAGCTCCTCTGAAACTCAGAAACTGTGCGTTTTCGTTGCCACCATCTTGGATCCAGATCCACAGAACAATTTAATGAAGGCAATTTTGTAATTGATGTTCCCTTTTCCCTAGTATGTCAAGTTGATAAACAAGATTAGCAATCAAAATATTAAAAGTAAAGATGAAAATACTGCTGTTTATAGAACGAAAATTGGTAGCCAAAGTCATGGAAGTAATCTTTGTATGCATTGTCTGTACCAACTCTGACACTAACAGAAGAATCAGCACATGAAATTATATACCAAGCAATTGATCTGGTGAGATACTTCACTTAAAGTTATGTGGATTTATTTCACCCAACTATAGTTGTCCTATTAGACAAAAAGACATGTACAATCATAAATCAAGCCAACATCTAGGTTGTTTCCAATAAAACCCCTGCTCAGATGTAGCCCATAGACTCATTTTCCAAGTAGGTTCCCTAGTTAACGGAGCAAGGACTGTCTCTGGTATGAACTCAGTCACAGGCTATCTGATCACCTCCTTTCTGGAGGAGCAGCCTTTCTGGGCTACAGAAGAAGACAATGCAGACAATCCTGATGAGACCTGATAGGCTAGGGTCAGATGGAAGGGGAAGAGGTCCTCCCCTATTAGTGGACTAGGGGAGGGGCAGAAAGGGAGAAGAGTGTGGAAGGGTGGGATTGGGAGAAGATGATGGATGGACCACAGCTGGGATACAAAGTGAGTAAATTGTAATACATAATGATAATTAATAAAAAAAAATCTTATTTTAAACATAAAAAAATAAATCAAGCCAACATTAAAAATCAATCTTCTGGGGGCGGAGCCAAGATGGCGACTAGCACACACAGTTTCCGAGCTGTGGAAGAGATAAAGTTCTGAGTTGATGAGTGGAAGAACTTCTGAAGCCAGGGAAACAACGGAGAGACTTTCTAAACAACAGGGAACATCGCAGGAGGTGAAAACCTTGGTCTGGGTCACCCAGGGACTTGTTTGGGGAAGGTGAGAAACGATCCTTTGATCTCTCGGCACTCCCCTCCCCCAGACCTCCCTCCTCCTCGGCACAGCGGACTCCCCTTTCTCAGACTCGCCTTTCTCAGCGCAGACCTAACTGCCTGGGGCCTGCAGCCACTGAGGCGGAGCCCCAAGCCCTTTATCGGCAAAGGCCAGCAGTACTGTGTCTCGGAGCCCCAGATTCACGCGCGGCAGCTGCACCATCCTCCCAGGGCCCGAGTCTGCTAGACGCCATACTAGCTCCGCAGGAGCGCCATCACTGACGGTACGGCCCGCCCAATCCCACAGTGACAGAGAATACGCTATATACTCACCAAAACCAGACAGAAACGCCATACAAGCTAGACACACCAGGCGCTGGGCCTCCGAAGCTTGGAGAGCACAGTAAAGAGACCCCAGGACTTCCCAGAAAGCATCTGGACTAGCAACCCAGCCTCCAGTTACAGCAGGACTTTCTAACCTGGCGGCGGAGCAGCACTGAGCTGGCGGGGCACATCCGCCCTCCAGTTTAAGACTAACCGGGGCCAAACCAGAGAACAGAAAGGATGATTACCCCGATTCCCACTGACGTGACCACCCTGAAATCTCCAGCTGCAGCAAGACCTCATAACCTGGCAGTGACAGCAGCACGGAACTGGCGGAGCACATCAAAGAAGCAGGGCCAAACCAGAGAGCAGAGAGCCCAGATACGCCGATCTCTGCCAAGTGTCCTGCCTGTAAGTGAGTGCACCCTTGAGAATCTGCAGCTCCACTGATCCTGGGTTCTTCTAAAACAGAAGCCAGGCATCGAACCCCCTCCCACCCATATACCCACTTTGGGAAACAGAGGGGCACTTGGAACATTGAAGTTCCTGCTCTGTGGGTCTAATTGAGGAGTTAAGGCAGTTAATGCCAGAAATTGCGCTGCGATCATCACTAGCGCCTGCGACATATACATTGCAGAGCCCCTCCCACACACTCAAGGGTTCAACATTAGCCATCACTCTGTCCCTCGAGACACACGCCCACACCCACTTACACACACACACACATATACACACGCACGCACGCACGCTTGCATTTGCCTCTGTTTGCGCCTGCGTACTGTCCTCCCACAGGTACAGCTAGTCCTCAGCATACGCTAAGGACACGGGACCTCTCTCAACTTCCTGAAGAATTCTCCAGAGAGACAGTACCAGTCTGATCGGCAGAATCCAAAAACAAACAGGGAAGGTCTCAGATAAGCCAATGGCCAGGGGTAGGCGAAAGAACATTTCCAACATAAATCAGGACATCATGACTTCACCAGCAAACCCCAAAATCAATGGATACTCCAATTCATCAGAAGCACAGGAAAATGACCTTAAAGCCATGCTTGCTCAATTATTTGAGGCTCATAAGGAGGAAATGAACAAATCTTTCAAAGAGTTGGCCAGTCAATTGGAGGTAAAGAAAGAAGAAATAGACAAAACCCTTAAAGAAACACAGGCAAACATAGCCAAACAAATAGAGGCACAAGTAGAGAAAAAATTAGTGGCATACAAAAAGGAAATGAACAAAGAAATAGAGTCCATCGTAGAGAGACAGGAATCCAAATTCAAACACATAAAAGAAATGGTGCAAGGCATGAAAACAGAATTAGAATCAATAAAGAAAACACAAAATGAGAAAACTCTTGAGCTGGAGAACTTGGAGAAAAGATCAGGAACCACAAAAGTAAGCATCACCAACAGAATATAAGAGATGGAAGAGAGAATCTCTGGAGCTGAAGACACACTTGCAGAAATTGATACTTCTCTCAAAGAAAAAGTAAAATCAGAAAAATTCCAATCACAAAATATCCAAGAAATCAAGGATGCTATGAAAAGACAAAATCTAAGAATAATAGGAATTGATGAAAAAGAAGACACCAGGCTCCAAGGTCCAGAAAATATTTTCAAGAAAATCATAGAAGAAAATTTTCCCAACTTAAAGAAAGAGATGTCCATAAATATACAAGAGGCCTACAGAACACCAAATAGACTAGACCAGAAAAGAAACACATCACGTCACATCATAGTCAAAACACTAAATCTACAGAACAAAGAAAAGATATTAAAAGCAGCAAGGGAAAAAGGCCAAGTAACATATGAAGGTAGACCTATCAGAATCACACCAGACTTCTCATCAGAAACTATGAAATCCAGAAGGGCCTGGGCAAGCATCATGGAGACTCTAAGAGATCACAAATGTCAACCCAGACTACTATACCCTGCAAAGCTTTCAATCAACATAGATGGAGAAAACAAAATATTCCATGACAAAACTAAATTTACGCAATATCTATGCAGCAAACCAACCCTACAGAAGATACGAGAAGGAAAACTCCAATCCAACGAAAACGAATTCACCCAAGAAAACAGGGCATACAGATAATATCCCAACAAAAAGGAAAAGAAAACAAGCAATGAAACAAGGTAAGATCATCGACTCCATTACAAAAGGCACTAACAAGCATTGGTCAATATTATCTATCAATATTAATGGACTCAACTCACCAATAAAAAGACACAGGCTAACAGAATGGTTACGGAAACAGAACCCAACATTCTGTTGCATCCAAGAAACACACCTATGCAACAAAGATAAACACTACCTCAGAGTAAAGGGCTGGAAAAATGTTTTTCAAGCAAATGGTTCCAGAAAACAAGCTGGAGTAGCCATCCTAATATCTAATAAAATAGACTTTCAACCCAAGTTAATCAAAAAAGATAAGGAGGGCCACTATATTCTCATCAAAGGAAAAATCCAACAAGAGGACATCACAATTTTGAATATCTATGCCCCAAATACAAGAGCACCTACATTCGTAAATGAAACAATATTAAAGCTTAAATCATACATTGATCCTAATACCTTAATAGTGGGAGACTTCAACACCCCACTCTCATCAAGGGACAGATCAACCAGACAGACACCAAATAGGGAAATAAAAGCACTCACAGAGACCCTAAATCAAATGGACCTAATAGATGTCTACAGATCTTTTCACCCAAACTCAAAAGAGTACACCTTCTTTTCAGCACCACATGGAACCTTCTCCAAAATAGACCATATAGTTGGTCACAAAGCAAGCCTCAACAGATACAAAAGGATTGAAATAATCCCTTGTATACTATCTGACCACCATGGACTAAAGCTGGACATCAACAACAACAGAAACAACAAAAAGCCGACACGCACATGGAAACTGAACAACTTACTACTCAATGACAGCTGGGTAAAGGAAGAAATAAAGAAAGAAATTAAAGACTTTCTAGAATTCAATGAAAATGAAGGCACAACATACCCAAATTTATGGGACACATTGAAAGCAGTGCTCAGAGGAAAATTTATAGCACTAAGTGCCTACAAGAAGAAATCTGTAACATCACATACAAACAACTTAATGGCCCAACTGAAAAACCTAGAAAAAAAAGAAGCAGATACACCCAAGAGGAGCAGACGGCTGGAAATAATCAAACTAAGGGCAGAAATCAATCAATTAGAAACAAATAAAATTATCCAAAGAATCAATGAAACAAAAAGCTGGTTCTTTGAGAAAATCAACAAGATAGACAAACCCTTAGCCAAACTAACTAAAAAGCAGAGAGAAACCATACAAATCAGCAAAATCAGAAAAGAAAATGGGGACATAACTACAGACACTGAGGAAATCCAAACGATTATTAGGTCATACTACAAAAGCCTATATGGCACAAAATTTGAAAATCTAAATGAAATGGATAACTTTCTTGACAGATTCCATCTACCAAAATTAAGTCAAGATCAGGTAGAAAGACTGAATAGTCCTATATCTCCCAAGGAAATTGAAGCAGTCATTAACAGTCTCCCCTCCAAAAAAAGCCCTGGACCAGATGGCTTCAGTGCAGAATTCTACAAGAACTTCAAAGAAGTACTAACACCAATTCTCCTCAAACTATTCCATAAAATAGAAACAGAAGGAACACTACCAAACTCATTCTATGAAGCGACAGTCACTTTGATACCTAAACCACACAAAGATCCAACAAAAAAAGAGAACTTCAGACCTATCTCTCTTATGAACATTGATGCAAAAATACTCAATAAAATACTTGCAAACCGAATCCAAGAACACATCAAAGATATTGTCCACCATGACCAAGTAGGCTTCATCCCAGGAATGCAAGGGTGGTTCAACATACGGAAATCCATCAATGTAATCCACCACATAAACAAAATGAAGGAGAAAAACCACATGATCATCTCCTTAGATGCTGAAAAAGTATTTGACAAAGTCCAACACCCATTTATGTTTAAAGTCTTGGAGAGATCAGGGATACAAGGCACATACCTAAAGATAGTAAAGGCAATATACAGCAAGCCTATAGCCAACATCAAACTCAATGGAGAGAAACTTAAATCAATCCCACTGAAATCAGGGACAAGACAAGGCTGCCCACTCTCTCCATATCTCTTTAACATTGTACTTGAAGTCCTAGCCAGAGCAATAAGACAACTAAAGGAGATCAAGGGGATACAAATCGGAAAGGAAGAGGTCAAAGTGTCACTATTCGCAGATGATATGATAGTATACATGAGCGAACCCAAAGATTCAACCAGAGAACTTCTTCAGCTGATAAACACCTTCAGCAAAGTGGCAGGATACAAAATCAACTCAAAAAAATCAGAAGCCCTCTTGTATACCAAAGACAAAAAGGCTGAGAAAGAAATTAGGGAAAGAACACCCTTCACAATAGCCACTAATAACATAAAGTACCTTGGTGTGACTCTAACCAAGCAAGTGAAAGACCTGTTTGAGAAAAACTTCAAGTCTCTGAAGAAAGAAATTGAAGAAGATCTCAGAAGATGGAAAGATCTCCCGTGCTCATGGATTGGTAGGATTAACATTGTGAAAATGGCCATCCTGCCAAAAGCAATCTACAGATTCAATGCAATTCCCATCAAAATACCAACTCAATTCTTTACAGACCTTGAAAAAAAGATTCTCAGCTTCATATGGAGAAACAAAAAACCCAGAATCTCCAAAACGATCCTGTACAACAACAGATCATCTGGAGGTATCTCCATTCCCGATCTCAAGCTGTACTACAGGGCAACAGTAATAAAAACTGCATGGTATTGGCATAGAAACAGAAAGGAGGATCAATGGAATCGCATAGAAGACCCAGAAATAAACCCACACACCTATGAATACTCAATATTTGACAAAGAAGCCAAATCCATTCAATGGAAAAAAGACAGCATCTTCAACAAATATTGCTGGACCAACTGGATGTCTACATGCAGAAAAATGAAAATAGATCCATATTTATCACCCTGCACAAAACTAAAGTCCAAGTGGATCAAGGACCGCAACATAAAACCAGATACTCTAAATCAGCTGGAAGAAAAAGTGGGAAACAGCCTAGAACTCATTGGCACAGGAGACAACTTCCTGAACAGAACACCAACAGCACAGGCTCTAAGAGCAACAATCAATAAATGGGACCTCATGAAACTGAAAAGCTTCTGTAAAGCAAAAGACACTGTCATCAAAACAAATAGACAGCCTACAGATTGGGAAAGAATCTTCACCAACCCTTTATCTGACAGAGGGCTAATATCAAGTATATATAAAGAACTAAAGAAGCAGAAAAGCAACAAACCAAGTAATCCACTTAAAAAATGGGGAACAGAGCTAAACAGAGAATTCTCGAAAGAGGAACATCGAATGGCAGAGAAACACTTAAAGAAATGCTCAACCTCATTAGCCATTAGGGAAATGCAAATCAAAACGACCCTGAGATTTCACCTTACACCCATCGGAGTGGCCAAGATGAAAAACTCAAGTGATAGCACATGCTGGAGAGGTTGTGGAGAAAAGGGAACCCTCCTCCATTGCTGGTGGGAATGTAAACTGGTTCAACCACTTTGGAAGTCAATCTGGCGCTTTCTCAGACAACTAGGAGTAGTGCTACCTCAAGACCCAGCTATACCACTCCTAGGTATATACCCAAAATTTGCTCAAGTACACAACAAGGACATTTGTTCAACCATGTTCGTAGCAGCTTTATTTGTAATAGCCAGAACTTGGAAACAACCCAGATGTCCATCAACGGAGGAATGGATACAGAAATTGTGGTATTTTTACACAATGGAATACTACTCAGCAATCAAAAAGGAGGAAATCATGAAATTTGCAGGCAAGTGGTGGGATCTAGCAAAGATCATTCTGAGTGAAGTATCCCAGAAGGAGAAAGAGAAACTTGGTATATACTCGCTTATATAGACCTACAAGACATGATAAACATAATGAAATCTACACACCTAAAGAAGATAATCAAGAAAGTGGACACAGGCGAAGGTGATTAATCCTCATTTAGAAAGACAAATGGGATGTGCATTGAACTTATGACAGGTGTCTACCACAAAAGGCATCTGAAAGACTCTACCTAGCAGTGTTTCAAAGCAGACACTAAGACTCATAACCAAACCCTCGGCAGAGTGCAGGGAATCATATGAAAGAAGGGAAGTTAGTATGATATGGAAAGGATAGGAGCTCTACAAGGACCAAATATATCTGGGCACAGGGTCTTTTCTGAGACTGACACTCAACCAAGGACCATCTATGGATATAACCTAGAACTTCTGCTCGGATGTGGCCTGTGGTAGCTCAGTAACCAAGTAGTTTTTCAAAGTAAGGGGTACACGGACTATTTCTAACAGGATCTCAAGGGCAGGCTGTTTGACACCCCCCCCATGGGGGGAGCAGTCTGTTAGGCCACAGAGGAGGACTTTGCAGCCAGCCCTGAAGATACCTGATAAAACAGGGTCAGATGAAAGGGGAGGAGGTCCTCCCCTATCAGGGGACTTGGAAAGGGGCAGGGAGGAGACCAGGGAGGGAGTGTGGGATTGGGGAGGGAATGAGGGAGCGGGATACAGCTGGGACACAGAGTTAACAAAATGTAACTAAAAAGAAAAATAAAAAAAATGCAGCTAGAGAATTGCAGAATGAAGCATCAGCAGGGATATTAGATGAGGGTCTCATGATACTCACTATTTAAAAGTATATAGTCCTCAAGTGTTATCCTGGACCCAAGATATTGTGGCTGATGTTTTACATGGGACACTCTGTGGATAACCCTCTCCAACTGTGAAGTTTGTTAGTATCAAATCAGACGGTGCAAGTGACCACTATGAGAAAACAAAATATAAACAAAAAGGAAGGAATAGCTACAAAATATTTCATAGCAATAGCCAACTTTACACAGCAGCTGCGTAAACTGGGTCTCAAGTCCAGTTCCACAGAGGATGAGCATGTTGTTATTATATGTACTCTGTACAGTTTAAAAGAAATGTTTGGGCATGTTAATTCAAGATGGAAAACTCATAATGAGCAAGTAGATTGATGGAATATTTTCATTTTTATTTTGGTAAAGATTTTCATACAAATCAAAATAAATGCATATATTAAAAATGTTATTTAGTATGATATGGAAAGGATAGGAGCTCTACAAGGACCAAATATATCTGGGCACAGAGTCTTTTCTGAGACTGACACTCAACCAAGGACCATCTATGGATATAACCTAGAACTTCTGCTCGGATGTGGCCCGTGGTAGCTCAGTAACCAAGTAGTTTTCCAAAGTAAGGGGAACACGGACTATTTCTAACAGGATCTCAAGGGTAGGCTATATGACCCCCCCCCAGGGGAGGAGCAGTCTGTTAGGCCACAGAGGAGGACTTTGCAGCCAGCCCTGAAGATACCTGATAAAACAGGGTCAGATGAAAGGGGAGGAGGTCCTCCCCTATCAGTGGACTTGGAAAGGAGCAGGGAGGAGACCAGGGAGGGAGTGTGGGGTTGGGGAGGGAATGAGGGAGCGGGATACAGCTGGGACACAGAGTTAACAAAATGTAACTAAAAAGAAAAATAAAATAAAATAAAATAAAATAAAATAAAATAAAATAAAATAAAATAAAATAAAATAAAATAAAATAAAAAAAAATCAATCTTCTACAGTGAGGAGCAGGATAACCAAGTGATACTTCATGGTGGCACTACTGTTTACAGTCTAGCCCTCGAGAGCCTTCATCTGACCCATACACATATTTCTTTTTCTCCTGTTGTTTGCCATGTATAAGCTGCACTGCTTTCAGAGATGGAGTGGTCAGTCTCACATTGAGGATGATTTTATGGACAGCAGTAGAGGCTAATTTTGCTGGAATTGCATCCACTATTAGAGAAGCTTTTCAAAATCAGTCCACATAACTTCAGCCATGGAGTAGCATATACATTTTATCATTATTTAAAAGCATTATGAGACTAATTTTTGAAAACAGTACTGGGTATAGGAAAGCGATAATCAACTGGGAAAAATGCCTTTGTTACTTAATTGTACTAACAGTTAGAAAATACACACACATACACACACACACACACACACACACACACACACACAAAGCCTGATGTCATCAAACATGATATACTTACATTTTAAAGTTAGTAGTAGGGATTTTTAATGTAATCATTTCACCAATTCTTTAAGAATTTCATACATGTACACAGCATTTTTAATCAACATCGATCTTACTTCTCCCCCTCATTCTACCCATATCTCCCTATCACACTACCCTCCAGCTTCATCTCCTCTTTTGAAAAAATAACCCACTTCCAATTTGTGCTGCCTGTTATTAATGGGTGCGGAGCCATCTGCACCGGAGGATGGTTGACCTATCAGAGCCTACACATGTACAGAAAGCTGCCATCAACTGTATCACCTCAGGTAGAGGTGGGAGCTCCTAAGTTTCTACCTCATCCCATTCGAGGATGCTGACTGGCTTGATCTTCTGTAGCTCTTATCCATGTAACTGCAGGTGTCATGAGATCATGAGTGCAATGAGCCTGCTTTGTCCAGAAAGACAGTATTTCACTTCAGTCTTCTTTGACTTCTACCTACTACAGTCTTTTTACCTCCTTGTCTGCATTGGCCCATGAACCCTGGGGGTGTGGTGATATAAATTTACCACCTATAGCTGAGCACCCCATTAACACATATTTTCTGTAATTTGACCAGTTGCAATCCAACACAGAAAGAATCTCCTTCAATAAGGACGGATTATTGTACTAATCTATGGGCACTTAGATAAGAATTTAGAGGGAAATTTGATATAACGTCAACTTAGCAGAACAACAGTAGTAAATCCATTCCTGGGGTGTGAGCACCCAGTTACCCGTTCTTGGTCAGATATTCAATGTTACATAAGTATTTTCTCCTGCAAAGTAGAACTTAACTCCAACCAGAAAGTGATTGGCTGCCCTCTGTATTAGTCAGGATTCCCTAGAGAAATAAAACTTAGGGAATAAGTCTCTATAAAAAGATGTTAATATGATTTACATGTTACCATCCAGCTAATTCAACTATTGTTGACTGGAAATAAAAAGTCCAACAATTCAGTAATTGTTCAGTCCACGAGGCTGGGTGGCTGTTCTTCAGTATACTCTAGAATCCTGAAGAAGTGGCAGTGAAGAAATGGACTAGCAAGCAAGGAGAGAACAAGCAGGCAAAGAACAAAAACTTCCTTCTTTCGCGTATATATATGTATGTATGTATGTATGTATGTATGTGAGTGTGTGTTTGTGTGTGTGTGTGTGAGAGAGAGAGAGAGAGAGAGAGAGAGAGACAGTGCTTTGATCAGAAGGTAGAGCTCAGATTAGAAGTGGGTTTTCCATCTCAAATGATCTGGCATGTCTTCCTGCTTCAATACCTGAAATGAAGGCATGTCTTTTCCCAGCTCAGAAGACCAAGTCTAAATGTGTGTCTTCCTATTCAAAGTTCTTGATTAGATGTGGCTCTCCCTACTTCAAATTAAGCAAAACCCCCTCACAGGTGTGCCCTCCATTTGGGCATTTTAGTTAATTCAAGATGTAGTCATATTGACAACCAATAATAACCATGACACCCCCATAACATCGATACTACTGGCACACCCACTGTATGACCCTGCTGTTGAACACACCAGTTGCAAGACATGAAGAAATCAGATAGATGCTTACCAGAAAGTTTCCTCCATGCTGCCTTTTTTCCTATGGGGGGCAGTCATCGACAATCTTACCCAGGTATGAACTCTGTGAATTAAAATAAGACTAAAACAGTAATAAAAATTTGTCTTAAAAATCTCAGTGTCCAAGTGGGTTCCCTAGTAAGGGGAACAGGGACAGGGACTGTCTCTGACATGAACTCAGTGGCCTGCTCTTTGATCACCTCCCACTGCACCTGGTAAGGGTGCAGCCTTACCAGGCTACAGAGGAAGACAATGCAGCCAGTCTTAATGAGACCTAACAGGCTAGGGTCAGAGGGAAGGGGAGGAGGACCTCCCCTATCAGTGGACTGAGGAAGGGGCATGGGAGCGGAAGGAAGGAAGGTGGAATTGGGAGGGGAAGGAAGAGAGGGATACAGCTGGGATACAAAGTGAATAAACTGTAATTAAATAAAAATAAATAATTTTTAAAAATTTTTAAAATTAAATAAATAGAGTTTTGCCCTATAACATTTTCCCAACAGATAAGCACCAGTTCAGATAAACACCAGTCGCCAGCAACACAAGTCCTCTCTGAGCAATAGCCTGCGCTGCCTACAAACATTGTCAATAGCTTATTTCTTCTCGGTTTTGTAGAAGAATCACCCACAGACCAGTTCATTTTGATTTAACATTCTTCTTTTTAAATGTCTGCCAAAACATCCTAATTAAGAGCTATGGAATAAAAAATGAGCAAATTAGGAGAGAAAAAAAAAATCAGGCATCTTGTTTATGCAGGAACACTCCATGCTGGCATCCCTCCTCAGGAGGGAGCCTTGAAATGAATTCACAGCCCAGAGTCTGGGATCCATTCTCACACCTTGCATCAGCATGTACATAGAACCGCAGGTAAAACTTTGATTGCCCTGTTTTTCCATTTTCAGTAAGAAGACTGTGTGTACAAGTGTGTGTGTGTGTGTGTGTGTGTGTAGATGCATATGTGCATGGGCAAAATTTCTAGATATAGCTGATTATTTAACCTCAGTTTTAGGGGATACTCCTCTAATTTTGTATTGTTTGAATTGGAGATTAATTGATCTCAATAATTCACACACACACACACCTATATACATATCTATGTGAGTATGTACACACGTATATCTGCATATGAATGGATATATACATAAATGTAATATGTACAAAATCATGTATTTTAATAAAGTTTATATAAATATTTGTCACTGAAAATGAATGATGCTTTGCAATCAACCCACTCTTCTATGTGCTTTCTGTAAGCATAGAAGCTGGTCTGAGAATGCTTGGATCTGTAACCAGAAATATCTATTGTGAAAACCTCATGGAGCTGACTGTTCTTAAGGACAGAAATGAGATAACAAGTCAGCATAACACTGATAAACAAGTTCAGTGATTTTTACTAAGAAAACAGAGATTAGGCCAGAATAGTTTTTTGCTGTTTCAAAACAGAGGATGGTTTTTCTTCTGCTTTCCCTTCTCAGTCACCGAAGCCACTTTTTCTGCAGAGCTGACTCTGGAGTGACTCTCTGCCCCACTAATCCCAAGATGTCTAGTTTTGAAAATTAGATTAAATTCAACTCTAACTTCTACTTGGTTCCGTAAAACACTAAAACATGATCCCTAAAGATAAATCCAGACAAAGGCCATTTGCACTCTCTTCTGAACTACAACACACTCTGAGTAAAATTAATAAAAGTATAAGCAAGGTGGACACAGTAGCAGACACCAGCACTCAAGGAGGCAGAGGCAGGCAGATCTCTGTTCTAGGCCAGCCTGGTCTACCTAGCTAGTCCAGGTCAGCCAATGCTACATAGAGAAACCCTGACTCTAAAAAGAAAATAACAAAAATATAACACAATCAAAGTAAATTTCACTGATAATAACATGTATGTATGTATGGATGGATGGATGGATGGATGGATGGATGGATGGATGGATGGATGGGTGGATTTATATAATGCATATCTGAAAATGTTACAGTGAAATCCATTGCTTTGTACACTAACTAAAATATAAGTTTTACAAAGATTTTCCATAGAAAATAGATGCATGCCCTTTTAGCATAGACAAAGTATTTACATAAATAACTCTTCTACCAAAGTGGGAAAGACACAGAGTAGTAAATCACGGGTCCAGGGTCTTTGCCTGTTTCTTGACTCTGTTAAGTTTCAATCCCAGTATATTTATTTCTCATTTCTCATTATTGATGATTCAACTCAAAGAGCATTATGGGGAATACCCGTACCTTGTGTTTACATCTGACAGAGTGAGCCAAGCTCGTCTTTCCACATTATGGTATTTAGTTTCCACGGCTCTTGGATCTTTGCTTATTGTTTGTTGTTAACTGGTGGTTTTCCCTTTTCCCTTCTAAGCTGTGCAAGGCTGAGAGCCTTCCTCCCTGTCTCATACTGTGTTTGTAGTACCCAGAATAACGCTTGATGTATGGTAGATTCTATGAATATCTGATCATTGAATGAATAAATACATGATATGCTCATTTTCTCATTGTGAAGAATAGGTTCAAATGGAAAGAAAGGAGCTACCAACTACAAACCAAGACTGAGACTAATTTTACATGGAAGTACTTATAGTTTAGAAGACAATGCTTACTAAGTACTTGAATTTTTAGACATTAGAATATTAATCTCCCTGAAATTTTTATGTATAAGAGCCATCTAAGAGAAGTGTAAACGATTTCTAAAAAGGGCCACATAAATAACAACAGCAAGTAGAAAGCATACTGAGATGCAAGTCAACAAATCTAAGCTCAATCATCCCAATCATTTCAATATTTTAATATAGTTTATATACTGAGACCTACTGGCTCTATCAACTTTTTAAAAATAACTATGTATTTTTATTTTATGTGCATTGTTGTTTGGCCTGCATGTATGTCTGTGTGAGGGTGTCAGATCTTGGAGTTTCCAACAGTTGTGAGCTGCCTGCGGAGGGCTGGGAACTGAACCCAGGTCCTCTGAAAGAGGAGTCGGTGCTTTTAACAGCTGAGCCATCTCTCCAGCTCCCTGGTTCCATCAACTTTCAAATCAACTGAAGCAACATTTATACACTAAAATAAACAAATACTCATACTCTGTATCTGGGAGGAAGATCAGGCACGCAGGGCCATCTTCAGCTACATACCAAGTTTGAGAACAGGTTAAGCTACATAACTCTATTATATAGTAATACCATTCATTATTATTAGAATTATTATTGTATGTTTTATTATTGTTACTGTTCTTATTACTTAACAACGTGGTTTCCTCATATGTCATTCATAAAAAAATCAATGAAATAATAGAGCACAATGTGTTTCTAGTTCCATATCTGTTGTAGCCCTGTTAAGAACTGTTGTGTCATTTTGTTTTGAATTCTCATTTAAAGAAAAATGTTTAGGAGAAAAATGTAAATATATATATATGTTCTCTTTGCCATCAGCAGAATGATGTGAGTTCTGTGATTCTCAAGATACATTTTATGACTAATCCTTCTGCCATAAAACAAGATAAGGGCTGCTGTGGTGGTCCACACCATTAATCCCAAGGGTGTATCTGTGATTTCAAGGCAAGCCTGGTCTGCAAAGCCAGGGCTACACAGAGAAAGTGTGTCTCAAAAAACCAAAAACTAAAAAACAAAACAAAACAAACAAGAAAAAAAAAACAGTAAGCTATCATATAGTTTGGACACATAATATATAAAAATTAATTAAACGGAAGGCCTTTATCAAACCACGTTTCACTAATCATTACACAAAGTATTTTCTCTTTCCCCATATCTTAGTGTAAAATCCATAACAAAAAGCAGAACTTTTGGTACTAGCCGCAAACTGGGAACTTCCAGCTGTCACCAGTAAGAGGTGTTCTCACTCTCCCTAGTACAGAATGACACCATCAGAACTTGCCATGTGCCGCACTGACAAAAGGAGCAGAGAACGATGATTTTTAACTTATATTTTCTTTGGTTTTACCATTTGAGACCCTTTTTATTTTTATTTTAAACTATAGTAAAGAAGACACAAAATTTCTTCCACAATCTGTCATAAAAAAGGTAAATCGTGATAAAGAAATTTTATAAACCGGCTTTTTTTCACCATAGAACATAGATATGTCTGAGGCAGTATAAATTAAATTTTTTTTTGTAGATGACCCACAGTCACAGTCTTTAATGTGATATCCATTAAGACAGATCTCTCAGAAAAATTAATCCTGAAGCTCCCAAACAACGAGGCTGAATTTCCTAATTTACACTAAAGCTTTGATATTAAATGCACATGCTGGCATTACTGAAGTTTTGGAAAGCCAACTATTCTGTTTAGAGAATAAATGCCAATTTATTAACAATCAATAACTGAAATTGTGAACTAAGTAGAAAAAAAATGACTAAGGACACGTGAATACGTGATAAGAATCCGGTACAAGACCACTGAGGTGACAGTGAACAATCCCAGTGTACCCAGCAACTTCAAGTATTTCCAGAGTTTCGTGTTTGTCTTTACTTACGTGTGTCTGTGTGTATGGGTGCCATGCGTGTGGATTCTTGCTGAGGTCAGAAGACAAGACGCGAGATCTCCTGAAGCTGAGGTGGCAGGAGGTGTCCATCCACCCAGTGTGGGTGCTGGAAACAAAATTCTGCTCTTCTGCAGAAGGAGCAGGTGCTCAAAGTCACAGAGCCATTCCTTCTGCCCCAGTTGTAAGTATTTTTGTAAGACAATTGTCAACACTTGAGACTCTCAGTGAATGAATGAAGCTCTCGGCAATTGACCCACAGATATTTGCAACTCAGTAATATCCTCTAAGGTGACCAGTAAAGGACAATGGTTGACTGAGACCTGGTGGATTCTGGATAAATACATGTCTTCTTCAAGCCAGAAGATCTTCTAAGCCACACATGTCTTTCCGTAAGATGAAGAATGGAGTATGAACATGTCCATCTTGATTGGGTGCTGTAGTACACTCCTGTAATTCCAAGAATCAAGAAGATGAAACAGGAGGATTAAGAGTTTGAGGCTGGTCAGTGGTGGCCCAGGCACACCTTTAATTCACAGTGTTCAGGAGACAGAGGCAGTGGGATCTCTCTGAGCTCAAGGCCAGCCCGGGCTACAGAGCTAATTCTAGGACAGCCAAGGATACACACACACACTCATACACACACACACACACACACACACACACACACACACACACACACACA
>NW_026596147.1:5135811-5171152 GCF_907164565.1 Psammomys obesus
ACACACACACACACACACACACACACACACACACACACACACACACAAACAAACAAAAACTTGAAGAAAAATAATTGAATTGAGGCCAAGTTGATCTATACCGTGAGTTCAAGGCCACCCTGAGATACACAGTGAGATTCTAAAACATAGAGAGGAAGACAGGGGAGAATAGGTGTGTAACAGTTTCTCTGAGCTTTTATGAAATTCATGCAATCAGTATAAATTTTAGGAAAGAAGATATATGTAACAAAGATACGGCCAGGAGCAAAATGAATGTACAGTATGAAAGACAGTACTATTTGAGAGTTTCTAACGGAAAATTTTTCATTGCCTCAATAAATTTTTTAATTTTTAAGTTTAAATAGCTTTGAATTCAAGCCTCTAAGTCCTAAATTATTGTATAAGTTTCTCCCAGAATTGTTGCTAGACATAAATTTACTCTTCCTGTCATGGAGTTCTGTAAAGGACATAGTTGTTTGACCGAATGTGGCTCACATTGTTTTCAAACAAATCTAGAAATGTGCTTGTGAGGTTAGAGTCTCATAACACACTGGCTGTAATTCCAGAAATATTGAGTAATTTAAATAATAATATACATAGGTAACATTTTTTTTGGAAATTGGGCTACATAGCCCATTATCAGCCATCCAGTTTAAAAAAAAAAAAAAACACTAGGGTTTTTTCATTTTAATTTATTTTATATTTCCCATCTATCAAGTTAAAATCAAGATCACTTTTCTATTTTTTAGTTTTTAATTGAAATAAAATTACATCAGTTCACATTTTCCTTTTCTCACTACAGCCTCTCCATTCTACCCTCATTTTCTCAAATGTTTGGAATTGTTTTCTTTGTTCCTGTTGCATTCATAGAAATGAGTAAATACATTAATATATTGGCTAAGTGTGTTCAGTGTTGCTTGTATGCACATGACTTTAGGGATTTGGTTTTATTTTTAAATTCAGCACAATATAAAGATAAATAAAAAAACAATTAACAATGGAATTGAGATTCCTCTGTTTGAAGGAGAAAAACATGGTGATAATGAAAACACAAACCAAGATATACAAAGAGCGTAAGCCACTTGCACTGCTGATGGGAACATAAAATAGTGCCTAGGAAAAGCTGTATTTCCTTACAGTGTTCAACACAGAATTATCACGTCATCTAGAAATCCCATGCCTAGAATTTAACCTAAGAATAATGAAACCATATTCATACAAGAATTATACAGAAATATCTTTGCACTCTTGTTCAGAATTGTCTCAAAATAGAACTAACCCAAATACCTATCTACTAATAAATGCACAAGCAAAATATATTGCTGCCATAGACTATGAGGGCAGCTTATTCTGAATGGTTGAGTAGTGGAAAGAAATAGTTTTGATAAGGGAAAAGAAGTGGAATGATAGAGAATGTTAAGAAACAAATTTGAAAGTAAACGGTGCAGCAAGAATAAGAAAGTGTAGATGCATCCACAGTATGGCTAATCCTCAAAGTCATTCTAGATGAAAAACATGAGTAGCAGAACACCAGTTATTTGTTATCTATTTCTATGAAATGTCCATAAGGGACAAGGATATAAAGCGGATCATAGAGCAGTGGTTTCCTAGACTTGGGGACAGAGAGGCAGATAGAGGTGGGCAAGGGGACGTGGACTCTGTTCTGATGAACACAATTATCTACAGATAAAAACATTCTAAAAAGCAATCACAAATATCACCCAACTACAATCCCTGTGAGCCACAACCTTCTCTGCCTGAAAGACATTCTGGTTCGATAGTGGTACAGATGTTACGGGTGCAATCAACTACTTTTTTATTGTATTTATGGCCTCTTTTGTGAAATGAAACCTGTAAATACTGCTGCTGAAAGGTCCAAGGACATAAGGGAAAATCTGCTACTTTTATTCTGCTAAAGGCACATAGCAGTACAATGACTTCTGATGACTTACGGTTATATCCATAGACGATTGCATTATTCAGTCTTCATTAGAGCAACTATGTAGTAGGTGGTAATTAACAGAGAGACCCACCAATGGCAAACAGACAGACACTGGGTGAATTTAGAGCACTCCGTATTAAATGGAATATCTTCCCCCAAACCCTCTCCTCCATGGATGTGTCCAGAAAAGGAGGTGGAAATACTTCAAGAGTCAGAGCCCACTCCAAAGAACAAGCATTTTCCAAACACAAGAGCACTGTAACATGTATGAACTCACAGGGGCTGTGACAGCACGCCCAAGTTCATACCAGACAAAAGCATAGCATGGAGATGAAAGGGTGGGTACAAAGTTCTACCCCTTTACCAAGAAGCTATTTACAACTGATATCTACTAAAATGCTGGCTGGTGTGTGATATTATAAAATAACAATAAAAGCAAAGTAGTCCTAAAGGATGTTAAAAAGAATAATTGCTCACATGGGTAGGTTGAGGGTAAGGACAGAATATATAAGTCTCCCTAGAAATAAAACTGATTTTTAAAAAGTAAAAGTTCTCTAAGTTCTTAAATCATGTTAGGCAAAGGGGTAAATTCATAAACATAGAAAATATATTCCCTTATGGACCACATGATTAACTAGGGAAAAACTGTTTTTATGAAGGGAATTTGGTAGAATGCTAGTTTGAAGAACTCCAAAAGCAAGTGGAAACCAACACCAGAACTACCCTTTAGGCAGCACAAAGGAATTATACATTTCCTTGTAGATGTCAGAAAGCTATTATTATTTCTAAAGAAAAATTGGAAAATCACTCTTATGTTTCAGAAATAAAATTCAGTTTCTTCAGATAAGATTTATATGTCTGAACAAAATTGTCCAGGAAATCTAGAAAATTAATGAAGCTCTTACTGGTCTGATTTTCCAGAAATTACTGTGCTTTTTTAGTTAATAAACAAAACTCTTCCATATTCTGGGAAATATTACTTTTTGAACATCATGACTGTGGAAGGAGACAGTACATGCTGTAAATATATGTGCCCGGCCGTACGAATGTCCTTGAATCAAGTGAGGTCAATTACTCTCAAAAGCCCTTGACCATTTAGCATTTGTTTTTGTTTTTCTTTCTATTATTGGGACTAACGAATGAAAGCTCCTCTCTTTGGCATGCTTAGAAACAACAATAACAAAAAGGTGATTGATTGCTCACCAAACGTATCTTTTAGGGGAGCTTAACAGGATATATATTTTTTTCTTTTTTTATATTAAATTTTTATTTTTTTATATTAATTACAGTTTATTTAAACTCAATGGCTGGCTCTTTGACCTCCCCTCCCCGGGAGGGAGGAGCAGCCTTGCTAGGCCACAGAGGAGGACACTGCAGCCAGTCCTGAAGTGGACTTGGAGAGGGGCAGAGGATATTTTCTTAAGAAAATCTGAGAAGGGCTCTCGGGAACAGCTCAGTGGGTAAAATCCACACAAGTCTAATGACTAGAGTTCAAATCCCCAAAATTCACAGAAAAGGCCAGATGTGTTAGTCCACATGTATAACCCTGGAGTTCCTGTAAGGAGGTGGGAGGTGGATGAGGCAGGAAGGAGAATCACCTTGATGCCACTGGCCTCAAACAAGGTAGGAGGCAATAACTTACTCCCGAAAGTTGCTGACCCTACTCTCACCCAGGACGCCTGTGCTTGCACTTATACTTAAGCACTACTCTGTAAAAAGACACATATCAAAAACACACACACAAAAAAAAAAAAAAAAAGAAAAAGAAGGAAATTAACCATCAGAAAGGAAGGTTGAGGAAATGCCTCCATGAGATCCAGTTGTAAGGCATTTTCTCACTTAGTGATCAGTGAGGGAGGGCCCAGCCCATTATGTGTGCTGCTGGTGCTCCTGATGTTCTATAAGAAAGAAGGCTGAGCAAGCCATGTGAAGCAGGCCTGTAAAGCTGCACCCATCCATGGCCTCTGCACCAGCTCCTGTGGGCAGGTCCCAGCCCTGCTTGAGCTCCTGTCTAGACTTTCTCCAGACTTTTTTTTTTTTTTATGTTTTTATGAGATAGAAACATAAGCCAATAAACAATTTTCTTCCCAGTTTGCTTTTTGGTCATGGTGTTTTATTACAGCAATAGAAACCCAGACTAAGACTAACAGAGAAAGAAAAGCCTAAAGAGTAAGAAACCAAAGACATCCTGATGGTATTCAAACCTCAGCTCTAGCAGTCTATGAGGACACGCCGTCACTCCTTAAGAGACTTGCTTGCAGGAGATATTTGTCTCCTCTTGAAGCTCAAGCTGATTAAACTTAGATTCCTCTCACTTGTAACAAAATATTTCTAACAGAGGAAGAGTTAGCCAGTAGACAGAAGACAGAGGAGACACTTGTTGGCTCATGGTATATCTGTGATTATCACCCACGTAAAATTCATGGCTTTTGTAGTGAAACTTGCTGGCATACACAGTTAATCCCAGCACTGAGAAAGCAGAGGCAGACAGATCTGTGAGTTCAAGGCCAGCCTTAGTTAATCTCCATAGTGAGTGCCAGAGGACAGTCAGCGCTACATAGTGAGATACCATCTCAAAAATAAATAAGCAAACAAGAAGATAGATAGATGATAGATAGATAGATAGATAGATAGATAGATAGATAGATAGATAGATAGATAGATAGATAGATATTATAATTAAAAGTGAAATTCACAGCTTTTGGGCTTCCTGGTATTGGGGTACTCAAAATAGTGTCCATGCACAGCAAGAAAGGAAACTTGAAGAGAAGAAACAAAAATAATTTGTATCATTCTCTGGCCACTAAATGACATGATGAAGAGGCACGTTGGCTTTTGTAAGCCATTTGCAAGTAGCAATGTCGGACACAGACAGCAAAGATCTAGCACGTGCACACCAACCCTCCTTAGATACACTTGGCAGCCACAGCCAGCTTCCTATAGACCTGATTCTTCAACCCGGGACCATCGAGATTTCTTCCTAAGCAATCTCCTAGGAAGTAACTCGCAACTGAGTTAAGTTTGTGTGGAAGATAAAAGTTGCCTGCTAAGCCTGGGTTAGGATAGTAATTACCTAACTCATTATTACTTCTCAGTAATAGTAACCGAGAAAATCCTTCCAGCTCCAGTTCTCTTTTGTATAAAATTCCATCACCAGTTTAATACAGAAAGAAAAGACATCACCCTCTCTGCTTCTGTCTCTCTGTATGTGCATGTGTGTTTTCATGTTTGTGTGTATGTGTTGTGTGTGTGTGTGTGTGTGTGTATGTGTGTGTGCATGCACTCGCTCATATATTCATGTTTGTGTCCTATGCAGAGAGACTGGAGGTTGACAGTTGTCTTTGTCAGGCAATCATTCGCCACTTTATCTTCCTATAAGGGGGTCTCTCAATAAACCCAGTACTTGATGGTTCCTTCAAAGAGGCTGGCAAAGAATGGCAGCATCCTTCTGCTCTCATCATACCAGAATTTATATTACCTCCAAGGTTTTTACATGGGCTCTGAAGGATCAGAACTCAGGCCTTTGTGCTTGCATAGTAAACATGCTAGCCACAGAACAATCTCAGAATTTTTTTGTTTGTTCTTTTTAGACAGGATTTCTCTGTGTAGCCTTAGCTATCCTGGACTTGCTTTGTAGCCCAGGGTGGTCTCAAACTCACAACAGTCTGCCTGCCTCTGCCTCTCTGGTGCTGTGACTAAAGGCATGGACTACCATGCCTGGATCAGCCTCAGAAAATTTTATCCATGTATCACTTTAAGCTACGAGTCACTTTGCTCCATGCATGTGTATTTTAATACTTTAGTGCAAACATTGGATAAATGGATTTCCTTCTGATAATAAAGAATTCCAGGCCTCTGCAAGCAAATGGAACAGTTATTTTAGGAAGACTTTTCACAGAGCCTTTGTGAGCACACCATGTGTTTGGGGAATAATCCACCTTTTTCAGAAGTCAAGCTGCCTATATTCAATTCACTGACCCTACTCTACAGAGAGAATTTCAAAGAAATCCTGAGGAGCTTCATTAAAGTATAATACATAAAGGCAAAGATGACAAAAAAAAGTTCATTTTACAAATAAATTCAGAAGTCTATGACATCTTATTTCAATCGTCCTCCATATCCCATAGACCAAATGTTAAAAGAAATACATAGTTTTTCTTTTATCTTAAGCAATGTGAAACTAAAGCAGCTGTTTTGAAAATTTATACTTCTAAATCTTTGCAACAACTGGCATAAGCCTGTCCTCTTATGAATTTACACACACACTACACACTAAGAAAAACATCAATTTAATGCACATTCACGAATATAGCAATGTCAGAAGATTAGTGTATATTGAAGCAAAACATTGTCACCTTTTTCCTCTCTCTCTTTCAATAATATCAAGAACAAAGGAGAGCAAGACTTTATATTTTACGTTGCCTGGAAGCTAATAAGTTACTTTGCCAAAGTTTCATGGATTAGTTTAAAAGTCACGAACTTCGGAGGTCAGAGACCTGCTCACGAACTAGTGGCAGCATGAGTACTGGCAACTTCTTGTTGTAGTATCACAAGATAATTCCCACACGATAACTCAAAGAGACAGATAATCAGAGACCTTCACCTCTACAGCATGATACAGGACAGGAATATTGAACTCGGGCAGCCCAGATATGTTATGCTTGGCAGTAGCTTGACTGCCTGTCATTACTCCAAAGCAGTGGTTCTCAATCCTCCTAATGCGGGACCTCTTAGTACATCTCCTCATGTTGTGGTGACCCCCAACCATAAAATTATTTCTGTTGCTGCTTCATAACTGCAGTTCTGTTACTGTAATGAATTGTCATGATCTGATATGCAGGACATCTGTTATGTGACCTCTGTGAAAGAGTCATTCAAAGCTGGGCACGGTAGCTCACGCCTGTAATCCCAGGACTCAGGAAGGCAGAGGCATGTGGATCTCAGTGAGTTTGAGGCAAGCCTGGTCTACAAAGTGAGTCCAGGACAGCCATGACTATATACAGAAACCCTGACTCAGAGAAGAGAATCATTCCACCCCCAAATGGATCACGACACACAGATTGAGAACCACTGCTCTCTCTCAAGGGACTATTTTATCTTATAACTATGATTTAAGCATAAATTACCATTTTCCCTGGAAAGAGACTCTACATCTTCCAAAGAAATTTTCTACAAAACAAAACAATATTGGGAAAATATTGCACAGAACAAAATGATTCAGCTTCTGCACTCACAAGACATGAGGCAATGTATAGGTACAGGAAAAATCAGCTCCTAACAGACACATACGATGAATTCAATGTCTTCTAATTTGTTAGGAAGTAGAGATGAGTTCTTACAGAGCCAAAAATCTGACTAAAATGCTAGCCTTCAATCTATTTCATGAAAGATGTTGTCATCAAGATTTTTCTAAGCATCCCATTGATTAATTACTTCGTGCAACTTTTAGAGAAAAACTGTCCACATATAAACTGGAAAAGTGGCAGATTTCAGAAGGAAGCACTTGCCATTTTATTCCTGTCTCATTCCAAGTTAGTAAATTCACTGAGAACTGTCAGGGGACACTTTTAGAAGAGCCTCATCCACTTAAACTGAATCCTTTAAGCACACTGTGGCATATGTTAAACGTTGCTTTGTTTTGTGACAAATATGTTATAGATATTTAAATTAAAAATAGAAATTAATTTGTGAGGCCCTAAGAATTAGCTTTATTGTAGGTGAAAGTATGCAGTTAACTAGAATAAATGTCAAATGTTTCTGCTACATAATACCAACTCGTTCTGTATTTTCTAATCTATATCGATATAGTTAAGCAGTATGGTACTCCTAACAAGAGTACAATCTGGCACACGTGTTTAAACACATGTGATTGAACACACATGTTTAACAAACTGAAGTAACCCTGACACTGTGCTTGTAGCCTGGTCAGGTTCGGAAAAGCCATCACACATACAGTTGACTTACACAGGATCTCTGCTCCGTTTAGTTTAGGCAATGATCTCACTTCCACACTCATTTCCACCTCTGAATGACTCTCACTTCTCACCCAGGGATTTTTGAGATCTGTATTCCCCAGTAGCTGCAGGGCTGTATTTCTTTTTGGTTGCTGTTTTAACAAGGGGGTATATTTCAAGGTGTGCTCACAGATTGAACATAAATATTTTAAGTTGTATCCCAACCGTGAATCCAGTCTCTGATCTGAGACTTTTCCTGGTGAGCTATAGACTAGAGTGAAAATCTTGGGACGTATGTGCTCTGAGCTATTATTTATAAAGGATTCTGTGTTGTCAAGCCTTTAAATATTCCACATGCTGGAAGATTCCTTCAGTTTCTGTCTTCTTAAATTGTCTGTTTCTTTCTAAATGTAAGAAGAAAGCTCTATATGCTGCTATTACAGTACAATTAAAGGCTTCCATAGAGGAAAAGCAATGCTCCTTCAGAGCACACAGATAGAAATAAGCAGGCACTCAAGCATGCTTTTCCCCTCTCTCTTCAGTTTCTCTTGTTTGTGAACTGTGCTGTATGCCCACGTTTCCTGCTCACATTAATATTAAGCTTGTCATCACATCAACACACTCCATCCGAACAATTCCCTCATTCCTCAAACACTACCTGTGACTCTTCACCTTGTCCAGATTGGCTCATTTCAAGTTAGTTTTCCCAATGTTGCTTCCTAATCAGCGTGTTGCCGCCAGCTTCTCCTACCTGAAGAAAAATCAGCAAGCCATCATGCTTTAGAGAGAGAGAGTTGATGCAATGGCATTTTGCACCTTTTGAAAAGGCACAAGCAGCATGCAGGCTACTGAACACACTTGCTTTTATACTCTGTGTTATGCTTCTCTGGGAAACAGGAAACACAAGAAGAGCAAGACTGAATGAACCTAGTTAACACTGAGCCAGTTGTGTTTTAACTCAGTACAAAGTCATAATTACTTAAAAAAAAAACAAAACGAAAGAGATAGATTAAAGTGGTTGCCTCAAGTAATTATGCAATTAAGACACATGTAAACTTCTGAGTAAGTTCAAAATCTTTGGAAATTCTTTTCAATTAAGAGTCGTGTATAATAGGCAACATTTTAACTTTTAGAAAATTTCAATGTTAATTTTTTTCTGTTAACCTTCAGAGGCTGGACTGGCTTATTAGATTACAATTGTTTTTGCTTATATTTAAATCATAGTTGACATGAAAATGCTCTAGGAGGGTTTATGATGGAGTTTGAGATTTTGAATTATCTCAGAGGACATGTTATAGTTGTCTCCACACATTCGCTGAAAATGCTAGGCAACAGCTCTGGCACCTTCTCTGTAGGAACTTGCTGTGAGTTAAGCTTGTATGACCCGGCACTAGCTTTATCTGAACTTTCAAAATTAATTACATTGCTGTTAATATTCTTCAGGACACTAAATCAGTGTTGCAACACATCAGGATTGGTTCCTTTCTAATGCACAGATTTTTTAAGAACTCTTATTGTGTTTTTCAAAATTAGGCATCATCACGCTCATATCTCCTTTGTATTGCTACATTTAGCCATAGTTACTGGAAATGAAGAGGAAACGTGTTTGTTCAAGATCCACACCTGTCATTCAGTAGCTCTTGACTCACGAACCAGGACACTCCTGTGCATGCCTTATATTATCTCCAGAATCTGGTCGGCAACCAAAGAATACAGTACAGGGCAATGAATATGAAAACATGCATATTTTCAAATGGGGAGAAAAAGGAAAGGGAACTCAAACAGAAGAAGGAAGAAAGGAAGAAAAAGGACAAACAGAAAGACACAGAGAGAATGGGCTTTCATATTTTTATTAACCATTTTAGTCATTTTCCTACATTTACTCTGAGTTTAACTGTAATTAAACAAGCCCATCATGGAAAGACTGGCTTATTTAATTATAGTTAAATTGGTGGATTTTAGCCAGATAGCACAGGACAAGCATACTACAATTCACATACCCAAAGAATGTAAGGAACAAAGAGGACCCAGGGGAGGATGATTAAATCTCACACAGAAGGGGAAAGAAACAGTGGATGTGGCTGAAGAGAGGGAAGAGGGTAGGAGAAGGAACGCAGAGATAAATGAGGGTGAGGATCAGACCTAAGGAGGGTAGGGGCAGTAGGACAGAGGTCCTCCAGAGAGAAGAGAAACCTTGGGCAGAGGTATCTCTGTCACAAGCTGGAGACCTAGGACAGGGTAGGCTTCTGAAAGGATATAGGAGTGACTCTAGCTCAGACTTCTAGTAGCAGGAATGTAGGACACCCTCTAACTAGACGGGACTCCTAGTGGAGGGAGGGGAACACCATTCTACCCACAAAACCTTTGACCCAAAATATATTCTGCCTACAAGATGTGCGGGGATAAAGATAGAGTAGAGGTTGAGGGAATGTCCAACCGATGCCTGCCCCAACCTGAGACCCACCCCATGGAAGAGAGCCAAAACATGACACTTTTAATGATACTCTGCTATGCTCAGACAGGAATCAACATACCTGTCCTCTGAAAGGCTACACCTAGCAACGAATATAAACAGATGCTGAGACTCATGGCCAAACATTGGAGTAACCGTAGGGAATGAGGAATGGATAGAAGGAGCTAGATGCTCCACAAGAAGACAACAGAGCCAACTAACCAGGGCCCAGAAGGGCTTGACAAAGACTGAAGCACCAACCAAGGGCGATGCATAGACTGGACCTAGGCCCCCTGCACAGATGCAGCAGATGGGCAGCTTAGGCTTCATGTGGGTGCCCTAGTAAGGGGAGTTGGGGCTTTCTCTGACATGGGTCCTGGAGCCTGCTTTTTGATCACTCCCACCTGGTGGGGCTACCTCACTAGGCCACAGGGGAAGAAAATGCACTCAGTCTTTTTTACTAATTTTTTTTATTAATTATTTATAACAATTTATTCACTTTGTGTCCAGCTGTGGCAGCCTTCCTTGTCTCCTCCAAATCTCTCCCTCCTGAGCAGTCCTGTTAGGCCACAGAGGAGGGCTTCGCAGCCAGTCCTGAAGATACCTGATAAAACAGGATCAGATGAATGGAGAGGAGGTTCCCCCCCCATCAGTGGACTTGGAAAGGAGCATGGTGGAGATGAGGGAGGGAGGGTGGGATTGAGAGGGAATGAGGGAGCGGGACACGGCTGGGATACAGAGTTAATAAAATGTAACTGATGAGAAAAAAATTAAATTAAAAAAAAAAGAGAGAAAAAAATGCCCTCCCTTCCTCCCTCTTCTCCTCCTATGCCCCTCCCTCAGTCCACTGCTTGTAGAGGTTCTCCTCCTCTTCTATTTGACCCTAGCCTATCAGGTCTCATCAGGACTGGTTGCATTGTCTTCCTCTGCAGCCTGGCAAGGCTGCACCCAAAGAGAGGTGATCAGAGAGACTGCCACTGAGTTTATGCTAGAGAAAGTCCCTGCTCCTTTACTAGGGAATCCACTTGGACACTGAGTCTATGGGCTCTATCTGAGCAGGGTCCTTGGTTGTGACCTACTGCATGTGAGTGCTAGAACTGAAGGCATGAGCAACCATGACAAGACACTATGCCAGGTTTCATGCGTCATTTCCCCATGGACAAGTTGCTGACTGACATGCTTGTTCGAACATGTCAGAATGTGCTTATGCAATGGCTAATGTGTCCTTAGACAATATACTCTTTTTTAAATTTATTTTTTATTAATTACAGTTTATTCACTTAGTATCCCACCTGTAGTCCCTCCTTGTTCTCCCAATTCTACCCTATCTCCCGCTTCTTCTCCTATGCCCGTTTCCCAATCAACTGATAAGAGAGGATCTCTTCCCTTTCCATCTTACCCTAGCCTATTAGGTCTCATCAGGACTGGCTGCATTGTCTTCCTCTGTGGCCTGGCAAGGCTGCTTGCCCCTCAGGGGAAGGTGATCAAAGAGCCAGCCCCTGAGTTCTCATCAGAGACAGCCCCTGTTCCCATTACTAGGGTACCCACTTGGAGACTGAGCTGCCATGGGCTACATCTGTGCAGTGGTTCTAGTTTATCTCCATGCATGGTCCTTGTTTGGAGTATCAGTCTCAGAAAAGGCCCCTGTGCCCAGAATTTCTTATCCTATTGCCCTCCTTGTGGAGCTCCTGTTCCCTCCAGTTCTTACCTACCACAGAGGGCCTCTGAAAGACTCTACCCAGCAGGCTATTAAAGCAGATTGTGAGACGCATAGCCAAACTTTGGGCAGAGTGCAGGGAATCTTAGTAAAGAAGGGGGAGACAATACACTCTTAGGACTAAATCTACATATGATCTTCCAGTGGTGAAAGTGCTATTACGCAGTGCCGTAGGAGGTATTGCCTTAGTGCCTTCGGCCACTGTCTTATCGAGGAGGCATTTTGATACTCTCCAAAAAGTGTGTGTGTGTGTGTGTGTGTGTGTGTGCGCGCGCGCGCGCGTGTGTATGTGTGTGTTAGATGTATGCTTTATGCACATATAAAACTGTCTTCCACCAAAAAACTGTCCAAAATCTGTTTATAAATTATTTTTTTAATTAATGATGGTCGAATTCCTTAACACTTGTGAAACTTATAAAGAACCACCCTCATTTTTGACTCATAAGATTTAGGGTCATTCGATTAGGACTGTTTCATCTTCCTCCTAACTGTGAGGGATTTCTAACCTTATCTTGAAATATCAGCTTGGGAAAAAGAATCTCCTATTTAGTATCAAAGTAGATGTATTTCTCTTACAGCCTAGATTCGTATTTCTTTCAGGGTGACCATATTCAAATATTAACTCAATCACTGCTATTTCCAGCTATCAAATCACCATTACAATCCACAACTAGTACTATTCCTGAATTGATTTTAACCCTTTTCTCTTTATTGGTTAGTTTTCAGACCATAGCTTAATTACAGGTCCTTTTCCTTTATTTCCTTAAAATCATCCCAAGTAGCTCTCTCCACACTCCTTCAACTGATAACCTACTTGTTCACTAATTGTTATTGCATGTATATATGTATTTTATATACATATACATTCCTAAATATAACCTGTTAATTCCTCATAATGTTGCTTGTATGTATGTTCTCAGGGCACTTGTATTTTTCCCAAGGGATGACTATCTGTCCCACCCCTAGCTTGACTCAGTTGCCTATATTCTTTGTGTAAAGTTGAGGCCTCATGGGCTTTCCCTTTCCGTTTTGGCATGTCCAGTGGTGTCATTATTATTTGTCTCATATTAAATCAAACTGTTCCATATTCATTTTTCGGTTTGGATCATTGGCCCCTATATCTCCAGTGAAACAAGTCTATAATGATCCTTAACTTCTTTTATTCTTCTCTGCATGATGGAAGCCACTTTGTTCTCTAAAATCTTCTGGAATCTGACTTTTCTTTGGAAAGAACAGGAATCACTGACTGACCCCTCCGTGAGCTGTGACAAAGTCATGCGTTCATTCCATTTGCTTTAAAGATGCTCAATGAAGTGTCTAGAAGGGTCAGTATGCTTTTCAAAACAAGAGCCCAAGAGAGAGTATCATCAGGAAAACAATAAACATTTTCTAACACCCAATGCTTGGCAAAAATATCAAGTCAATTTGAATGGCTTTTATCCGATCAAAAACGCCTCCAGAAGAATGAAGAAATTCAGTTGGCAGGTTATATAACATAGTGGAGCATAGAAATAATAGAACAGGGGCTGGGAAGATAGATCAGTGGTTAAGAGCACATACTTTTCTTGTACAGTACCTACCTTCACTTCCCCAAACCCATGTTGGGTGGCTCACAACCATCTGATATTCCAGCTCCAAGGGATCTAGTACCTACATCTTCTGCAGACAATTGACCTCATGTGCACAAACCCTCAGACAGACTCAGACACACCATTTAAAAATAAGAAATAAATCTTGAGTAGTATTCCATTGTGTAAAAATACCACAATTTCTCTACCCATTCCTCCATTGATGGACATCTGGGTTGTTTCCAGGTTCTGGCTACTACAAATAAAGCTGCTATAAACATGGTTGAGCAAGTATCCCTTTTGTGTACTTGAGCAAACTTTGGGTATATACCTAGCAGTGGTATAGTGGTCTTAAGGAAGCACTATTCCTAATTGTCTGAAAAAGCGCCAGATAATTTCCAGAGTGGTTGTACCAGTTTACATTCCCACCAGCAGTGGAGGAGGGCTCCCCTTTCTCCACAACCTCTCCAGCATGTGTTGTCACTTGAGTTTTTCATCTTGGCCATTCTGATGGGTGTAAGGTGAAATCTCAATGTTGTTTTGATTTGCATTTCCCTAATGGCTAATGAGGTTGAGCATTTCTTTAAGTGTTTCATTCGATATTAGTCTGTCGAGAATTCTCTGTTTAGCTCTGTTCCCCATTTTTTTAACTTTTTTAATTTTTTTTATTTAACTTTTATTAATTATACTTTATTCATTTTGTATCCCCATTTTTTAATTGGATTGCTTGGTTTTCTGCTTTTCAGTTTCTTTAGTTCTTTGTATATACTGGATATAAGTCCTCTGTCAGATAAAGGGTTAGTGAAGATTCTTTCCCAATCTGTAGGCAGTCGTTTTTGTTTTGATGACGGTGTCCTTTGCTTTACAGAAGCTTTTCAGTTTCATGAGGTCCCATTTATTGATTGTTGCTCTTAGAGCCTGTGCTGTTGGTGTTCTGTTCAGGAAGTTGTCTCCTGTGCCAATGAGTTCTAGGCTGTTCCCCACTTTTTCTTCTAACACATTTAAAGTATCTGGTTTTATGTTGAGGTCTTTGATCCATTTGAACTTTAGTTTTGTGCAGGGTGATAAATATGGATCTATTTTCATTTTTCTGCGTGTAGACATCCAGTTGGACCAGCACCATTTGTTGAAGATGCTGTCTTTTTTCCATTGAATGGTTTTGGCTTCTTTGTCAAAAATTGAGTATTCATAGGTGTGTGGGTTTATTTCTGGGTCTTCTATGTGGTTCCATTGATCCTCCTTTCTGTTTCTATGCCAATACCATGCAGTTTTTATAACTATTGCTCTGTGGTACAACTGGAGATCGGGGATGGTGATACCTCCAGATGATCTGTTGTTTTACAGGATCATTTTGGGGATTCTGGGTTTTTTGTTTCTCCATATGAAGCTGAGAATCTTTTTTCAAGGTCTGTAAAGAATTGAGTTGGTATTTTGATGGGAATTGCATTGAATCTGTAGATTGCTTTTGGCAGGATGGCCATTTCAAAAAGGAGGAAATCATGAAATTTGCAGGCAAATGGTGGGATCTAGAAAAGATCATTCTGAGTGAAATATCCCAGAAGGAGAAAGACAAACACGGTATATACTCACTTATATAGACCTATAAGATATGACAAACAGAATGAAATCTATACACCTAAAAAAGATTATCAAGAGAGCGGACATGGGGTAAGATGATGAATCCTCGTTTAGAAAGACAGATGGGATGTGCATTGAACGTATGACAGGAGTCTACTGAGCACATCTGAAAGACTCTAACTAGCTGTGTTTTCAAAGCAGATACAAAGACTCATGACTAAACCTTCGGCAGAGTACAAGGAATCATATGAAAGAAGGGGAGTTAGTATGATGGGGAAAGAATAGGATCTCCACAAGGACCAAATATATCTGGGCACAGGGTCTTTTCAGAGACTGACATTCAACCAAGGACCATGTATGGATATAACCTAGAACCTCTGCTCAGATGTAGCCTGTGGTAGCTCAGTAACCAATTGGTTTCCCATAGTGAGGGGAACAAGGACTATTTCTAACAGGAACTCAATGACTGGCTTTTTGACCTCCCCACCTCCCAAGGGAGGAGCAGTACTGTTAGGCCACAGAGGAGGGCTTTGCAGCCAGTCCTGAAGATACCTGATAAAACAGGATCCAATGAATGGGGAGGAGGTCCCCCCCATCAGTGGACTTGGAAAGGGGCACGGTGGAGATGAGGGAGGGAGGGTGGGATTGAGAGGGAATGAGGGATCGGGACACGGCTGGGATACAGAGTTAATAAAATGTAACTGATAAGAAAAAAATTAAATAAAAAAAGAAATAAATCTTTTTTAAATAATAAAAGATAGGTATTAAAAGGGTAGGAAATTCAGTTTTACTTTTTCTTCATCCTCTCTACTCAATCCTATAAAAATTTCATGAAGAAAATACTCCCGTCTAAATGAGTGTCTGCCACAAATACTTCAGCTCCAATTCCACTGCAGAAATTTTGGCACCATACTATGTATACTCCTTTGACTCATGGTCCAGCTTAGAGACAGTAGTCTTGACTAACACTATAGACCAACTGGAGCCAGCAGACAGATAAAGGACACTCCACCCAACATTAGCAGAGCTTATCATCCCCTTCAAATACACACAGAATGTCTTCCAGGATAGATCCTATTTGAAGGCACAAAACAAGGCTTAGCAATTTTAAAATATTAAAAATCATATCTACTATCTATTTAACCATAATAGTATGAAACTGGAAGTCAATAATAGAAAATCTGAAGAAACTAAATAAATATGAAGGTATGAAATAATGGTCCTGAAGCAACTGTGAGTCAAAGAGCACTACCTAAGCTTTGTCTATTAAAAAACTATCCACCTATAGAAAGTCACCTTGACGAAACAGTTGTGGTTTGATCAGTCATTTATTTATTATTATTGAGTTTTATTTCTGTGTATTTTGGATAAGAGATCCTTTTTATCATTTATTACAATCAATTTGTATCCCAGCTGTGACCCCTACCTCATCTCCTCCCAATCTAATCCTCTCTCCCTCTTTTTCCCCTATAACCTTCCCCTAGTATGAACTCAATGGCAGGCTCTCTGATGATCTCCCCCTGGGAGGTGCAGCCTTACCAGGCCACAGGGGAAGTCAACGCAACCAGTCCTGATGAGACCTGATAAGCTAGAGTCAAATAGAAGGGAGGAGGACCTTACCAATCAGTGAACAATCATTCCTAAGCATGTATGCAAGGTGGATCCTGGCTGAGCCAACACTGCACTGTGGATACATGTCTGTGTTTACATGCTATAGACAGAAGGCACTGTACATAGGAGTGTTGTTCTCAAGCAATATTTGCAAAACATGAAAACCTCTGCTTCTGAGAAAAAAAAAACAGGTTCTTGTTAAACAAATGAAATTAAAAAAAATTAAAAGAAAAGTAAAAGAATTTAAAAGGGGAAAATGAACATACAACATAAAACAATGTGTGGAAAATAGCAAACATAGCTCCAGGAGAGCTACCTCTCTCTACATCTGCCTAGGGAAGGCTATCTGAAGAGCTGCTAATGATAGACTGCAAAGGAATGGAAAAGAACACACGAGCTCAAATTCAGTAAAAGAAACCACTGATTAGGGTGTAAGTAAGTGCAACATAGACCAGAAAGCAACAGGAAATAAAAACAAAAGTGAAGGTTCATATTGTGGAGACAAAAAAAAAATAACTTAAAAATTTATTTCCTAGACTTCAAAAGAGAGAGAAGATACTAAGAGTGAAATCACAAAAGAAATTACAGCAAAGGAAAAGGAATGCAGAAGCAAAACTTAGTTGAATAATTAAGAAAAGAAGCTGTGTTTCTAGAAACATGCAATATTTCAAAACAGAATTATAAAGAAATAGAAAATTTCAGCAAACCAAAAGGATATTGAATTAGTAATGAAAAACTTCATATCAGTGAACAACTCTGCTTAAGACTTGGTTGTCTTACTCCCCAGTTCCACAAAGCATTTGTTAAAATAATTAATTAATTAATAATAATAATAATAAATCAACCATTTCCACCTTTTCAAAAGAAAACTTTAAAAAAGCAAGAGAACTTTTAGTTTAGCTTAGTTTTAGTTTTGTAATTTTTTTTTTTTAGTTTTTAAAATAATCAGAATACAGGCTAGCAGATTTTAAAACTAGAGAAGGATCCTCCAAGAAAAGAAAACGACTGTACAATATCTCTTATAAACAAAGACATGGAAAGTCTGAAGTGGAATAGCAAACTGAATTCAGACACTCATTAAAAGGATCATTCATGAAAAGGATGGGTTTTTACCAGAGATGCAACTATGTTTCAACACACATAGACCAATAAATGAGATTACAAATTAGCAGAATGTAGACAGAGTCCTGTGAACATTTCAACAGATGCTGGAAAAGCATTGAGAAAACTTGATATTCCTTCATTATGTGTGTGTATGTGTATATATATATATATATATATATATATATATATATATATATATATATTCAGCAAATTAGGTGTAGAGGGAATACACAACACAATAATGACCATGTGAAACAACACCACAGTTAACATTAAACTCAGCAATGAGTGATTGAACACTTCTCCTCTGAGATCAAGAATAAGACACCACTTCGTCACTCCTTTTCAACATAGTGCTAGAAGTTCTTCCTAGAGAAATTGGAAAAGAGAAAGCCATGAAAGACATGAAATCCGTACATTGTCTCTGCTTGCAGATTCTATGGTCTTGTCTTTATGTACCTGTCTTAGTTAGGGCTATTACTGCTATGATGAAACACCATGAACCAAAGCAATTTGAGGAGGAAAGGATTTATTAGGCTTACATATCACCGGCCACAATCTATTGAGGGAAGCCAAGGTAGGAATTCAAACCAGGTGCAAACCTGGAGGCAGGAGCTGATGCAGAGGTCATGGAGAGGTGCTGCTTACTGGCATGTTCTCATTGCTTGCTCAGCCTGTCTTTTTATAGAACCTAGTTCCTCCAGCCCAGCGTAATACCAACCACTATGGGCTGAGCCCTCCCTTCTTTTAAGAAAACGCTCTATTGCAGTGGTTTTCAACCTGTGGGTCACGACCATTTGGAGGCAGCATATCAAATATTTGTCATGTCAGATGTATTGTTATGGTTCATGACGGTAGCATGATCACAGTTATGAAGTAGCAACAAAATAAATTTATGGTCGGGGGTCACTGTACCATGAGGAACTGTGCTGAAGGGTTGTAGTATTAAGAAAGCTGAGAACTGCTACTCTGTAGCTTGCCAACAGTCCAATTTTCTGACGTCATTTTCTCAATTGTGGTTCCCTCTTCTCAGATGCCTACAACTGTGTCAAGTGCGCGTAAAAGCACGGAGCACAATACTTTAGAATCCACAATCAAAACAGGTAAAACAGATGAATAAATTTATCAAAATGGAGAGATTATATTCAACAACATCCATACATCGATAACATGTCTACACAGTAACACCTCTTGTCCGGCAAAGCTGAAAAAGAGGTTTTCATTTAAGCAGCACCAAAGAGATAAAACACTTAGGAATAAATTTAACAAATGAAAAGAAGGATCTGGACAGAGAACTGTAAAAGAGTAGCATAGAAGAAACAAAGATATGAAACACAGATTTAGTTAAATGCTTATACTGCTGAAAGTGATGATGAACTGTTTCAGTAAATCCTAAATGCTATTCTCCAAAGAAATGGAGAGAAATCCAAAACTTTATATGAAAGTGCAGAAAAAAATACAAGTAGCCAGAACCATCTAGAACAAGAAGGCCAGAACTAAAGCCACAACACTATTTTATTTCAAAAAATATATATTCCAAAGTTATAATAATCAAGCCATCATGGAAGCAGGATAAAATTAAATATACAGACCAATAGAACAGAGCAGAGAACCAAGGAATAATTTGACTCATTTGAAGTCAATTGAACATTAACAATGGTACTGAGATGAAAATCAGACAACACAATAAATCGTGTTGGAAAAATTAGTATTTGTACACGTAATTTTATAAACTGAATATATATAACTATATTCTTGTTTCAAATTATATGTGAACAATGAACTCAAATGAATCAAAAAATATATACAAAACTAAAAACTATAAAATCACTGGAAGGAAAATATACAGCAAAATATCCTTCTTCCCCACTGGTGTATGTTCGTTGCATATGGTGCTGGATTATTTAAGGACGTCCATATAAGTATATGCTGTACTTCCAGTGTGTTCTTCCCATTCTCCTCTACACTCCTTTTTCTTACTCACCCCCTTATTACTAACGCCTGTTGTCCTAGACAGCCTCGTCTCTACATTCATGTTATATTTAAATACATGATTTTTATGTATTTGTGTAAAATCTAGCAACAGGAGCTAAAGAGATTGTTCAGTGGTTAAGAGCACGTGCTACTCTTCCTGATTTTAATTCACAGCACCCACATACAGCTCATAACTATATATAACTTCAGACACAGGGGATCTAATGCCCTCTTCTGGCCTCTATGTGCATTTAGGCACAGACATACATGCAGGCAAAATACACATGATGATAATAAAATACAGGAACAACAAATGAAAGAAAATGAGTAATACCTGTATTTTGGAGACTGATATGACATAGTTAATATGATTATCTGTAGCTGTATCAATTTTCCTGGAACTGACCCAACTTTGTTCTTTAAGGCCAAACAAATTCTATTGAGTATATATAGTGTATGCTCTTTATTTAGTCCTTTCTTGATAGACATGTAAGTAATTTACACGAGCTTCCTGTTGGGAATAATGTGGCAATCATACTTCCATGCATATATCTCCATGATATGTTGGTATGTATCCTTTGGTTAAATAATCAAGGGTTATGCAACTGGGTCATGTAGTAGATTTGGTTGTTCTGTCGTCTATCTGTTTGTTTTGAGGAATCTCCATGCTGATTTCCATCCTGCTAGATTACACTCTCACTGTCAGTGTTTCAAGAATTCCCACACATTATCACCAGCATTTGTTGTTATGTGTTTTCTTAATGACTGACAAGGTCATTTTAACTGGCATTCCTAAGTATTCTTCTTCAGTACTTGGAGTTCACAGTATGAGCTGTTTTCTAACAGTTTCAGATATACTGAAAACATATCTTTTATGTTTTATGGTGTACACTTGTACACCATAAACAGCAAACATCTAATTTCATTCTTCTCTATGTGGATATCCAGGTCAGGAAAATAATCTTGACATTGGATTAGAGACTGATTTTTTTTTTTTTGATAAAACATCAGAAGTATATGTAACAAAAAGAGTCAGGTAAGATAGATTAAACTGAAACCATCTATTTAGCAAGAGAAAATGTCAGCAAAGAAAAAAGGAGATCTGGTAAATGGAAAGAAATGTTTGTAATATTTTCTTGATGAACATATGTACTAAATATTACGTTGTAAACATTAAATAATTTTATGAAGCTTAGATAATTTGAAGAAACTTGTAGTGCTAGAAATCTAGGCTAAATAACATTTATAGAAGCACCCAAAAATAAAGTAAATGTCATGTACAATAATATGTATTTCAGATTTTCCTACACTTTACCAAATATTTCATGGAGAAACTAGATTGTAAAGTTTCTGGGTACAGTCAGTTTCTACGTCTTTTATGCTACAATGAGCCAAGTTCCTCGGTGTTGCCCTTTTTACATAGCAATCCTATTTGAATCTTTTTTTTTTTTTCTAACCTTAAATTATCCAGGAACTTAATTTACCTCACTTATGTTGGAAGGGAGCTTATAAGTACATTTTGCTTTTGTAGGGCAGTCTAGATAATATGTAATCCTTTTTTTTGCATTTTATTTATTTTATTTTTATTTTTTTATATTAATCACAGGTTATTTACTTTGTATCCCAGTCGTAGCCCCTTCCCTCATTCCCTACCAATCCAACCCTCCCTCCCTCATCTCTTCCCTGCTCCTTTCCAAAGTCCACTGCTAGGGGAGGTCCTCCTCCCCTTCCATCTGACCTTAACTTATCAGGTATCTTCAGGACTGGCTGCCATGTCCTCTGTGGCCTAGCAAGACTGTTCCTCCCTCGAGCGGGGGTCGGCGGGTAAAGGAGCCAGTCACTGAGTTCATGTCAGAAATAGTTCCTGTTTGCCTTTCTAGGGGAACCTACTTGGTTACTGAGCTACCATGTGCTACATCCGAGCAAGGGTTCTAGGTTATATACTTATATGGTCCTTGGCTGCAGAAACAGTCTTATAGAGGGACCCCGTAGGTAGACCCTACCTAGCAGTGTATCAAAGCAGATTCTGAGACTCATAACCAAACCTTCGGCAGAGTGCAGGGAATCATGAAAGAAGGGGGAGTTAGTATGACCTAGAGAGGACAGGAGCTCCACAAGGATAATATGTAATCTTATGGAGATTTTTGTTTTACTTTATTTTATTTGATTATTTTTTATTTTCTTTACATCCTTGTTGTAGCCCTAAACTTCCTTCCCTCCCAACCCTATTCGCCCTCTCTCCCTCCTCCCTTTCCCATCCACCCCAGATCATCAAGTTGCATCAGGACTGAGCATGTCCTCCTCCCCTGTGGCCTGCTAAGGCAGTCCCGAAAGGGAAAATGATTTTTAAAATGCAAACTACACATTAAAAAAAATTAGAATTTTAGTCCCATTAAATAACTTTGATGGTTATCCAAAGATAGTTCTTTGTTCCTCATATAGACAACATCTTTTTTTCTCTATCTTCATTTATTCTCATTCTTTTCCAACCAGCTGCATTTCCTCTTTTGGGTTAAGATAGGAAGGCTGAGAGTTGAGAAAAGTTATTTACTAGTACAAGGTCAGAAAGATTGCATTCTGAGCAAATTTAATGCATAAATTACAAGTTTTTCTGAGCTCTTCCTCTGTCCATTTTCTCAGTTTCCTGTCATCAGTAAGAATATCTGAGCCATTCTTCTCCACGAGCCACTTATACTTTCTACAGGTTTTCAGAGTTTATCAGTCCAGCACCAGCGTCTCCAGCATGAGTGGCTGGGTTCAATGGGAAAGAAGGAAAGTAACTAAGCCATACCCACTAGGCTGACTTTCTGCCATGTTGTGGTCATCGGCTAACTCAGACCTTGGATGGCAAGTGAAACATTTTAAGATGGCATGGACTGAGATATCGAGGGAACAAGAATGGAAAGGAGAGTGATAACGTCTCCAGAAAAATCTGTTTTCACTTAGCCTCTAAGACAGGGAGGTGTCCCCCCTGAGGGGAGAGCAGCCTTACCAGGCCACAGAGGAAGACAATGCCGCCACTCCTGATGAGACCTGATAGACTAAGATCAGAAGGAAGGAGAGGAAGACCTCCCCTACCAGTGGACTTGGGGAGGGGCATGAGGGAAAGGGGGAAGAAAAAAGGGATTGGGAGGGGAGAAGGGAGGGAGCTACAGGGGGGATACAAAGTGAATAAAGTGTAATTAATAAAAATTTTAAAAAACAGGGAGGTGTCTACAATTGGACTCATCAATTACTCATGCATTATATTTCTTAAATACTCTGAAGTCTAATGATCTGTTTGAAAAATAGATCCCCTTACAAAAGGGAGATTCTTTTTTTTCCCATTTTGATTTAGAAATAAGTTAATTAAAAACTCTAAACAATTGGTTTCATCCAACTGCACCCAAGGTCTGACCTAACTTGCTCACTGATGGAATTCTGTCTCAAACTCCAGTCTTTCTGTTATATGGCATTTTTAAGCTGAAATTGCCTAAGACCTTTAATTTGACTTCCAATCAACCGTGTGTAAAATCTCACAATGACAAAAAAATTTTGGCAGCCAGCATGGAAAAGTGAACGTTGTAGGGACAAAAGGACAGACCTCACCCTTGAAAGTAATCAGACACTCTTCAAAGAAGGCTTCTGAAAATCAAAGCTTGTACTGGCTGGGCAGAAACTCCACACCAACCATTTCTCCCAGAAGGTTAAAATTACACCAATTCAGAATCAGAGCTTTCAGTGTGGATTTGATACTAAAGCGTGATTTAATTCAATGGGCTAGAGTTATCCAGTACAATTAAATCCAAAGATATGACTAATGTGAATGATACAAAGAACACTTGGTTTTATAAATGTCTTACTCAGAGAATATGTTTATTCATTTGAAGCGTTTGAGATATTTAGAAATAACTTGATGTTGGGAGAGAGTAAAGAGGAAGAAGGAATATGAAGGAGGAAGGATTAAAAGAGAGATCTAGACCTCTTACTTCTTTCTGTAATTTTTTATTGATTTTGTTGTCCATGATAAAAAGCCATCTGACAGCGTGTATATCCATGGACTTAACAATAGTAAACATGTTTTTTAAAACCCAATGAATTTTTTTAATTGCCTAACATCAACATATTAATTTAAAAACAATGTCTATGGAAAAATAGTTAGATATTAATACCATTGTGCTTGACTTTAGTCTTATGTAGTTGTGAGGAAAACCTAGCCAGCTATCTAAGAATAAAATGGCGAGAGCCAACATCAAGTCTGTCATGACCACTGGGCAGCACAAATGATATTAGTGAAATTATATGTAAGGGGAGAAACAAATTTTACATGTTTAATTATGGCAAGTATTAACAATAGCTTTGAAATCTGTACATTCACATTATTTTTGTATTTGTGATCTAGGTATTAGTATACCAATTTACCCTCTCCTATTCCAAAGATAATCATGTTATGAACAGGGCTACTAAATAATTTACTAGTAACAATTGCTAATATGAGTTTCATATTATAATAAAAATTTTTAACACCTACTATACAGATGGAAATACCTAAAACTTAGCTTTTTCAGATAGTTTACCCAACTCCGTCTACATGACTACAAAGCGTCAAAGGCAGAAATGGGTTGTACAGCTTACTCAGTTCCTAGACCGAGCTCGAAAGCACCATTGTCCTCTACACAGCTGCTCATGCAGTTGTTCTAGAATTCTCAACTCTTCTGTAGTCCCATTGATCTGGAGACTGGTGTTCTCATTAGACCTGCACAATGTAAAGGCAACCAAAATTCTAGTGTGAATAGGGGAGAGGACCATTTATCTCACCCAAAAATCTATTTGCAGCTGATGGCTACTGGGTAAAGGAGAGGCCCTTTTGTTCAGAGATAAGGCTCCTGGTAGTTTGCCCATGCTCCAGTGAATAGTCCTATACCTGCACACATACCGGAAGCACTCCATGGTGTTAAATGGACTCAGTGGGTTTAAAAAGAGAAAGTGAACATGATGTCGAGAGGTTGAGGGTATGTGGGGAAAGAGCTGGAGGAGGTGGAGCTGAACTTCCCAAAATACATTATACACATGTACAAAATTTTTAAACAACTTTTAAAAATTAAAAAACATCGTTATAACTTGAGTCCTGAGTATTCTAGCCAACTTCTTGTTCCCACAAGGGAACTGCAATTTCACAGATGCTATCCAAATTTCAAAATGTTTAGGACTACGTCTCTCAAAGAACTTTCCACATGATTCTTTGAACTTGGAGAACCAAGGAAATTCTAGGATTAGGTTTTCTCTACTGTCACATTACCTACACACCTTCTAGCTCCACCAAACAACTAAAGAACAGATCTATCATGATTTCCTCTCTGTCTTGTCCAAGCATATATACCATTGAAGTACAGAGAAAATGTGGGTTTAGGTCACTTTGTATATAATCCTTGAGTATTTGTTTTAAAATGCCCATTGCTTTATAAATAAAAGAGAAATGTTTTTATTAATTGAAGAAATATATATATGTATGTATGTATGTATCAGGCCCACTCAATTTCATCTATGGATTTCATTTTCAAGAACTATATAAGCTACTTTCCTCAGCCCATCACCAAATAATCCCATTATCTTTCACACACATAAACCAGTTTTCTTGGGATTTTTGTAGATGTTACTTGCAACCTGTGCTTTAACTGAGTCATTTTTTTTTCATATGACCTAAAATAAACTAAAGGTTAAGCTGTCATATTTGGCATAACATTGACTTCCGTTCTGTTAAACTCAGAAGTCCTTTAACCCTCTGATAAGTTTCCACCTTTCCTTTGTTATTCTGTCCCTGGAGGCATCCATGGATGCCTCCCTGATGGTTCTTTTGTAAAAATGCATACTTCTGAGTCATCTGTCTTTAATTTCCTTCTTTTACTTTTCTCTTACTCTAGTTTCAGTAAAACATCACCTGCCATTCAGATGACATTACTGTCATTGCACTATTATGAATGGCATTTAAGAGTTTCCATATTTGAAATGCCCTCATGGATTTACTCTTCTCTGGGAAACACTTTGCCCTCCCAGAGCTGGTTCCCTGTGTCTTTTTTTTAATATTAATTTTTATTTTTTTATTAATTACACTTTATTTACTTTGTATACCCCCATAAACCCCTCCCTCCTCCCCCACTCTCTGACCCCCTTCTTAACGCATGCCCCTCCCCAAGTCCACTGATAGAGGAGGTCCCCCTCTCCTTCCTTCTGATCTTAGTCTATCAAGTCTCATCAGGAGTGGCTGCATTGTCATCTTCTGTGGCCTGGTAAGGCTGCTCCCCCCTCAGGGGGAGGTGATCAGAGAGCAGGCCAATCAGGTTATGTCAGAGGCAATCCCTCTTCCCATTACTATGTAACCCACTTGGACACTAAACTGCCATGGGCTACATCTGTGTAGGGGTTCTAGGTTATCTCTATGCATGTTACTTGGTTGGAGTATGTGTCTCTGGAAAGAACCCTGTGTTCAAATTTTCTGGTTCTGTTGCTTTCCTTGTGGAGTTCCTGTCCTCTCCAGATCTTACTATTTCCCTCTTCTTTCATAAGATTCCATGCACTCTGCCCAAAGTTTGGCCCTAAGTCTCAGCATCTGCTTTGATAGTCTGCAGGGCAGAGCCTTCCAGAGGCCCTCTGTGGCAGGTTCCTAAATTGTTTCCTGTTTTCTTCTTCTGATGTCCATCTTCTTTTCCTTTCAGGATGGGGACTGAGCACTTTAGTCAGGGCCCTCTCTCTTGTGTCTTTTATTGATATCACTCATCACAGCTGAGGGAGTCAAGGATGGCTGTGGGACACCGTTACATCTATTGTAGAACAGGATAAAAACATGGCGTGTGAGGCAGAGTACCCCACCCCTCTCTGAGAATCTGCTGCTTCCCACTGTGCTGAGTTCATTTTATCCTCACTACAGCCCAGTCAGAATAGGCCATCCTCAGAACTTGCAGGTGTGATGCATTAGAGAAAAGAGAACCCAAGTCACGGCTCCATTGCTACACAGGGGCAACCAGAAAAGACGAAAGTTTTACCCAAGCAGGCTGGTTACAGAACCTGTCATTGACCACACTTGTAGTTACTTGCCTGTGATAGTTCATACTGGACAATTTGGAAGAGACCCAGCAATGGGAAGTAATAAGGATGAGGATGAGAATGAGTAGCCATTCTCAAGAACACGAGTGGGTACATCCTGGATTCTACAGTTGTTTCGAAAAGTCAGCACAAAGGAGATAGCAAGAATGAATGCTTCTGAGACTGTAGATTCATTTGATTCAATCTAGGTGCACGAGCATACAGATGGCTGCATAATTTATAGTTGTCTAGGTAAATGATTGGCAAAATAGTGGCTTTTGGGAAACTGTTAGTATGGCTGCAGATGCTTAGATGCACTCCCCAGACTAAGTCAGGGGGGAGCCCTTTGGTGAATTACTACCGTTCTGTGAGTCACATCCCAAACTTGTAAGCTATGCACTGTACTTTTATTTATTAAGCAGCCATGAAAGACAATGCTGCAGAGAATTCCCAAAACACCAATAAACAATGCAAGAAAGCCCAACTGTTGTTTTGTGCACATTTCAGTTTCCCCACATGCCCTTCTTCCCAAAATGCAAAATCACTATCCTTCTCCGTGTTGACTTTAACAAAACATGATAATCTGTGGGGATCATTTTCTTTTATGAGCAGATAGCGATGAGGCTTGCTAGTTAAGTCTTCTTCTCTTTGATACACTTGAGTATTTAAATTGCACAGTTAAGAGGAATGAGCACTTAGTAATGCTTCTAACTACACCAAACTGTTCTCTCCCATTATCTCACAGAAGGAGTTTTATTCTGAGCTTCTCAAATGAAATAGAAAAGATTTTTCAATTTTTATTAATCATACTTTATTCACTTTGTATCCCCCCCATAAACCCCTCCCTCTTCCCCTCTCAGTACCACCTCCTCTCCCCCTTCTCCATGCATGCCCCTCCCCAAGTCCGCTGATAAGGGAGGTTTTCCTCTTATTCATTCTGACCCTAGTCTATCAGATCTCATCAGGAGTGGTTGCATTGTCATCTTCTGTGGCCTGGTAAGGCTGCTCCCCACTCAGGGGGAGGTGATCAAAGATTTTTACCCTTTTTATTTTAATTCTTTTAATACCTTGGTCCCTCAACTCTTAGTCTAGCTGCTTTGTGTGTGTGTTTTCAAACTTGCTTTAAAAGATAAACTGTTCCTTGAAATTCTCAGCAATAACACCGATCTGCCTGCTGCCAAAAGTAGAAAATCCGCAGTGTGTGTTTCTCCTATCAGAACTTTTCCAAATCAGTGGTATTAAGTGTGCTGCCATGAAATTCTTTGTCAAACAGTAAAGTTATGATTAGCCTATTTCACTAGTAAGTCAGTATGCAACTGGCTCTTCCGTCAAGGTAATGATGACCCATCAGAGGTATCACTGTGAAAAACAATGACTTAAAATAAAATAAAATAAAATAAAAAAACTTGTGGCTGTTCTGTGACCCAGGCTTGCAAGCTCAGGATCCACCTACCCATTAATTCTCATCATTAACAAAGATTCACCCTCAGAAATCTCAACTTAGATGTCACATCTTGTTTCCAGTGGAAGATCCTCTCTCTTAAGAAAAGGGTAGTTGAAACATGGCAGTAAATTGGCCTACACAGGGTTATGCTCTGTGTCAAGAGGTCAGGGCTTGTATCCTGTGGAAGAGTGCTGTTGGGGAGTGCTGCCTCCCACCCCAGGTCTACCTTGGCTAAAGCAAGGAGCAACCAGATAAAACATTCCACCAACCTCCTCCATAAAGAATGATAACCTTTGACCTTTCCCATGTCCGTCTACTCCCTGACCACCTATCCCTTAAGACTCAATGTTATCCTAAATATTTTATCAGAAAATTCAGGATAAATACTAAATAACTTACTATTTATAACACTAATTTTTTTGACAGGATTGGAAAAAGACCCAATAAGAATGGATGTTTCTTTACAAAAAAAACCCATATAGGAAGCATGAAATTTTGCTTAAAAGTAATTTTCAATAATTTTACCCAAATTGCATGAGTTTATATTTGGCATCTTAAGTATAGGTGAGGTAGTGTTTTTAAGTAGGGAGAAAAAGGAAACTCACAGTACCTCTTACTCAAATAAGAATTCATGCATTAGCTTCAAATTTGTCATGTTTTGGTTATTTAAAAATGTATGCCAAACATCTATATAGTAGATTAAGAGTAAGACAAATAGTCATTCATTTAGCTATCAGTGTACATTTTTTATATCTTTCATATTTTATTAAATTTATTGATCTTATATAAAATATTAATATTCCTAAGAAACTGTTATTCGGTTAACTTGAGTCACATCAAATTTATGTGTGATTTTCTTTTATTGCTTAATAACGTGTTTTTGAGATTCATGTTAAATGTGTGACTTTCCTTCATTCATGATGATCTTATTAGGCATTAAGTTCTTTCCAGGTTTTATTTTTGTGAAAACACAAAAATCAAATAAAAATCACCCTGTGAATCTCCCAGCATATATAGGTAAGAATTTCTTCAGATGTTAACCTAAGGAGAATTCTTATGTTTACACTTAATCCACAAATTTACCTTTAAGAGGTAATGCCAGACTTCTACCCATAAGTCAGCTGACCAGTGAGAATCCCAGTCTTCTAAACACTTACCCTATAAGATTTTAAATGTCTTCTCAATGTATTCATGCCAAAGGGCAACTATGATTTTATAACACTCATGCATTAGCCAGTCTTGACTACATTCTAGGATGCCACCTGTTCAGACTTTTGCACAGATTTTTACATAGTTGTTTCTTTATATACTCAATTTTATGTGTTTTGAGAGCTTTGGAAAACTGATAGCATTTTTTGATTAATTAAAGTGTTTGAAAACATTTCTACAATGACATACAAGTTTTTGAGTGATTACTGAGGACACTAAAAACTATCCATCTGTCTGCTAGCAAACTTTAAAAGATGGTAACCTAAACTAATTTTATCTATCAGTATCAGAAACAGAAACTGCCTTCACCCCATCTTTGCTCTGTAATAGTTTTTTCCCTCTGATTTATTGGATGATTGCCTAATTCATCTTGCATATGTAGACAAGATTTTGTAAATTCAATATGCTTAAATGTCTTTGAAAGAAAGCCTCTCAGAAGCTAACTGAATGTCGTAAGTCATTAACTATGGTCAACATTTAACATGTCCTAGCAAAGAGACATTCTAAGGGAATTCACAGAGGATTTTTTTCTTAACTAAAACTCTAAAATTTTATGACTTACGCTAAAAATGTGAAAATGTAACAATATTTAATCAATCTTAGCCAAAACTTTTCTAAAGACGTAATTTTAGCTCTAGATCTGTGAGGGACAATTCATTGTGAGAATTAGTGAGTCCTCAATATATCACAGGTCTCCAAGAATCATTATTATCTTTGTTCCATCTCCCCTCCTTTCTTAGGGGGATAAAGTCACCTGTAAACAGAGATAACACTTTGATGGAATGATTTAAATATTATATGTACTTTATTTCTTTACTTATTTGAATTACTGGAGATTTCTAATATGTTCATACCCATCAGTGACAAAACAATATCTAATAAGTATTTATATTATAAGTAAATAAATATACAAATGTGTATATGTATATATGTATAACACGAAATGCAGACAATGTTTAACTTGCAAAGGTGCAAATATCTCACAGGCATCACTTAATTTCATTTCGTTCTCTGGAAGGAATGAAACTGTAATGAGCTCTATAATCTTTAAAACATTTTTATTCATTTGTGTAAATGCCTATGCAAATAGATGTGAAGTTCAAGCATATAGACTATAATATTTTCTTAATATAAATAAAACTTTATATGACTATTTCTACAAATTTATTTCCCTGTGATATCAAGATAAATGTTTCCATAATTATGTATTCATATATTTTATGCAAATGCCACACAATGGTATTTTCTTGATTTGGGATGCTACATAACTATTCCATGGCTGATGAAAATGTGCAATATTTACATAAATATCTATTTGTTTCTCTCACATGGGTGTTAGTGTTCTTTCTGTAGTGAATACCTTCATAAAACCCCCTTTTTAACATAAGTCAACAATATCAGAGAAAAATATTTTAAGTTATAATTTCTTAACTTCTCTATCTTCCCATTCTTACATTAGCAAAATAAAAATGACACACTACCCATAGTCTGTTCACATTTTCTTCCTCAGCCTATACATATACAGAAGATTTATCTAGTCTGTCTTTTGAGCCAATTCTCATGTCCAAGTTCTGTCTTCTTCCATAGTCTCTTGCCTATATAATACTGTTCAGACTAATTCTTGCCCTCTTAGTTGAATGTACATGATACAGTTAAAGACATATAGTAGAAGAACATTCCTTAAATTGTCTGATTAAAGGTTAGAGGTTGGCTTAAATCTGCTATTCAACACAAAATTGTTTTAAAATTAGTAAGTACAAGGACCATGTTTAAATGAATTATCAGACAGAAATGGTTTTTAAAGTTTTAACCTTTTAAACTGTTTAATTAGACACTACTGTTATGTGAGTGCTGGTGCAATAGTCATGGATGCTACGGGAGTAAGCCAACCATATTCTGATGGAATTTAAGGCTTTCTATCTAAGACAGAACTTCGGCTTGGTTCCATTCGATCACCTGTGGCTGAATAGTTCAGAGCTCCTAATCAATTAAAAAACTACTATTATTTTACTGAATGAACAAGGTATCACACTGCCTCAAAATACTTTATATCCATAGACTAATGCAGCCCTCCACTTTAAGCAGAGAAGTTTGTTTGTTCAGTAGATGGCAATCAGCAGAAACTTCCAATAGAGAATGTGAGACTGTGGACGGCTCTGCACTAAATGGGATATTTACATCATACTTTCCTTTCCCAAGGATCATCAATGTAAGCAGGGAGAAAGATTTTAAGAAGTAGATATCGCTGAGGCCTCCTGAAATATAGTTTTTTAGTCAGGACAGGGGTATTTCATATTAGCTCAAGGGAACTGTGACTGAAAGCATAATGAAAACTAAGGGCCAATGGAGAGCCACATGGAAACCTAATATAATAGAAGTTTCCTAAAACATATGCATGTATGAAGGGAGTCTAAATAAAATAACAGGGAAGACAGAGTCCCAGTCCCATATCCCTTGTCGCCAAATGAAGCTTCCTGTTCTGAATATGGTATATGGAATCAAGTTGCTGTCCAAAGGGACCCCATGGGAAACTCTAAACAACCCTGGGTATTGGTTGCTCTCCACAAACAGTAAAACAACACCTAGGCAGCTCACTGAGTTTTCTCTCTTTGGATTTTCTTTGTTGATTCTATTTCTACTTTCAGGGTTAGAGTGTTGGAATTGGAAATGGAGAGAGAGTGAAAGTGCTTACCTGATTTCCTGTTTGTGTGGCCAGCAAGTTCTGGGAGGAGAGTTCCTTGTATATCTAGCAGGTGAATAAAAGGGCTTTAAGAAAGGCTCTAAGAGAGAGTCTGCTTAATTCCCTGGGAGTGGGGGCAGAGTCCATCTGTTTTATTAATATAGACAGTAAGGGTGTGGGCCTGGATGGGTGGGGAAGTGGGGAGAATCTTAGAACAGTTGAATGGGAGTAACATCACCACAAGATAGTATATTAACATAGCTGAAAAGCACCTAGAAGCTGCAAAGAAATTCATAATAATACGTGAAGGTAAGCCAAGTTTCCTGATGGTGCACCAACCAAAACGACCAATATTAAACAGAAAATATCGGTGTAGGTAGTTTTGCCTAAAACTCACCATTTTAGTCAAGATAAACTAATCAAGTTTCTTTTGTTGTTGTTCTTGCTGCTGTGGTTGTATTTGGGATAGAGTTTCTCTGTGTGGCCTTGGCTGTCCTGCACTGGCTTTTAAGAACAGGTTGGCCTCGAATTCTCAGTGAGCTGCCTGCCTTTGACTCCTTGAGTGCTGGGATTAAAGGTATGTTCCACCACTCCGAACTCGAATCAGGTTTTCTTTTGACAAATTATTTCAACAAAATTATTCTATAAAATTAGAATTCTGTAAATGCTTTTGTTTTATCTCTTTTCTATTTCTTCTCTATTTCTTGTTATAGTTCCATAACTTGCTACTATCAAGAAAGGCAGCTAGAGCTTCTTTTCTATTCATCGCCAGCTCTTATCTCTTACTTTCTTCCCAGTCATCTAACCCTTTGTCCCCTTTCAAAGCTGTCTTTTTCACACCATTCCTTTGGGCACAGTCGGTGGTGGTATTTAGATCATGTAATTTCTAACTCTTCTTCTCAGTTTATTTCCTGAGTTTGGGATGCTTCTGCCTCAGTAATTTTCAAACTAAAGTTCATGATTTATCTGTCCTCATTAGATGATGACTAAGCATTTCCAGTGAACCCCTGATTTAAAATTCTGCCATTTCATAATCAAACATCCACACTGTTGCATTGCTCACTATAAATTGTTATGGTGTCATAAATTGTAGCTAACAAAACAGTTCTCTTTTTGAGTTACAGGATGGAGTCATCCTCGCATTTTCAAAGCTAGCTAGGCATTACCCCTACGACAGCACTGTCATGGAAATAACTCTCAATCACACACTGCCTTTTTCTCCCGAATCCAAAAGATTCCTGCTTGAACTGTCCTCTGTTGGGGCTGGAGAGATGGCCAGCAAATAAAAGCACATACTGCTTTTGTAGCAGATCCAAGTTCTATTCCCATAATCTGCAATTTACAACCTACTGTAATTCCAGGGGCTCCACTACCTTTTTCTAACATTCACAGAGACCTGCGCTCACATGCATTTACTTACATACCACACAAAAAATTAAAAGTAACTTTTCAAGTCACCTTTCAGCCTTGTGACTGTTTGGGAAGCCTACCAGACATGAGCATTCAGGCACAGATTGTAGCCAATTAAAAGTCTTTATTCCAGTTGAATGTGACTACATCCAGATATTCAGGTCCCAAGTGAAGCACCAAACGTTTAGAGTAAGGGGTTTTTAAAGGCCCAGAACCGCATTCTGGAAGTCCACTTTGCCGCTGCAAGGGGAAATTTTGTGCAAGCAAGCCGTGTAACAAAACCTAAGATTAGCACTTAGCTGGAAAGGAAGCTTTACGCAAACAAGCAGGTATCTCCACACAAGGTAAGTTAGCTGGAAATTCTTGACCTTGGTTTCCTATCAAGAATTCTCTATCAAGAATATCAAATTCAGTTAAACCTAAAATTGTCTTAGCAAGAAATCAAGATAGAGGAACCTACTTTACACTGTCACATAACTGCATCCCAAATCCAAGCACCTAGTTGTCAGTGAGAATATACTTACTCCAGCTTGATTCACCAAGGCACAGAAATGATGTAGAGCAGAGAAGGCTCTAGAATCAGTGCTATGCATGATTATTTTTTTATTTAATTTTTTTATTATTAGTTACATTTTATTAACTCTGTATCCCAGCTATATCTCGCTCCCATATTCCCTCCCAATACCACCCTCCCTCCCTCATCTACTCCCTGCCCCTTTCCAAGTCCATTGATTGGGGAGGACCACCTCCCCTTTTATCTGACCCTGTTTTATCAGGTATCTTCAGGACTGGCTGCAAAGTCCTCCTCTGTGGCCTAGCAAGACTGCTCCTCCCTTGGGGGGTGGGGAGTATGTTTTAAATGGGAATGCATTATGCACAGGCTGAACGAGTATTAACCAAATGAAGTGAGCAAGGTAAGAGAAAGTGAAATAAATAAAATGATATCCTAAACCAAGAGTTTGTGGGGAGAGGAGCATGTGTATTTACGACCTTTCTGAATTTGTACTTAGAGAAAGACAAAATGAAAACTGCATCATTTCTCAAAAGTATACGTTGGATAGCATTAACTTGAATTGTTAAAGAACAGGGAGAAAAAAAAAACATGCCTTCAAGGCTCTCCATAGTCCTCAAAGTATCAGTGTTTCCCTTTGATTATGACTTTGCAGGTTTGGGATCATGGAAAGACAAAATTTATTTATATAATCTCCCAGTTGCAAGCTTAATAAGTTTTCTAATCACCCTTCTCGTAAGTAAAATTAGGATAAAAGCCATCCTCCAGCAATGCCAAGGGCTAAGAGGAAACACCAATCCTAAGGGCAAGCCTGTCTCTGTCATAGTTTCTGCACTATCTACCTAACAGAAAGAGAATAACCAATCTCTAGATCCCAAATACCTCCTCTCTCAAACTCCCCTCCAGTCTGTGATTCACCTGTTCTTATCATCCCACATGCCGTCTAATCAAGCATCTCTCTAAACAGTGGAACACAAATCTGTCATCTGAGCAGCTCTGTGATCTTGCCATAGAATGACTGGTAGATTTGCTTATGAGATTGCATGGTTCTGTACAGAAAACACGAGAAGTAAATAGATCTCTCTCTCTCTCTCTCTCTCTCTCTCTCTCTCTCTCTCTCTCTCTCTC
>NW_026596147.1:5171162-5241437 GCF_907164565.1 Psammomys obesus
CTCTCTCTCTCTCTCTCTCTCTCTCTCTCTCTCTCTCTCTCTCTCTCCATACTTGAGTATCTCCTTTTTAAACTAAAAGCAGAGCTCTGGCTGGCAACAGATAGCATCAATGGAGAATGCCTGGAAACCTGTCACATGTGAAGGTATAGATGCTATGACACTGACAGCAGACCAAGTATCATCCTTACAGAATATATTTCAAACACAATAGGTATAAGCTGTTTTCATAAACAAGCAAATATGATCATTTCCCGTATTGGTAATTGCTTTAATGTGATTTAAATATGGCACTGGACAAAGAAGGAGTTAGCATACAGGCAATTCCACTGGACTGCTATCAGGACCCTGTCAGCTGTTTATGTCATCACTTCCCACCACCAGGTGTGCCAGGTGTAGGTGTATACTATGATAAAAAAGGCCTCCCAGCCACCCCAGATCTCGCTCTCTCTGCTCTCGTGTTTCTCTTCTTGTCCTGTCTCATGTGTTTTCCTGTGTTCTTTCTCTGCTCCCTCTTCCTGTCTCCCTGCCTGCCTACTGGACTCCTTCTATCTCTTCCACATGTCCTCTCTCTTCTCCACTTTCCCAGCAAACTTCTTACAGCAGATCTGTTGTGTAGCACAGTTTCCTAGGAATACATCTTGGCATGGGCTTGCCAAAGATACCTAACCCCTTGCTCACATTTTTGTCCTATCAGAAAGTTGTTTTTTTTTTAATCTTTGTTTTTCATAGAATGGGATTAAACTTGAGGTCATACCCATATACCAGGCAATTGTTGTACACTGAGTTCAGTCATTTTTAAAAGTATTTTGGGACAGTATCTCACTAAGTTTCCCAGCTAACCTTGACTTCATTCTTTGCCTCAAAGCTGGCCTTGAAATTGCTGTCATTCTGCTTCAACTTCTCAAGAAGCTAGCGGCCTGAGCCACTAGACCTGGCTTGGGCAGAATTCTAAGAGTGTGCTTCCTTTACCAGGTGTACAGGAAAGGTCTTTCAGGGGAAATCTTAGTAAAGAAATTATTGAAGAGAAGCAAAGAGCCAGGTGTAAACCTGAGGGAAGATCATTCTCGGCACAGAAAAACGTTCAAAGACCCAGAGGTAGGAGGAAGCCAAGCATACATGACAGACAGAAGCCCGGGTATGAAATGCAGAGAGGGACAGCGTAGAAAGGCCTGACTGATGATGTAGACTTTAGGCTCCAGGAAAGAGTTTTTTTTTTGTTTGTTTGTTTGTTTTGTTTTTTATGATGACTTTACAAAAAGAGTCATTAAAGGGGTTTTAGGTAAAAGATGTTCAGCTCTGATGGATGGTTTTAGAAATCGGGGAATTGTCTCTTGGTGAGAGTCAGTGGGTCTGAACAGCCTGCAGATAACCTCATATTTTGAGATCACCTAATAAACTATCAGCATGTTTTTTTTTATGAGAAATAACACAGAAGCTCATAATAGCTACATGTAAAGAACTCAGAGAGAAGGCAAACAGCGTAATAGAACGACCGCATAGTCGGTTCAAACATGCGCTTCTCCCAAGTCCATTTTGGAGGGGCTGCCTGAGGCCGCATTGATGTCTGCAGTCTGTGCTGCCACAGGAAGCCAAATTGATACCAGACAGGAAACTATTGAAGAGAATCTTTATAAATTGTGACAAAGATGCTAACGTGTAGCTCTTCACAGTTGATGGCTTCTGGCAGGGGATGAGGTCAGGAAGGACACGGCTATCATTAAGGGACTGTGCGCTGGGAGCTTGGCCATCCTCCAATGAATATAAGGCAACACAAATTGGACTCGGTGTATTTTTTTTTCTTTTTTCAAGGGAGGGCCCTCGGTTGGGAGGGTGAACCTGGGGGGAATGGGAAGTGAGTGTTATCAAGGTGCATTGTATGGAGATTCTCAAATAATCAATAGATACGTTATTTTGGAGGGGAAGAAAAGAATGTAAAGGAAAAAATACTTGATAGATGCTACACACCAACGTCCTGAGGAAACACACGTTGGAAACAATGTTAAAAATCCACTGAGTCCCCATCGCACCGTTACCAACAAGCAGGCTGACAGAAATAAAGAACTTTTCACAGTTAGAACCCTCTCTCCTTCACACAGGCAGGTTGTAAGCCTCTTTGAGACCTGTTAGGCAATACCTGCCATAGGCATGTGGGAGGTCTGACACAGCTGTTTCAGGCACCATTGGTTGCCTGCAGTTGGCAAATGTAGGAATGGTTATATCACAAAAAAGTTCTAGATGTTGGAATTTTTCTCACCAGAGGGAAAAAAAAAGTGGAGGAATCACTGACAGGATTCAAGTATACTGTGAAGTCTGAGCTCTGACGCTAAGAAAGGAGAAAGGTTGTGGGAGGCTGGAGGCTGAAGAAAGTGGGATGGAAGAGAGGGAGATGAATCATCCCCTGATTCGCCAGCCACAGGTGGAAGCCACCACAATAGACTGTTAGGTAGGCACACTGGCACACAGAAACCATGTACAGGCTGGTACAGTACACGACCCTACCCCCTCCCCATATAGAAGCAGACAGGCTGCACAGGGAAGCAGACAATCCTACTACAGGCACACACACAGGCAGGCAGGCGAAGTTGAAAGCTGAAGACCTCAAGGTCATATTTACACAGAATCACACAAAAGTAAAATTTTGTAATCTTACATTACTCCTTACTTTTCGGTCCCATGGACATCAGATGTTGGCCATATATGCTAATTCACAGCCTCCTCCTTTTCCACTACTCACGCAGAGCAGGAGCCATCTTGGTCCAAGCCAAATGTAAACTGGCATCTGGAGCTATGCTCCCTACATTCCTCCCCTGTAAGCCGGCTGGTGCTTTATCAAATCACAGGAATGTTTTTTGAATATACAATCCACAGGAACTGTAGAAAGGACAACATTGTTTATGTTTTGTGGGTTCCCCAGACACTCTGGTTTGGTAGCCTTTCTAGGCTCTCAGGCCTTGTATGCTAACAGGTCCACTATAGCTCTCCAGATTATATAGGTGGTTTTGACTCTTGCAGTTTTACTAAGACCTCTGCCCTAAGCATCATGGTCCACTCTAGGTATTTATACCAGCACTATGTTGTGGGATATACCTAAGGTAAAATAGTATACAAGCCTTATATAGAAAAGCGTAGATGGATCTCAGGAATATAATGTTGAAGGAAGAAAAGAAAACGGGTGTGTGTGTGTGTGTGTGTGTGTGTGTGTAAAGTTCAAAATTAGCCTAAGGTAACAAATATGTCGTGATATAGAATCGGGGTGGGGAAGGAATAAATCAGGGTAAGGATGATGGTGGTGACTCACAGTGAGGTAAATGCTTCTGGAGAGTTCTCTCCGTTCATATGTACTGGCCTCATCAGCCCACTCACTCCATGAAAATGTATAAGCTGTATGTTTTAGTCTCTGAGCACATCTGTATGTGCATGTTATTCTTTTTTTATTAATTACACTTTATTCACTTTGTATCCCCCCATAAACCCCTCCTCCTCCCCTCCCTATCCCACCCTCTCACCCCCTTCTTCACTCATGCCCCTCCCCAAGTCCACTGATAGAAGAGGTCCTCCTCTCCTTCCTTCTGATCTTAGTCTATCAAATCTCATCAGGAGTGGCTGCATTGTCATCTTTTGTGGCCTGGTAAGGCTGCTCCCCCTCTGGGGGAGGTGATCAAAGAGCAGACAAATCAGATTATGTCAGAGGCAGTCCCTCTTTCCATTACTATGGAACCCACTTGGACACTAAACTGCCATGAGCTATATCTGTGCAGGGGTTCTAGGTTATCTCCATGCATGGTACTTAGTTGGAGTATGAGTCTCTGGGAAGTTCCTTGTGTTCAAATTTCTGGTTCTTTTGCTCTCCTTGTGGAGTTCCTGTCCTCTCCAGATCTTACTATTTCCCACTTCTTACATAAGATTCCATGCCCACTGCGCAACAGTTGGCCATAAGTCTCAGCGTCTGCTTTGATAGTCTGTAGGGCAGAGCCTTTCAGAGGCCCCCCGTGGTGGGTTTCTAGCTTGTTTCCTGTTATCTTCTTCTTCTGATGTCTATCCTCTTTGCCTTTCGAGATGGAGATTGAGCATATTAGTCAGGGTCCTCTCTCTTGAAGAGTTTCTTTAGATGTACAGATTTTAGTAGGTTTATCCTATATTACATGTCTATATGAGTGAGTATATACCGTGTGTGTCTTTCTGCTTCTGGGATAGCACACTCAGTATGATCCTTTCCAGGTCCCACCATTTACCTGCAAATTTCACAGAGCTAAACAGAGAACTCTCTGTAGAGGAATATAGAATGGCAGAGAAACACTTAAAGAAATGTTCAACGTCATTAGCCATCAGGGAAATGCAAATCAAAACAACCCTGAGATTTTACCTTACACCCATCAGAACGGCCAAGATGAAAAACTCAAGTGACAACACATGCTGGAGAGGCTGTGGAAAAATCGGAACCCTCCTCCACTGCTGGTGGGAATGTAAACTTGCATGTTATTCTTCAATCAAGTAATCCTGTGAGAATGTTATTCCTCAGGGTCCCAGGCAACATCATCCCCACTCTTTGCAAAGTCCCAAAAACAAACCAAAGTTAGATTTTTTACTAAAGTTCACCCTAGGGAATCAGTGACTTTATTACGGTCACTTACAGAGCATGGGTGAGAGTTCATGGGCAGGTGTGTGAATGACCCTAAAACAGATGCACCTAGCATTCACAACCCCTTTCCTGTGGCTGCACAGGCTGAGGCGCATTGCTACATTCCTTCCCTGCTTACACACTTTATGCCCTCTTTAAGCCCGTGGTAACTAGGACAGAATTGCACACAACTGGTTGGGAGAAGTCAATGGATATTCTTCAGAGCATCCAATACCCATCCCTGTCTTCTCATTCTGTGTGAGAACATCACTACTCAACAAGATCAGCCATGACAATCTCTGCAAGCAGGCACAACTCATGAAAATGGCAGCTAGAGAGCTGGAGGATAATGTTGTATGATGAATCACATTCAATCAAGAAACAGAAAATTAGGCAAACTGAAGTAAAACAGACACACACAAACAACTAGGTATTGTTCCCTTGAATTCCCTTGAATTAGGTGAAAGAACTAATTTTCTTTATTCCGTGTATTTGGGATGATATTAAAATAAACCAGTTTATTCATGTGGAAAAGCTACTGATATTGTATCCTTAAGTATTGGTTGTTCTTTTTAAATGTTCTCCAATTTGCCCCCATGACTTTCATTACATTTGGCCTTCCTGTAATTATTACAAAATGAAAAAACCCCGGAGTGTTGGTTTTTATATTTTAGTATGCATAAGACTCAACAAGGAAACTAGTTATGAATTAAGATACCTGAGGCTGATCTATCACAGAAACAAATTGAATAGATACATTGTGGTCTAGAAATCTACGTTTTAATAATTATCTCGTGCTATGAAGCCAGTGAATGTGTTAGAAATAAGTGATCCAGACAAAAACATTTTTCTAGATAATAAGTGATAGATACATACAATCATATATATGCAAATATATAGATACACATAAATATATAGATAGATTTAAACATATATAAATACAAAATATACACATACATACACATATACCTACATTTATACATATAAATTCATACACACATATACAAATACATACATACACATATGTATACTGTCAATCATACAGAGAGGTATTTATTCTGCTTCCTAATACACAATGGATGGCAAGTCACTTAGTAGATTATATGATTTTTGTATTTGGAATCTACTACATTGAATGATGGAAAAAATCCACTTCTCAGATATTAAAACATGTTATGAAATATTCATACATTTGAAATGATCTTGGCATAAAGACAATTAAAGCAATATGTTTCCATGTATATCTTGAGAGAGATACTGTGATAAAAACCCAAAAAGTTAAATGCTTATAGTAGATATAAGTAGATACAAGAAATGCGTACTTGTAGAGATATCTATTTCAGGTTTGGAAGCTAAACAACTTTCAGTTTATTTTTTTAAAATTAGAATACACTGTTAAAATGGAAAACGAAGACAAAGGAATATAATATATATATATATATATATTATATATAAATTGCAAATATAGTGGGAAAATACGTTACCTCAATGTTCTCTCTTTGTGAATATCCATTGCTGTCCTTAGTCACTGCAGAGCTACAGACAAGTGCTTTAATAAAGGCTTTGCTGGTTAGAAAAGAAGTGCTGTGTTATTAAGGAAATGTATCATTATGAAAAGCAGCTAATGAATGTTTAAATATCATAAAATGGAAATAAGTATCTGCCATAGACTTTAATGACATATGTAAATGAAAGGATATACAGCAATCTGATAAAAGGCTTGATCTTGAACATGTACACAGGACAATAGAAGTACCTAGTCATAATCTTCTGAAAAAAACAGTATGTATAATTTAAAAAAAAAAAAAACTTAGAAGGAAATCGAAATTGCAAATCACAAATTGAAAGAAATTGCACAAAAGCACAAATGCAATTTTAGTACTACCGCATTCTGCATTTAAGACTTCAAAACTAAATCTCTGTAAAACACAATGTTGCCTAAAACAACAAATTTAAGTCTCCACCATTTCCTATGCAAGACAAGCTGATCCCACGGAACAGCATGGTTGAAAATCAGACTAAATGGAAGATATTATGATAATACACTATTTACAATGAACCCCTCTGTGAAATTATTGGTTATACTAGTATATGGGAGCAGAAACATTAGGTAAGAATTTAAAAGTCAATACAAGAATATGTATTCCTCAGTGGGTAAGTTATTAGGAGTACAACATTCTTGTGTGCCACTGCAGGGTAGATTGGCAAGAGGATGCTTTGGGAGATAATGTGTTACTTCTTCCCCCTCCCCCAAGATACATAGATATGCCTTATTTGCAAGGGAGCAGGAATTTATTCAAGCGAATTCCCATGCTGTCATCAGACTCTTCGGGCTCCTTCTCCTCTGTCTTCTCCTCTGCTACAACAGGGGCAGAAACAGCAGCAGGAGCTGCAGAGCTAGGAGCAGCAGAAACAGCCACAGCCCCACCAGCGGGCCCGCTGGCAAGCCTGCCAATGCCCTGAGCAATGGCATCCTCAATGTCTTTTCCATTCAGTTCACTAATGACCTTGTTGAGCCGGTCATCGTCTTCTTCGATGGCCACGCTGTTTAATATCTTCTTGATGTCTGGCACTGGGAGAGGAGTTGGCCCAGAGGGCGCCAGCAGGTTAAGAGGCAACAGCGAAGAGGCCTCAGGCGTGGGACCACAGCGGCGGCGGACAGCGAAAAGCATAATGTGCTACTTTTAACCCTAGAGTCCTGATTTCTATCTTCGGAATCTACATGGCACAAAGAGAGAACTGATTCCTCCAAGTTGCTCATCCATGTGTGCACATGCAAAATAAGTAAATGCAAAAAAAACAAAAAAAAACAAAAAAAAAACTTTATTTATGTGTGTGTGTGTGTGTGTGTGTGTGTGTGTGTGTGTGTGTGTCTGTGTGTGTCTGTGAGCGTTTGAATGTATGCCATGGGTATTCATTGGCCAGCTGAGGACACAAGGGACCGTGGACCCTCTGAAGCCGTACAGGGTACGTGAAATGGGTGCTGGGAACTAAAGTTGGATCCTCTGGAAGAGTAGAAAGCATTCTTAACTAGTGCCAACCTAACTTTTCTCAACTCTCCATTCAGTCTCGAAAGAAAAAGAAAAGAGTAAACAATGTCACATAGCCTTGGGTTCTCCACTGTTACCTGAAGACTTGATTCTGCCTAAAGGCAGATAGAAGCAGGACTTTTGTACACTAACAGTCATATGGTCTAAATAAGAGGCTTTCCTGATGGTAGAACCACAGAGCAAACAAACAGCATTTGCTAATTGAAGTTTTTATTTTTGCAGTATTTGCACGATAATGCCCTTGGAGTGTTGTCATAGAGGCTCGTATTTTATGCATTTTCCGCACCTTCATCTTTTCTTGAACACAAACTGTTTGAAGAGATTTTCAAAGCTTTTTTTGACTCTGTTCGCTTGCTTGCTTGTTGCTTGTTCGGTCATTTTAAGACCCAGTGTCACTCAGGGTGTATGACTCACCTAGAATTCTCTCTGTAGCTAAGTGTGGCCTTGAGTTCTCCGGAGTACCTCTTCCTCAGCTTTGCATGAACCACCATGATCAACTCATTTTTCTTTCCCTTCCTTCCTTCCTTCCTTCCTTCCTTCCTTCCTTCCTTCCTTCCTTCCTTTCTTCCTTCCTTCCTTCCTTCTTCCTTTCTTTCTTTCTTTCTTGAGTTTTCAAGACTTCTCTGTGTAGCCCTGGCTGTCCTGGAACTCTCTCTGCATATCAGACTGGCCTTGATCTCAGAAATCCACCTGCCCCTGCATTCCAGGTGCTAAGATTAAAGGTGTGCGCTGCCACCTAGCACAATTTTCCAGCTTAACTTTCTTAAGATTTTCTCACTTACTAAGACATTTCTCTAACCAAGTGAGGTAAAAATAATCTGTGAACTATCTGATTGGGGTGGGCATTAAGAGCAAAACTTTTAAATACTCATGAAAATACCATTTGTAGGAAAAATTTTTAAATATTATACTTTCCCCCACACCATTATACTAACTGCTGAACAATTTCTAGTTTGAGCAGAAGGAACAAGACATAACGGAGGGAACACTTAGAACTCGAAAGGCAAATTACGACTTTGTACTAAGAGAAAAATTAATTATGTCTCTCTTAATAAAATAATAAATGAAAATGGAAGTCTACAAAAGAGCTATAAAATTTTTGATACTTGAATAAGGTACTTTAACTCCCAGATGAGGAACCAGTGACAAGTCCCATAAAATCATGGATGACCCAATAAAAGTTGGAGATGAGCTAGTTTCATATGAGAATGAGGGAAAATCAGTGTGCAGGTTAGGAGGAAACGTATTTAATCCTACTTTACTTTTTTAAAAAGTTTCTGAGGCTGAATCATATGTCATTTGTTTAAATATACATTATGAACATGCAGTAAGCAGTCATTCCATTAGGCACGAAATGGAATTCTTTTAAGCACCATTTGTTAAAAGAGTAGGAAAAGGACGTTGCTGTAAATCTGAGTTAAACACGCTTGTGGGAAGCCTAAATGTTAACATGAAGATAGAGCTCAGTATGTCCACACAGTGGAAAAATACAGGAATTTGAACTATAATCCTCAGGAGATTTTGAAAAGACTTATCTTTAGCCAAGTCTCAAAACATTTTAAGAATATTTTGAAATGTCAGTGTGAGAGCATCCAAGCTCTTTTTGTTGCTGTTGTTGTTGTGTTTTCTTTTCATCAAGATCCGTTTATATTTTCAGTGTAAATAAGAGCTGCCTTTCCACAAAGGTGGCTTTCCATGACCAGCTGTAAATACTGTTTGAAATGACGTTTCTCTAAAGCACTGGCAAGGGTGGACTACTAAGAACCATCTTTCCTGCCAAACATTTCCGCGGTGAGCTTCTGCCCAACAAGTAGTAGATAATTTTAGACAAGCAATGGTACACGCCAAATACGGACTTTTATGACTATGGTAGCGGCTGGGGCTCAGACCCGGAGGCCTCTGCCTGCCAGACAGTCACTGCCACTAGATTGCAGCCACAACTAGGTCTTCAGGGTTTGGCTTTGTTGTTGTTGCTGTTTTCTGTTTCCTTTGTTTTGACATAGGAGCTCTCTAAGTTGTCCCTGCCAGCCTTCAACTAGCAATCGCCCTAAGTGCAGCTCGGCTGTAACTCTCGGGAGCACACAGGTCTAGTGAACAAGGTTCCTGTAAGTAATCCCAGTCAAAGCCGCTGGGTTTGCCTCTGCCTCTGTCTCTTTGCCTGCGGTGAAAAAAACAGCCCCCCCCCCCCCCCCCGCCACGAAAAGCCATGGAGCAAACGTTTTAAAGTCTGTATCGGGGTGGACCAAGAAGTTGATTCAATTCTGAGCTTTCCCTAGAGAGATTCAGTTGCCACAGCTTTCCTTCTTTTCTTCCTTCCTTTCTTTTCTTTTTCTCCATTTGATACTAGAGATAAAATTTTAGAAACATGTTTACTATGTCCCGTAAAGAGACCTAATCTCAGTATTTTTAAAACCGCTTTTATTATTCAATATTATTTGTCTACTGATTTGCTTCCACATGTAAACACAAGGTGTTTTCACCTTTCTTCAGCATACTGTATCTTCCATAATGCTGCCTTTTGAAGCTCTTAGCAGTAGGAGTCATTTGTTTCAGAGAATAGAGTGAGAGCAATAACTTTATTCCCTGGTGATACACCTTGAAGAGAAGCTGTTTTTCCTCAGATTGCATATTATATCAAGCCTCTTGCCTGGTCAGTGTGTGTTCCTATATCTTGTATCCACTCTTACATTCTGACAGTCCTTTAAGTGTTTTTGTATCTACTCTTAGCTGTTGAGTTTATAAACTCCTAAATTTCTGTGAAGAAAGTATCAAAGGAATACCTTGTGGGCATATGGGGGTGGAGGATTACTTGACAGACAAACAGTGACATGGCTAATTTTCAGGCTTTGGAATTGTATGGAACCTTACTATCAACATTTCCTACCACCCACTGGCTGAACAAATAAGTTGGTGTCTATTATTTCCACTTTTTAAGTGTATTCACTGTAAGAGATCACTGTCTACTTAAGACCTGTAAGACCAAAAAGCAATGTATCAATTTAATAGATTCAAAATCTGATGCCATTATTGGAAGATTGTGGAAATCAGAAGGAGAGACTTAGTTGAAAAAGATCATGCCGAGTGAGGTAACTCAGAAGCAGAAAGGTGCACATGGTATATACTCACTTAGATATTATCCATATGATATAGGATAAACATACTATAATCTATAGTCTTAAAGAAGCTAAACAACACGGAGGACCCTAGGAAAGAGGCTCAATCCCCATTCAGAAAGGCAAAGAGGATGGACATCAGAAGTGGGAGAAGACAGGGAACAGGACAGGAGCCACCACAGAGGGCCTCTGAAAGAATCTACCCAGCAGGGTTTCAAAGCAGATGCTCAGACTCATAGCAAAACTTCGGGCAGAATGAAGAAAATCTTATAGAAGAAGGGGGAGATAGGAAAACCTGAAGGAGACAAGAGGTCCAACAGAGCCAAAAATTATGAGACCAGGGGGTCCTGCAGGGACCAATGCTCCAACCAAGGACAATGCATGGAGAGGACCTAGACCTCCTGCTCAAATGGAATCCATAGGCAGTTCAGTTTCCAAGTAGGTTCTAGTACGGGGAACAGGGACTGTCTCTGACATGAACTCAATGGCTGGCTCTTTGATCACCTCCCCCATGGGGGGAGCCTTGCCAAGCCACAAAGGAAGAGAATGCAACCAGTCCTGAGGAGACCTGATTGGCTAGGATCAGAGGGAAGAGGAATAGGACCTCCCTATCAGTGGACTATGGGAAGGGCATAGGAGGAGAAGAGAGAGGGTATGACTGGGAGATGAGTAAAGGGACTACAGCCAGGATACAAAGTGAATAAACTGTAGTAAATAATAATAATAATAATAATAATAATAATAATAATAATAATAGAAAGTAGTTCATCCACGGTGAATCTTGGAAAGACATATCTTTTCCCTTCACTTTCCTGTTTATTCTTAGTCTGCTTTTCAGATGGCATATAGTGAGAAACTTTGTCTCTTCATGCACTCTTCTGCTGCCAGGTTCTGCCTTAACAGAAACCCACAGTTAATGGGGCCTGAAAACATCAGCCAAAAATTAGTCTTTCTTGTGTATAATATGTATTTTGGGTATTTTCCCACAGTGATATAAGGCTAACTAATACAATAACCAACTTTCATCATAGTTTGTTACTTTCTCATTCCTACTCCCTGACATGGTTGAACTTCCCAACCCATTATGTCTCTTAGCATCCTATACCAGTCAATGACCACTGCCATTTATTTCCTCCTTCTTCACTTTACTCAATCCCCAAAATGACACACTAGATTCTCACTAGCCATCACTCCACCAGACATCTTCCTAAACTTGTTCTCATCCTAATAAGTAGAACCAAGCTATTCCCTTTGTCCTTCCCAATTTCTTCCCTCACTTAATTCCTGAATACCTTACCAGCCTGTTGTTCCCATCAAAGTAGGAAAAAGTAGGAATGGCAGCATCCATACCATAACATGATATACTAAAGGACAAAAAGAAAGAAGGAAGGGAAGAAAGAAAAAAGAAAGCAAGGAAGGGTAGAGTTTGTGTTGGTATAATGTTCTTTTGGAATGTATACAATTTACCTTTGTTCATTCAAATGCTGATTTCTCTCCCCCACTATCTGGTTTCAATATGGACATTGCATTGTGATGCTTATTCTAAGCATCACCTGTCTCAAGTTTGTATAAACATGCCACAATTTGTTCTCTATATTGTCAATTAAAACAACCAGCCATAAGGTTGAGCGATGGAGAGGATAGGATGGGACATCCTGATCCAGAGTGGGAGGAAGAGGAGAAAACAGGAGGAAGAAATGGAGGAGAATTGGGAGGAAAGGTTTTGGAACCACGTAGAGAAATGAACCGGACCTAAGATATCACTAGAATCAAGTATGGTGGGTGAATCTGAATAGTAGGAAACTATGTAGGCTTGGAGGTTTAGGCTGGAGTAACTATTGCCCAGCATTATGCTCTAGGTTAATTAAATAAATCCTAGTCTCAGTGTGATGATTTGGTTATACAGCTGTTTAGGAATAACTGCTGCTTAACTAAAAGATCTATCAATAGTAAGTATTAACCTACAACAAGTTTGTTCTAACCCAAGAGACTTACTTATTACCCTCTCTCAAAAGTGACATGATGCAGAATTTCTCTCATTTAGTTGACAGCATATTTGTGTGTCAGAAGTAGTAGAAGAAATATATTAGCTTAAAATGTTTCCAATAGCAACAAACTGATATTCTAAAAAATGAACAAACTTGTCCAGACTTGACTTCTATACACCTTTGGCATCTTCGTAGTGTGCTCATGGTATCTTCCTGCATGCTCATATTAAAGCCACCAAATACTTAATAGCCTTCTTTGACCTGGCATCCAGGTACTAGGTAAGAGTTGGAATCTCACTCATATGTGGTAAGAAGTAAAGGCCAGTAATGTCTTAGATAAATCAGTATCCAAAAACTAAGTGCTGAGTCGGCTTCATTTACTGCAAATCTTCGTCTAAGCAAATGGTTTTTCCCAGTAATTCAGCCTTGTCTTGCTTCTCCATCATACTTAAAGCCTAACTCATGACTCAGTTCTTGATCTGTATGCCCCATGGCTAGTTCCTTCCTGTCACTATCACACTGACCTTGATCTAAGTGATTCCCATTGCTATTTCCTCATTTTCTATTACGAAAATGATTTGAAGTAATGACCTCTCCTTTGCTCACTAGCAAAACATTGTAGACTGATGGCTGAAGAGTGGGAAACTGAACCAAAGTCATTATCACTTTGCTCTTTCTTTTTTACACTGAAAGGTCATAGAAGGTGACAGAAGGGAAACCAGGTAGGAAAGTCTGCCTGGCAGTGGATTAGAGTGACAAAGAGGCAGGAAAGTCTATACACAGAAAGCAAAGGGACCAGAGGAGTCCTCATTGACTACATGAGCCTTTGCTGCTGATTGGATTTCTCCATTGTACTGATAATCAAACACTGAAAATGTCAGTCATGCTCACCTTAGATCATTTATGATTTCGATGCGGCGGGACTTTTATTGGATGTCTAGAAGGAGCTACACAGGAAAGCGTGGTAAAAGCAGAGGAAATTAAGTGAAACTTGTCCAGTAGGAGCCAAGCACAAACACCCATTCTTGTTCTTTGCTGTTCTTTCCAGATGTGCCGTATTTCTGGAAATGTAGAGGAAGGGGGGGGGCAAGTAATGGTACCTAAAATATATATAATTGGATTCAGTGACTAGTGTGCTGGAAAGGTGTGTTTCAGATGTACCTCATGGAAAGAATAATCACTGGAGAAACAGTGTCTCAGCTCCCTGGCAGGCAACTTTCCTTCCCGTCAGGAGGACTGTGAATGTTATATCTGGCTGTCACAGGCTTTGCTTTACTGCGTATTAACGCGCTGAACATATATTAAGGACACAGTGCCAAAGTAGCTGTACAATGTCTCCGCTTTTAGCTCCCAGTCGGCTGGCAGTCATTGTACATTTTTAAAAGTCAGATATATTGCTGTGGGCTACAGGGCAGTGTTTTCCTTATAGGTTGAGGCTGGTGGGAAATGTGGAAATTAGTCAGTCATTCAGTCATGTTTCACAAAACCTTTTCTTTGCTTTTACTTGCTTGAAATCGCCCTGTTATCTTCCTTATATTCCAAGTTTTTTGATTGTTGTTTACCTGATGCTGTTTACAAAGTTTCCCTTTCTAAAGGAAACTCCCTCTTTCTATCAGGTCACATCTGCAGACCTCTCATTGGTGAAGAGCCTGACTCAAAGTCTCACTCCTCTTTGGGACCCCAGTGACACACCATTCTATGGTCACAGGCCACTTTCTGTGCCTGTATGGGTAAAAATCCTAACAGTATCATTGAGAGTGCAAAGTGAATCCCCCAAATTTCTACCTTGTCTTATTTTCCTGAGCTGGTCATTTTCCAGACCAAAGTCTGAAACAAAGAACCACTTAGACTTTTCAAGAAAAGAGGTGAAGGATCTTCCTGTGAGGTGACTTTATCCTTTTTCCTCTATTCAGAATGTTCCAGTTGCTCATGTAGTCATTCCGTATCTGTCTCCCGAGATTTACTGCCTATGGAGTACTAGACACTTCAGTGAACATAAAAATCTATTAGACACCATCTCTGTGTGCAAAACTTTAGATTGTAGCAGGTAAGAAAAGCTATTTCTTAAAGCAAAAGCATTAGAGGGTAAGATAAGCCAAGCCATAGGGTCTACCAAGCACTAAAGGAGTGCATGAAAAGACATTGGAGGCATAAATCAGAAATATATTTACTTTATGACCCAGGAAACTGTTTTATGGGAATGTTTCCTTTAATTGGCAATAGGAAATCTGGCCAAATTTCTGAGTGTAGAGACAGAGTGGTGGGTAGGAATTCAAACAAGGAAGCAGGCACCAACACAATGGCCTAAGCAAGCTGACAAGCGCTCTGCTTTGCTTATGCAGTGCGTGTTTACGTGCAAGGAACTGGTGAGGCAGTGGCTGAAGGGTCCCACCCTTCAGTGCTAGCCCTGGGGACATGCCCATGAGCAGATTCTGTTTCGCATATTGTTCATTTCAGCTGTACCTCTGGCTGCTGTAGAGCCAAAGCATAGAAATCTCCTTTTGTCCTCTTAAGTGTTATGCACCAACCAAATCTTAATCCAAAGTACTGTCTTCTGACACCCAAGACTGGCAGAACGCATGTAGCTGGTACCCCAAAATGAACTTCTGGAAATCGAAGAGAACTTAGATTTCCTGAGTTCTTTTTCAAGTTTCTTCACACATAACTGCACTACTATTCCCAGCTGACCTGCTTCTAATCACATGGCGCTTAACACTTCTACAAAGAGCATAGAGCCGGGTGTGCTGGCACATCCTTATACTCCCAGCACTCAGAGAGGCAGGCAGAGCTCCGTGAGTTCAAGTCCAGCCTTGTCTATAAAGCGAGTCCAGGACAGCCAAGGCTACACAGAGAAACCCTCTCAAAAAAACAAAAATGAAACAAAAACAATAACAACAACAACAAAACCAACCAAAACAAAATAAAACTTCCACACAGAGCCCATCCCTCATTCTGAAAGCTCTACCATTAGACCGTACTTGCTCACCTATCAAGGAAAATGTACAATCTTGTGCACTGTGACTTTTCTCTAAGAGGTCTTTTCATGATGGCCTGGGCAGTGAGAATAGAACTTTTGAAAGCAATTCTTATCTCATTTAGAATCAACTCTGGGCACTAAATACAGTGAATGAGCGTGTCCTCCTCAGATTCATACGTTACCATACCTTCCAGTGTATTTGAGGCTGTAGTCATTCAGTAACAAACAGGGTGCACATTCACGGTAAGATTAGCACTCTTATACAAAGGGGGAGAGATGCAGGATCTCCCCTCTCTTTTCCCTTTCCCTTCCCTCCTCTCTCCTCCCCTTCAGTCCCCTTCCCTCTTTTCTTTTATCTTCTCCTCTTCTCTGTTCTTCTCTACTTCTCATTTCCTTACATACATACCAAGGAATCCATGTAGAACACAACCAGGGAAATCTTCAACATTAGCTCAAAGGAGTCATCACTATCCAATATTTTCAGCTTCTGGAATTGCAGGAAATGGTTGGAGTTTTGTTGTTGTTGCTGTTTGCTTTGTTTGGTTTGGTTTGGTTGATTGTTTGTTTTCCTCTTCCAAGTCTTTGTATTTGGGGATAGTAAGCTAGTGTGAGTCTTTTATCCACAGGAATCACACTTAGCATGTCATGTTTGATTTATGACTTATGACTTGGAATGCTGTGTTGGGTTATCTTATGATTTCACAACAAATTAACGAAAACTCTCAAAAATACTTTCTAAGAGTAAGAACACTGCAATTAAGAATGAGTCACGGAGAGTAAAGAATATATTTAACTCTGTTGGCAGAAAAAAAAAAAACAACTTTATAAACCACTTTCCTTTATGACTTATTCCACTATGGAGCCAAATGGCTTGGGTTTCTAGACCCTTTGTTTGGGAATATTTACCAATATTTAGCAATAGCCCCACATTGCTGAGAAGATGGCAAGGCAGTAATTAGGAGGCAAGAGCGGAAGGATTATTACACCTTCGGGAACTCTTTACCACATTGGGAGCCCATTTCATGAATTCAGATGATATTGGTTAAGACACTGGGAAAGCCACTAAATGTTGGAAGTGTGCTTATTAAACAGAAAGGAAGCTAAACCCAGAGGCCAGAAACCAAAAATTTTCCAAGTTTGGCTTTGGCTATAGGAACATCTACATTACTGAAGGCAATAAAAAGCAAAAATAGTAGTTCTGTCAGTCTAAAAGTATAGTACAGAAATGTCTGCTTGTAGCTGAGTATTGCAGAGCCCAGTTCTACAGAATATCCCAATTGCTTAGGTGATATTGGAAGTTATGCTCCTCCTTGTCACTTTATCTAATGCCGCAGGTAAACCTATGGCTGTCAGATCTTCTGGCTTGCTCTAAAACCTGTTCTTATTTATACAGGGTTCGCCAGTTTCTTTGAAGTTCACACTTCTACTTGGATGTGAGCACACTGAGGACAGCTAGAATAGCTAGGATGCAGAGCTCTTGAACAGCTGGGGCCAATAGCATCACTAGAAATCTTTTCATTGAAACTGACAGAGGCAAAGATGTTTTTCTCCTGAATTAAGGAAAGAAATCACATCCATATCACATCCTTATACACAGACAACAAGGCAGATCATGCAAGCCTGTAAACAAGAATATCTTCAATCTCCTCTCAAGCATGTCGTATTCTTTCATGCTTCCTGTGAACTATGGAAAGTACTTGCTGTTTATCTAGAGAAAGAAACGTGAGGTCATGTCTCTTGGCTTTGGTGAGGAGACCTCTTGAATCTATTCCAGAATTCACTAAGTACTATGTGGAACTGGGAAGCAAGGTGTTCTCCAACTTTATGTTAGGAAACTATTCTTTCTTGAGCCTTGTATGGAATATGTCTAAGCCATTAGAGTTTAACAGCATCCATAAGATTAGCTTTGGTATATTGGTAATTGAAAGTGGCATAGGTCTCAGTCATCTTCTAGGTAGCTTTAGACAATAAATAGATTTTAAAAGAACGAGAAATAGATAAAGAGAAAACAAAAGATGCTATATGGAGGTTGTTGGTACATAGGTATATCAGGGCATAGGATGACAAGAAGTACAAAAGTAGAGTTTTAAGGAGCCAAGGGCATTAGATCTTCTATAACCAAGTAAAAATTATCAATTATGTGAGCTTCAAAGAGAACTAAAGACATTCAATTACACCAATTATTTTATTTCTGTCCATATATTGGCAGATAAGTATAGCCATAAAAATATGCACTTCAATAAAGTAATTTGGGAGCCGTATGAAACCATAAGAGCTGTAATCCCCTAGAGTAAAATCATTAACACTGCCCTAGTGGCTTCCCTTTAGTGATGCAGACAGTAAATAAGCAGGTTAATAAAGAATGAATGCAAATTCTGGAGAAACTGACAGATGACGCCATACCAACTTCCAGAATCTTGGGGGAAAAGCCAGGGATAGCTGGCAAGCATTCATCCCCTAACGTGGATAACAGAGGAAAGGCAATGACTGAAGTTTCAATAATAAAGAGAGCAGGGAAACTTTGGAAAGTGGATCAGAATAAGACAAGATCCTTTCTGGTATGGTCAGTCCTGAGCATGATGTGCTTAGCTCCTAGTGTGGAGTAAACACTACTGCAGAGGGTGTTGTAACTATTGGTTAGGAAAGAGTCTCCAAAAATATGAATATGCTTTCATCACCAGGGAACTTAGAGGGCAGGATGGAAATGGTAGACAAAGCCTTATAGGTGATGGAAAGCAGAGATCAAAGAGGAGGCAGTGGTTGGAAAAAAGGCCTTAAAGCACATTTAACATTGGACTTATCACTATAGAGAGTCAATCATATCACACAGAAGACTTTGAGGGACACATATTATATGGCTGAGGGAAAGGCCTTTTCTAAGCACTTGACCACAAGTGACAAAAAGTCATTCTTTAAAACAAAAACAAAAAACCAATCAGCACTAAAAACATACATACAAGCACAAATATGTCCTCAACACATTGTATTTTGGAATGTTTATGTATGTACAGATATGTATATGCATGCAGCAACAATTGGCGCCAAAAGAGAATTCAGAAGTTTGAAGGAGGATAGGGAGGGCTATATGGGAGGATTTGGAGGGAGAAAGAGAAAGGAGAAATGCTGTAAACAAAATAAAAATTTCAAAAATAAACAAGCAAAAAGTAGAGTGGGGATAACTTTTCAAAGAAAATACACATATCCTGCAAAGACTGATACTCCAATCAAGGACCATGCATGAAGAGGAGCTATAACTCTCCAACCAAGCACTATGCATGGAGAGAACCTACACCCCCTGCTCAGATGCAGCCTATAGGGAGTTCATTCTACAAGTAGATTCCCTAGTAAGGAGAACAGGGGCTGTCTCTGGCATGATCTCAGTGGCTGGCTCTTTGATCACCTCCCACTGAAGGGGGAGCAGCCTTGCCAGGCCACAGAGGAAGACAATGCATCCATTCCTGGTGAGCCCTGATTGGCTAGGGTCAGATAGAAGGGGAGGAGGACCATGTTTATCAGTGGACTAGTTGAGGGGCATGGGAGGAGAAGAGGGATGAAGGGTAGGACTGGGAGAAGATGAGGGAGGGAACTACAGCTGGGATACAAAGTGAATAAATTGTAATAATTAATTAATTAGTTAATTAATTAAAAAAAGAAAATGATGTGTAACTTTGGATGTGTAAACATTTTCTGGACAATTTATGTTCTTTTCAGGGCATAAATATGGGAGTATTGGGGGGCATATGAGTAAAGCTCTGAAGTTTCTTCCTTAATGTACCCCTTAATGTTCTTGTCAGAGAGGGGAAAAAGGGATCCATAACATCAAAAGTTTTCAGATTATTTTGTGAGAATCTCATTCATTGTTGATAATTTTATAATACCTGTGCAATAAATGTCAGAAGATCCTCCCAGGACTACAGTCTTATTATTAGTTTTAGAAGTAATACTTACTAAATGTAAATTTTGTTTGCCATATAGAAACAACCTCACACAAAATAGACCTCTTGACTATGCCTTTAAAAAGGAACTCGTGCCCCCTTGGTGGATAGGGCTGTAAGGCAGAAGTACCTTACTTCTTATTCCAGGAGCCTATTCTCTGGGATTTGGTCTGTCAAATGCATTGATCTAGAAGGGAAAAAAACGAAAAAAAAAAAAAAAAAAAAAAAAAAAACCTCTTAAGTCAAAATCATTTAGTGTTCCAAAACAGTGATCTATGATCTGAGTCAGATTGCAGTGAAGTTCCGTAGCTCCCCAAAAAAGGGGAGAATGGTGGCAAATGGTTGTAGGTGCTAGGGTCAAAGACATCACACCACAAAGATTATGATTCAAAAGAAAAAAGAAAATGCCGAGGCGGGGCAAGATGGCAGCGCCAGGAGGACTCTCATTCTGAGGAGCAACACAGCAGGATTGGCACAGTAACCAGCAATCAGAACTCGCGGCCATAAAACACAAGTGATTGTGTTTCACAGGTGAGAGGATACCCCACGGTGGGGGATTCAATCAGCTTTAACTCACCCGGCTAAACCGCGGAAGAGATCCCCGTTCCGCCAGGCGCTTGGTCGCCAGCCCAGAGCTACCCGCCAGCGCGATCTGGTCACGGTCCCAGACTGAACTGTGGGCCCACAACACCATAGACTGGATTTCCCAGTCGAGAGATAACCCCACGGAGCAGGAAACAATTTGCACCAACCTCAGGTTACCCAGACATCCCCTGGAAAAGACTCGGGTTCTGTGAGTGCCCCAAGAGCCAGTCCGGACCCAGAGCCGGGACACAGGCGCCTGCCTGCGCGCCTGATTCGCTGCCTCAGATAGAACTGTGGGCACCAGGGCACCAGGGCACCAGACTGCGTGTCTCTGGCAGGAGGAAACCCCCAGCGGAGGGGGTCAGCAGCTCTAACGCTTAGGACACCCAGCACCAAAACACTTCCTGGACTCACGCAGACTCTAGTGCAGGCAGGAGCGCTGTGCTCTGCGCGATTATTGAGTTCCCCTAGGGCACTGGGACACACAGCTGCATCCTCAGACCTACAAAAGCCAGAGAGCCATTACAGCAGCCCTCAGATACTGTGCCAAGGATCAACCAGTTATTCCTAGCTAGACTGTCAAAACTGTGGGAATCCCTGGTCCTTCAAGAGGGCTGCACCCACAGCATCTGGACCAGAGCAGTGCCTGCAGCCGCCATCCCAGACAGAGACACACAGCTTCTGGTCCAGAGTGAGGCACCCAGCCTCCAGACCAGAACAGTGCCCCCAGGCGCCAACTCAACCTAGGTGCACATTCTCCAGGTCCAGAGCAGAGCAATCAGCCTCTGGCCCGAGACTTGCTGAGTGCAACTCCCACTTTCCCAGACAGAATTGTGCGCCCCAGGATAACAGACTGAGGTTCCCTGTTGGGAGAAAACCCCACAGCTAGGGAATCAGCAGTTTCTTCAAGAGGACTGTACATGGAAATTTAGTGAACAGCAGCACACTAAATTTATAACAAGAAACCCAGCAGTGGGGCAGCTGTCTTGAGAAATTCTATGGGTAAGAGGAGATCCCCCCCTGCCTAACATAGACCACAACTACTACTCAGGGCTATAAACCTGAGGTGAGCAGTGGCAACTCCGGAGAAACACTGGCCATACAGTGACCATAACCAAAAAGCAGAGAAGGACTCCTTCAGGAAAAATCATCTTCCGGCCAAGGGGATACTCCCTACCTCAGGACTCCAGGAAGCACAGAAACTAACAGCCAACACCTAAATCAGCCCAATGGGTAGAGGTCAGCGTAAAGGCTCAACCAACAAAATACAGAGCAATACGGCATCTCCAGAACCCAGCCATCCAGAGGCGAACAGCCCTGAACAATGCAGCATAATAGAAAATCAAGAAGATGACCTTACAGCTATGTTGATGAAGAGGATAATAGAGGAAACAAATAAAATATGTAAAGAACTAGAGGAAGATAAAACCAAACAGATCATGGCTATCCGTAAAGAAATGGAGGAAGATAAAGACAAGCAGATTAGGGCCATCCCATCCATGAAGAAATACGGGAAGATGCAGCCAAACAGCTTGTGGCCTTCAGAGAAGAAATAATTAAATCACTGAAAGAAATAAAAGAGACAGAGTTGAAAGAACTAAAAGAAAAAGAGGAAAATACAAGCAGACAGGTGAAGGAAGTAAACAAAACAACTCAAGACCTGAAGATAGAACTAGAAAAATTAAAGAAAACACAAATGGAGGAAATAATGGAGAGGAAGAATTTAGGGAAGAAAACAGGAACTACAGAGGTAAGCATAACCAACAGAATACAAGAAATGGAAGAAAGAATCTCAGGTGTAGAAGATACAATGGAAGAAATCAATGTATCTGTCAAAGAAAATGTTAAATCCAAAAAATTCCTGACACAGACTGTCCAAGAAATCCAAGACAATATGAAAAGACAAAACCTAAGAATAATAGGAATAGAGGAAAAAGAAGACTCCCTTCTCCAAGGCCCAGAAAATATTTTCAACAAAATCATTGAAGAAAATTTCCCCAAGTTAAAGGAGAAGCCAATAAGGATACATGAGGCCTACAGAACACCCAACAAATTTGACCAGAAAAGAAAATCCTCCCGCCACATAATAATCAAAACAGTAAGTATACAGAACAAAGAAAAAATACTAAAAGCTGCAAGGGAAAAAGGCCAAGTAACATATAACGGCAAACCCATTAGAATCACACCTGACTTTTCAACAGAAACTATGAAAGCCAGAAAGGCCTGGACAGATATCATGCAGACCCTAAGAAACACAGATGTCAACCCAGGCTACTATAGGCTGCAAAACTCTCAGTCCTCATAGACGGAGAAAACAAGATATTCAATGACAAAAACAAATTTCAACAATACCTACACACATATCCAGCATTACAGAAGACACTGGAAGGGAAAATACAACCCAAGAAAATTAGCTTCTGTCAAGAAAACACAGGAAATAATTAATCTTACTACAGCAAAACAAAAAGCAACCAAGCACACAAACTTATGAACACAGCCAACATCAATATCAAAGGATCTAACAGCCACTGGTCATTAATCTTCAATGGACTCAACTCTCCAGTAAAAAGACACAGATTAACAGAATGGATGCGTAAACAAAACCCAGCAATCTGTTGCATACAAGAAACACACCTAAGACACAAAGATAGACATTGCCTGAGGGTAAAAGGTTGGAAGACGACTTTCCAAGCAAATGGACCCAAGAAACAAGCAGGAGTAGCCATTCTAATATCTGATAAAATAGACTTTCAACCAAAATTAATAAAAAGAGATGAGGAAGGACACTTCATACTCATCAAGGGAAAATTCCACCAGGAAGACATCACAATCCTGAACATCTATGCCCCAAATACAAGACCACCCACATTTGTAAAAGAAACATTGATAAAATTTAAACCACATATAGATCCCCACACATTAATAGTGGGAGACTTCAACACCCCACTCTCAACAAAGGACAGGTCACCAAAACAGAAATTAAACAAAGAAACATTATCTCTGACAGAGGTCATGAATCAAATGGACCTCACAGACATTTACAGAACTTTACACCCAAACACAAAAGAATTTACCTTCTTCTCAGCACCTCATGGAACCTTCTCCAAAATAGACCATATAGTTGGTCACAAAGCAAGCCTCAACAGATACAAGAAGACTGAAATAATCCCTTGTATCCTGTCTGATCACCATGGAATAAAGCTGGACTTCAACAACAACAGAAATAGCAAAATGCCTACACACAAATGGAAACTGAACAACTTGTTACTAAATGACAGCTGGGTCAGGGAAGAAATAAAGAAAGAAATCAAAGCCTTTCTAGAACTCAATGAAAATGAAGACACAACATACCCAAACTTGTGGGATACAATGAAAGCAGTGCTAAGAGGAAAGTTCATAGCACTAAGTGCCTTCAAGAAGAAATTCAAGACAGCTCATTCAAGCAACTTAATGGCCCACTTAAAAACCCTAGAAAAAGAAGAAGCAGACACACCAAAAAGGAGTAGACGGCTGGAAATAATCAAACTCAGGGCTGAATTTAATCAATTAGAAACAAATAAAACAATTCAAAGAATCAATGAAACCAAGAGCTGGTTCTTTGAGAAAATCAACAAGATCGACAAACCCTTAGCCAAGCTAACTAAAAGGCAGAGAGACACCACCCAAATCAACAAAATCAGAAATGAAAAGGGGGACATAACTACAGACACTGAGGAAATCCAAACAATCATTAGGACTTACTTCAAAAGTCTATACTCAACAAAATTTGAAAACCTAAATGAAATGGACAATTTTCTTGATCGATTTGACTTACCAAAGCTGAATCAGGACCAGGTAAATCAATTAAATAGTCCTATATCCCCCAAAGAAATAGAAGCAATCATCAAAAGTCTCCCATCCAAAAAAAGCCCAGGACCAGATGGCTTCAGAGCAGAATTCTACCAGACCTTCAAAGAAGAGCTAACTCCAATTCTCTTCAAACTATTCCACAAAATAGAAACAGAAGGAACACTACCAAACTCATTCTATGAAGCCACAATCACCTTGGTACTTAAACCTCACAAAGACTCAACAAAGAAAGAGAATTTCAGGCCAATCTCCCTTATGAACATTGATGCAAAAATACTTAACAAAATACTTGCAAACCGAATCCAAGAACACATCAAAGTTATTATCCACTATGACCAAGTAGGCTTCATCCCAGGTATGCAGGGGTGGTTCAATATACGGAAATCCATCAATGTGATCCACCATATTAACAAACTGAAAGAAAAAAACTACATGATAATCTCCCTAGATGCTGAAAAAGCATTTGACAAAATCCAACATCCATTCATGTTCAAAGTACTGGAGAGATCAGGGATACAAGGCACAAATCTAAACATAGTAAAGGCGATTTACAGCAAGCCTATAGCCAACATCAAACTGAACGGAGAGAAACTTAAAGCAATCCCACTGAAATCAGGGACAAGACAAGGCTGCCCATTCTCTCCATATCTCTTCAACATAGTGCTGGAAGTCCTTGCTAGAGCAATAAGACAGTTGAAGGAGATCAAGGGGATACAGATGGGAAAGGAAGAAGTCAAATTATCACTATTTGCAGATGATATGATAGTATATATGAGTGACCCCAAAAACTCTACCAGGGAACTCCTACAACTGATAAACACCTTCAGCAAAGTGGCCGGATACAAAATTGACTCAAAAAAATCAGTAGCACTCCTGTATACAAAAGACAAAAGGGCTGAGAAAGATATTAGAGAAACAACAACATTCACAATAGCCACAAATGACATAAGGTACCTTGGTGTAACCCTAACCAAGCAAGTCAAAGACTTGTATGAAAAAAATTTCAAGTCTCTGAAGAAAGAATTAGAGGAAGATATGAGAAGATAGAAAGATCTCCCATGCTCATGGCTTGGCAGGATTAACATAGTAAAAATGGCCATCTTACCAAAAGCAATCTACAGATTTAATGCAATTCCCATCAAATTGCCAACACAATTCTTTACAGACCTGGAAAGAAAAATTCTCAACTTCGTATGGAATAACAAGAAACCCAGAATTGCTAAAACAATCCTCTACAATAAAAGATCTTCTGGAGGTATCTCCATCCCTGATCTCAAGCTGTACTATAGAGCAACAGTTATAAAAACTGCATGGTACTGGCATAGAAACAGAATGGTGGATCAATGGAATCGAACAGAAGACCCAGAAATAAACCCACACACTTACGGACACCTGATTTTTGACAAAGATGCCAAAACCATACAATGGAAAAAAGATAGCATCTTTAACAAATGGTGCTGGTCCAACTGGATGTCTACATGTAGAAAAATGCAAATAGATCCATACTTATCACCCTGCACAAAACTGAAGTCCAAGTGGATCAAAGACCTCAACATAAAACCAGACACATTAAATCGGCTAGAAAAAAAAGTGGGGAATACCCTAGAACTCATTGGTACAGGAGAAAACTTCCTGAACAGAACACCAACAGCACAGGCTCTAAGAGCAACAATCAATAAATGGGACCTCATGAAATTGAAAAGCTTCTGTAAAGCAAAGGACACCGTCATCAAAACAAAGGACTGCCTACAGATTGGAAAAGAATCATCACCAACCCTTTATCTGACAGAGGACTCATATCCAATATATATAAAAACTAAACAAGCTGAAAAGCAATAAACCAAGTAATCCACTTAAAAAATGGGGAACAGAACTAAAGAGAGAATTCTTTGTAGAGGAATATCGAATGGCAGAAAAGCACTTAAAGAAATGCTCAACCTCATTAGCCATTAGGGAAATGCAAATCAAAACAACCCTGAGATTTCACCTTACACCCATCAGAATGGCCAAGGTGAAAAACTCAAGGGACAACTAATGCTGGAGAGGTTGTGGAGAAAGGGGAACCCTTCTCCACTGCTGGTGGGAATGTAAACTGGTACAACCACTCTGGAAATCAATCTGGTGCTTTCTCAGACAACTAGGAATAGCGCTTCCTCAAGATCTAGCCATACCACTCCTAGGCATATACCCAAAAGAGGCTCAAGTACAAAAAAAGGACATTTGCTCAACCATGTTTGTAGCAGCTTTATTTGTAATAGCCAGAAGCTGGAAACAGCCCAGATGCCCCTCAACTGAAGATGGATGCAGAAACTGTGGTACATCTATAAAATGGAGTATTACTCAGCAATGAAAAATAAGGAAATCATGAAATTTGCAGGTAAATGGTGGGACCTGGAAAGGATCATCCTGAGTGAGTTGTGCCAGAAGCAAAAAGACACGCATGGTATATACTCACTCATATAAACATACAACATAGAATAAACCCACTAAAATCTGTACATCTAAACAAACTAAGCAAAAGAGAGGACCCTAACTAAAATGTTCAATCCCTATCCTGAAAGGCAAAGAGGATGGACATCAGAAGAAAAAGAAAATAGGAAACAACCTCGGAACCTGCTACAGAGGGCCTCTGAAAGCCAGAAGAAAACAGGAAACAACCTTGGAACCTGCCACAGAGGGCCTCTGAAAGCCTCTGCAGCATAGACTGTCAAAGCAGATGCTGAGCCTGATGGCCAACTGATGGGCAGAGTGAATGGAATTCTATGTAAGAAGTGGGAAATAGTAAGAGCTGGAGCAGACGGGAACTCCACAAGGAGAGCAACAGAACAAGATAATTTGAACACAGGGAACTTCCCAGAGACCCATACTCCAACCAAGGACTATTCGTGGAGATGACCTGGAACCCCTGCACAGGTGTAGCCCATGGCAGTTCAGTGTCCAAGTGGGTTACCTAGTAATGGGAAGAGGGACTGCCTCTGACATAATCTGATTGGCCTGCTCATTGATCACTTCCCCCTGAGGGGGGAGCAGCCTTATCAGGCCACAGTAGAGGACAATGCAGCCACTTTTGATGAGAACTGATAGACTAAGATCAGAAAGAAGAGGAGAACCTCCCCTATCAGTGGACTTGGGGAGTGGCGTGCATGCAGAAAGGGGAGGGAGGGTAGGATCGGGAGGGGAGGAGGGAGGGGCTTATGGGGGGGATACAAAATGAATAAAGTGTAATTAATAAAAAAAATTAAAAAAATGCCAATCATAACAATCACAGAAAGAAAGGCAAGACAGATGTACTCTAGGTGTCCATTTGCTTACCCAGGAAAGAAACAACTCTGGGAATGAGAAGCCAATTCTCTTTACCTTTTCAAACATACTTTTACATTTTTCTTGTTATTGTAATTGTTTATTAATTTTTCATTTTTATCCTTATAACTGTCCTTTTCTCTTTTTTCTTTTTCATCTTTTATTTTTTTACAGACTTATACATTTGACAGACATCTACATACTATTACTTCCAACAACTGCTGAGCATACATTCTGTCTATGGAATTTCCTCCAAAACAGACTATCTCTTAAGCCATAAAGCAAACTTAACAAATGAGACTTAAGATTACTTTCTGTAGTCTATCTTATCACAGTGAAATAAAACTAGTGTTCATTAGCAGAAGAAGCTACAGAAAGTACAAACTCCTATCATTTGAATAACACATCATTGAATGATGAGTGGGTTGGGTAAGAAATCAGGAGAGAAGGTAACATAGCCATTGCAATCATGAACTATTGCAGGTTTTCTTAGCCCTGCCAGTGGTATAAATAAGGCCAAGAAACTACTCGTATAGTTTAAAACTTAATCCTTTCCCTGGGGGCAGTCTCCAGCTCCCATTTTAAACATAACCTCACTGTTTTAGAGTACCACCCACCATGTAACTATCTCTTTCCTTCTCTGTTCCTGTTCCCTTCTGTCTGTTCCCTCCCATGTCTGCTTCCAATTCTCCCACATTTCCTTTCTTTTCCCTGCGTCCCTTTTATTTAATGTGTGTGGATGTTTTGCCTGTATGCATGTCTGTACTCCACGTGTGTGTCTTGTACCCACAGAGGCCAGAAGAGGGTGTCAGACCCCCTTGGAATAAAATTCCAGATGATTATGAGATACCGTGTGGGTGGTGGCAATTGAACCTGGTCCTCTTTACTCCTGAGCCATCTCTCCAAACCACAACTCTTGTTTTATGATAGAAAAGTCTAACATAAAATTCTTCAGAGTGCAATGTTTTCGTTTGCTTTGTCAGTTCTGTTAGCAGACAATCCTCTGTGGGTCTCGGTTTCCAATATCTTGTATGTGCAGAGTCACTAACACCCTTGGATACAATCATCATTGTACGGATGTTTGTATAGTAAATAGCGCAGAAAGATACAGTCTTCCTCTGGAGCAAAGGGAATAGTTGATATCCAGTATAATAAAGATACTATCTTCCTCTGTCACAAACACTGGATGGTTTTGCTTGAAGCCTTCTATAGAGCTTGAGGTTTCCTAAGCATGGGATATTTTTTGGCTATAATAAAACCCCACAGTTTTTGTAACATCTGTCAAAGCCCATTTGTGCTGCCCCAGTGGAACTGGGAAGACATGTACGGGTAGCTACTCTAATAACACAAATACGAAGTCCATATTTCCTGCAGTGCATTGAATAACTAAATCCTTGGTCTTGGCCCCAGGAGACTCCTGGTGTCTGACGGCATCTATAGAAGCTCCAGTCCATGAACCTACTGCTTCCAAGTGGCAGAAACATCTCAGACTCTATACTTCATAACAGTCTCCCTTAAGCAAAACCTAACATTTGTGTGTTATAAAATGTGCTTTTCAATTATTTCATGAACATTTCCCATTTCTTACATGCTGAAAATCACTTCCTTTTTTTCCTCATTGTCATAGATCTTTGGATCCAGAAACCACATGGATTTTAATATTGGTATTATATTAATTTTTATTGTTGTTGATGTTACTGAGATTGAACCTAAGACCTCAAGCATGTTAGGCAAATATTCAGTTAATGTTAGGCCAGGAGCCATTTTATTTATGTATTTATGTATTTATTTATTTATTTATAAGATTTATTTATTTATTTATTATGTATATAATGCTCTGCCTTCATATATGCCTAATCTAATGTCCAAAAGAGGGCATTAGATCGCATTATAGATGGTTGTGGGCCACCACTGAACTCAGGACCTCTGGAAGAGCAGCTAGTACTCTTAACCTTTCACCCATCTCTCCAACCCCCCAATCAGTAGCCATTAAAAAAAATATTGTTGTTGTTTTAAGACCATGTCTTACTAAGCTGGCCGTGAACTCACTTTCTTGCCCATGGGTGTTAGTGTAGAAGGAATCTCTTGTGTATTATATGGATGCAACACCTGTCAATTAAAAAAAAAAAAACCTATGGCCTATTGGCTGAGGCAGGAAATAGGTGGGGCATCTGGCAGACAGGGGATTCTGGGATAGAGCCAGGCTTGTGATATTCAGCAGCCAAGACATGAGGAGAACGAACATGTGGTATCTGAATCCAGGTAACCAGCCACATGGCATAATATAAATTAATATAAATGGGTTATTTTAAGCTGTGAGCTAGTCAGAGGAGAACCTGGCTATATGGCCTAGTTTATGTAAAATAATAATTGAGTCTCATGAGTCATTATTCCGGGAGCATGAGGGAGGGAGGAAAAACTTCCAGCTACAGGATAGGTACCTGCAAGGACACTGCCGCATCTTCTCCAAGTAGTTTGGACTATATGACCTTACTACCAGGTTAAGTTGAGTCTTGATACAATGAATGGGAAAAAAAAATCAAACCCATTTTTATCTCCATGCTGTAAACCAATTGGCTTAACTTAAGAAATATTCTATTCTTTCCTATTGATTTTTGATGTTGGCTCAAATAATTTACTGGTTTCTATACATAAAAGCTGATCTCTAAGTACTTTTTTAAAAACAGTTGGTTTATTTCTGTGCTACTGCTGAAACCCTTTATTTATTGTGACTTCTTAATATTTCTTCATAAAATAGACAGGACTTTCTTTTCAAATTGTTTGAGCTAATTGTGGATGCTTTTTTTACTATGTTGTTTAGAGTCAACATTATAAGTTCTTAAGTAAATGATAGTTAGAATTTTATTAGAAATATTAAATAGAAAGGTATCCCGTGGGAATCCCTAAACAATCCAATTTTTTTTTGCCTCGATTATAAATTGTTCTCCCCACTGCTGAAGATAATGTCTACACAACTCATTGAACTGTAAGAAGCCAAGCTGGTGCCTACACAGAGCCTTAACCCCTACATCCTAGCATCTTTAGGTCAAGAGTTTACCCTGCACACTACCAAGAGAGAAAAGTACACACCAATCTAGCTACAATAGCTTTGATCTACAATGGTAGATATGCTGGAGTAATGATATTCCAAAGATTCTCGGAATAACCAGCCAATATCTGATTTGACCCTAGCCCCATTCCACAAGATGGTACCCCTACCTGACACTGCTTGGATGACCAAAAATGAAAGATAGATAGCCCAGACACCTAGGGCAAATCCAAGTAGTTCTGTTCTTAAAAAACAAAAACAAACAAAAACCTCAAAATATGCCCAAACAAACACATAAACAAAACCACAGCAATAAAATGACATTCTCCTACATTCATAGATCAGTGCCTTGTTTAGAGAAGCTTCCCCCTGTAGCAAAAGGGAGCAAATACATAGATGCAAAGCCAGACAATATGTAAAAAACAAAAGATCTTGAGACACTCATCTGTAAATGGGATAGCTCTATCAAATCCCCCCCCCCCCCCCCCCAGGGCTCAGGAAACCCCATCGAAGAGGAAGAGAAGGAAGAAAGAGCTCAATAGCCTGAGAGGAGGGAGGACACCAAAAGAATAAGGCCCTCTAAATCAACATGAACAAAGTTCATATGAAATCACAGAGATTGAAGCACCATGCACAGGTACTTGGATCTGCACCAGATCCTCTGCAGATAAATCAGTTTTGTGTTTTTCTGGGTTTCTGGAGTGCAAACAAGTCAGTCTCTGATTCTTGTGCCTTCTCTTGGACTCTTTTTCTTCTGTTTGTCTTGTCTAAAATGTGTTAGTCTTTGTTTTATCATATTTTATTTTATTAGTATCCCTTAGATGCTAATTGTTTGTTCTCTAATGAGAGACAGAAATGGGTGGATCCTCAGGTAGGAATGAACTAGAATTTGTGGAGGGAGTGGAAACCATAATCAAAGTACATTGTATGAAAAAAAAAAGTGTATAATAAAAGGAAAAGACGTTTAAAACATTATATTAGGCCAGATGTTGTGGTGCACAACTTAATCTCAGCACTCAGGAGGTAGAGGCAGGCAGATCTTTGTGAATCTAGAGCCAGAGTTATGTAGAGAGATCCTGTCTCAAAAAAAAAAACAAACAAACAAAAAAAAACAAACAAACACACACACACACACACACACACAATGAAACTTCAGGCTGTTTACAGTTTTTTGAAAAGAATTGTATAGTTTATCATTTCCCCCATTTGTTCTTAGTTCTTTTATGGTGATTTATTCTATTCCACCTAGTTGTTATTTATCAATATTTTTTCCCCTTTTCTTTCCTTCTGTTTTTACCTGGCCTACTTGGATAAACTTTCATTTGTGCTTAAGAGTACAATTCTTTTACGTTGCATTCATTGACCACAAAAATAATACATCTTTTATAGTATTCACCCTCTAATAAACAAACATTTTGCATTATGTTTCCATTATAGTAATGCATAGTACTGTTCAGTCCCATGCAGTTGAGGCACTGGACTCCTGACTAGGTAGGAAATCAAACAGCAGACACACGGAAACTCATATTGTGAAGCTGGAATCACATGGAGTTTTGCTGCCACCTTAACCTGGGAACTTGGAGTATTTGTTGGACACAGCACAGGCTGAGAGGTTAGCCGCTCTGAGGAGGAGGTCTGTCTAGGTGAACAGTCTCAGGCTATACGCACCCAGGAGAGGAGGAAGCTGCAGTTGCTAGTCTTTGCACACTGATCAATCATCCATAATCACTCACAGTCAGACTCAGAAGGAAAGCTTTGCCATTTATATTGAGTCTGACCCGTGTGGGTAATGGCTTTGCCGATTTCCCATGGGTCTGGCGCCTTGGAATCCTCAACATAGCTGAGCCCATGACCACAATACGCATTCACTCAGGAATTCAGTCACTCAGAGCTTCCTTCACGCCCTACAGTCCCCTAGTCTGTAAAACAGCCCCTGTGTCATTTGCTAATATTTAACTGAGTATGAAAACTGAAAATTAATGAGTATTTGGTTTGCCTGTAATGATCCCTCATATTTATTTTTACCAGGATAATCCTTGTTGTACTGGAAAATCATCCATAGGCCAATACATGACATATGTTTTTCTATAGAGATGCATATCATTTTGTAGCTCCTAACTCAGCCTCTATGAGTTAAGGAATCAGGGGACACCTCAATTCCTTATTTTCAAATGCTAACAAATAAAATCAGTGTGTGGGGGGGAGGGTAGGTGGGTATATAGCTCTCTCTCTAAATGGCTCCAGCTCAAATGTGTTCTACCTACATCTCTATAAACAAGAAAGATCAATATAATAGATACCTTGGGTGTACTTTTTCATACTTCCTCTGCAAAATATTCTTTTCCTACTTCTGTATTTGCTGCCTTTTAGCATCTGGCATAGCACTTAACAGATAATACCATCTCTATAGGTGGCTGTTGATCAGAACTGTCAAATGTTCTTAAGCAATAAATGTAGCAATAATCTTTATGTTTTTAAGGTACCAGATTAAATATATATATATATATATATATATATATATATATATATATATATATACATATATGTGCTAATAGAAATAAACTGTTTCATGTTATTGGAAAATGCAAGATTAGGTAGTGTGTGTGTGTGTGTGTGTGTGTGTGTGTGTGTGTGTGTGTGACCGAACAGGATTTCAGGAAAACTCATGTACATCATAACATGTATTGAAAGTGGTCAGTGTGACATGAACCTATTGGGTCCATTTGTGTTGAATAGGTAAATGACAGGCATACATTTGGGACCACAGATAAGGACATGAAATGACATGATTTTCTGATGAACAAGTGTGAACAAGGAGGAGGCACCCTGATTACAGCATAAAATGCTGGACCATAGCACTGGTCACATTCAGTACTTCCTGAATTCATGGACACTGGAGTTCATTAGTTACACTGATGAGAATACAATGAGGCCCAAATCAAAGCCTGATGTCCTGTGGAGACTAAATTACTTTTCCATCCATACTGAGCCCAATGCCTAAATCCTAAAAGCAACTCTGAATGGCTCATCTCAAAATGATGGATGTGAAGAGGGCGCTGTTTTAAATTGAACCTGTCATTACAAGTGGGAGACAGTCTCAAATGTGATGCTTGTCCTTTTGGGATATGGAGCCTTTTCTTCAATTACAGGTAAACCAGAAGAATACAACAACACATTAAGCATCCTTTGAAATTCAGTGTTCAGATGGAACTTTTCTTAGTTGCCGTTCAAGTGAAAACAAATCCATCCACACAAAGTTACATCTCTATTGAAGTCTAATGGTAATGCCTTAGAGGCACTGGTAGAGCCATTAGAAACTGCTTCGGGTTCAGGTGGCAAACACAAAAGGAAAATGCCAACTGCATTATTTTAATATATGATAAAAAATCGCCTCTCATGCCCCCTTTCTATAGATTGTCAGTCCAGTCTGAGATGGGTAAGGGCCTCGTGAGCCTTCTTCTCTTGCATCCCCTTAAAATATAACAATAACAAAATTGATGTGTTTTTGTTTTTGTTTTCATTTTTAGCAAAAGGGTGAATAGATATCTTTCCAACAGCCAAGATGGAGCTGCATGCCCCAGCCTGGGGGTTAGCTACTCTCACTAGGAGGTCTCTGTAAGGGAGCAGTCTCAGGCTGAAACCTCTCAAAGCAGGAGGCTGCAGTTTAGTTTTCCCACTCACCGGTCAATTGTCTGTAAGCATTCTTGCTTGCACATGCTGATAACATTCTCACTTCTCACGTGGACCACAAGAAGGTGTTGGCAATTCCAAGCCTGGCCCATACTGGAGAAATGCTTTGCCATTCCTATGGATTTGAAGCAGCAAGTCCTTGATACGGCTCTGCTCATGTCCAGCACTACCCATTCACCCAGGCCTCCTCAGCTTTCCAGACTCATCAAGTAACATGAAAACGCAAAGTTACAATGATTTCACTACGAAAGGTATTCCTTGTTCTTCTCATAAACTTAATATATTACAGGGTTAACATGCCCAGGCCACGTAAATGGAAATGTGACCAATGATTTGTTGTTGTTGCAATGTTACAATTCTATGCCTGGATATTCTGAAACATTAAAAGCTATTAAAAGTATTCTAACAAAAAGAGGATAAACTGTGTGGAGATTTACTTTATCTCAATATAGCTTGCTTGGTGGGCAGAGGTCCCACAGGGAGCCCACTGCTATAGTTTTGTTAGAATCACGTTACATATCATTGATCATGCCTGAAGTCCAATTAGACAGCTGCTGGTTGCCCTTGAGGAAAAGTGCCACTTTTGTGTCATTCCACATCTGCTGAGGTGGGCAGGACTGCCGACTGTACCTCTCCCTTGGCAGCTTGGTTAACACCTTCCAATTCTGTGACAGCCAGTCCTCAGAGAGTAGACTTCCATATCAGTTCAGCTCAGTTCCTCCATGTCTTGTGACTGAAGTGTGCCATGTCTTCAGCTTACCAGGGGCTTACCTTCAAGTTCTGGAGAGAAATGGCAGTAGCCCATATTGTTTTGAGAGTCTCTTACATTTTCCTTACAGGAAGACTTCCTATGCCTGGCACTAGGGTTTTTGATAGTTGGATAATCGATGGCTCTTAGATGACCCATCTGATGTAATGCTATTAAGGCTCCAAAATATAAAGACGTTATATATGTATACTTAAGCCATATTATAAAATAATGTTTCCTTACGTTTTTTCAAGCACCCTTTGTGTTATTTGTCTCTTCTTCTTCCTCCCGCTCTTCTAGTATTTTCCTCCTCCTTCTACCACTAAATATTAATCCCCACTCCCAGTTTTTGCCATTTCCCTCTTCAGAGAACCTATATACTGCTATTCCCCTATCTAGACTCCTTTCTTCTAACATCCCTCTGTACTTTCTGGCTTCTTCCATTAGTTCAGGTTATGTATTCCAATTAAAAGGTTCAGAGCTAGGAGCCATAAATGAAAACATGGAACTTTCATCTTTCTGGGTCTGTAATACAAGTTCAGCCATTTGCCTATGAATTTCATGATTCATTTTACTTAACAGCTGACTAAAATCCCATTGAGTCAAAGTTCCACATTGTTATTTTCCATTTTTATTCTCAGTTGAAGAATATTTAAGTTGTTTCCATTTCCTAGCTACTGTGAACAGAGCAACAAAGAACATAGCTGAGCCAGTATCTCTGTACCGGGATGTCTTACTGAGCATATGGCAAGGCGTGTAGCTGGGTCATATGGCAGATCTACTTTTAGCTTTTTGAAAATTCTCTCCGCTGATTCCCAGACTGCATTTGAAATCCTGCTAAGAGTGCAAGAGGATGCACTTGCCCTGCATCCTCACCAGCATTTGTTGTTGGCTGTTTTCTTAATCTTAGCCCTTTTGATTGATGAAGATAAAATTTCAAAGTAGCTTTTTATTCACATTTTCCTAATTGTTAGCAATGTTGAGCTCTTATAAAGATATTGTTAGTTATTTTAGTTTTTTTTTTCCTTTGAGAACTCTGTATTCAGATCTATCGCTCATTTTTTTAAATTAGGTTGATTTTTTTTCCCCTTGATTTCCTTTTGAATTCTTTGCATATCACAGATGTTCAAGTACCCATGGCAGGAAAGGTCACAGAATCTAGAGGAAAACCTAGCGATGCGATGCCATTTTCCACAAGTAAAATAGTTGCTAATTATAATCTAAATACTTATGCTCATATCCACGGGTAAGTGTCACCCCCACTTCTCATCAAAGAAGTGTCATTTTGCAACAGATGATGTTTATTAGAGGGATCCACAATTGCTCAAAATTCAGGGAATATGTTACTGATCTTGGGTGCCCAAACTCTAGCAATACGTTTCTAAAAGCAAATATAGTCTTTGCCCCTGAGGCTCAGTGAACATTAAAGAAAAGGGACAGAAGGATTACAAGAACCAAGGGACCAGGATTCCTGATTGATTCCAGTGTTCTCTAGCTATGGCAAGGAAACTGCACCTAAGAAGTTTCATCAGCATGGTTGCCTGAACAGGACCTGCAAGCCAGTATTGATGTTGAAAATTCCACATGGTTGGAGGTCATTTGCATAGGCTGTCCAATTCTATGAAAATCCTTGTACACATGTACATACATGCAATGCTAAATAGACTCGGTAAGTTCTATGTACTTATGTACATATACTTATGTGTGTGTGAAATACTAATACACACATAGATACAAGAATAATTAAGAAGAGGTCATGAAATGGAGAGGGAAGAAGGGAGAAAGACCCTAGGAAGAGAGAGGGGCAGAAACAATGCAGATACGGTGTTCATGTATGAATTTCTCTAAAAAATAAAGTGAAGTACAAATTTTTATAAGTAATGTTATCAAACTGCCTTCTAAATATTCATGTTTGTACCCATAGATTAGAACTGCACCAAACTTAATTAGACAAACTTCATAGAGAAGGGTGTGGTTATTGCAGAAACCCAAAACTCATCAAAGCGCCTAAAATAATTATTGGTAGAGTACTCAGTCTCTGCTTGGGTAGCTATAGCACACTTTCCAATATTTAGGGAACATTTCAGAAAACAGGCTGAAAAGAATGTAAGAACCAAAGATGGGGAGATATACAGAAAAAAAATGTTTTCTGCACATGTCATGGGCTTTTCACTCATGAACCCACTGCAGTCATGTTGTCTTAACACAAGACCTAAGTTAGATTGAATCCAGAAACCATCCCATGAGGCCCTACCCCATCCCTTAGGGAGTATCAACATTTGATGTTTATTGGGGAAGGGATGTCACTTTCTGAAATGCTGTAGCCACTGTAAGCTGCTTTTGAACCTCCGAATAGTTTTCCACCCCACATTTAGACTAGTAATGCTAATTAAGCTCATTGGACCACACAGAAAAGGAATACTTAAAAGTGGAATGTAGGGTTTGAGAAGAGGGGTCCCAGTAAAAGAGAAAGGGAGGTTAGCAAGGGCAAGGACAGGTAGAAATGATTAAAACTATATAAACTGGCAAACTTTTTTAGAGGGAAAAAAATCACAATGGCAAATAAAATGTAATACAGAGTCAAACATAAAATAGTAAATGTAAAATCAAAAGGCTGAATCAAATATTTAAACTCAAAACTTTTCATGATTTCAACATCTTTATATTTGGTTTAGATTCTGGATTTTCACATGTCATTATTCATTGTGTAGTTTTCCAAATGGATACTTTCTTTTAAACAGCAAAAGCCAAATTTCAGTTGTGACTTTCGTAATTTTTTAAGTGCATAGGACAGATATTTTGCAGAAGGGTCCTCATCTTGGAATGTACTGAATGCTTCTAGATGATTAGATTTGCCCTATGCATTTGTGGCTGGGTACCTTCAGGAGTCCTCATCTATACTTAGCCCATGACATCAGCAGCCACACAAAATGCAAACTTAAAAGATTTACTTAAAATGGGGTTTCATGTGTCTGGGTGTATGTGCATGCACATATGTATGTAGGCGCCCACCTAGGCCAGAAGAGAACATGAGATCCCCTCGAGTTAGTTACATGAAGTTGCAAACTGCTAAATGTGGGTGCTGCAAACCCAATCTCTGGAAGAGCAGCAAGTGCTCGAAGGAAGCCATTCAAAAATTATTCTGGATAACAAAGGAGAAATAAATAAGTGTCTCTTGTCTTATAATTTTTAATATTTATGGTTCAGCCTAAAGTAACTTTTATTCTGCTTCTTTTTCAAATATTACAGAATTTTTGTTTCTGTATAATATGATCACTGCTATTTCGGTTTAATAATTCCGTCATACCAAGTTGTTGCACCATAATTAACTTGACAATTGGGCTCTTACTACACATCCAGCTATTTTAAATATTTCATTGTGTTTTGATATTAAGTGACTAAATATCTGTTTATATTGCACACTTTTCTCCAGCTGTTAGCTTCCAGTGATCAAAAGGCTGTAGGAAAGCATTATAGGAACATAAGCGAGGTTCCCTAGCCTCAAGTCCAGTCAGTCGGCTAGTAGAAGACTTTTCAGCAAGCAGATCTGGCGGGAGACATGAGTAGTTGAAGCATGCATCCATTCCAGGCCTAAGCAGTAATTTAAACAAACAGCAACTGAAGAGGCGTGCATGTGCTTAATACCATTTAAGAAATATTTCACATGGAAAGCATACGGTATGTAAAAGCTAAGTTTCACTCATGCCTTCTCCAACGTATACCTGTTTGTGGTATACGTACATGTTCATATGTGTGTACTTGTGCTTGTGAACATATCATAAGCATGTTTATGTTTGAAGTGTGTGTGTGTTTGGTATAAGTGTGTGTATACATGTACATGTGGGCTGGTGCAAGTCACAGATCAATGTCTGGTGAATTTCTCCATTGCTCTCTACCATACTTTTTGAGTCAGTCTTCAAGCCTGGAACTCCTTGATCTGTCAGCTTTGGCTGATGAATGAACTCCAGAGATTCTCCTTCCCTCTCCCCTGTAGACATATGCAACTACACAATGGAGCTTTTTTTACCTGAGGGGTAGAGATCCAATCAAAGTCCGCATGCTTGCACAGAAGACACTTGAACAAGTGAACATTCTTCCCAGCCTGCCTTCTCCGACTATTGGACCAGAAAAGCCAACACCTATGAGAAATTTGTGTCTAGTGACCCAGATGGCATTTATATTTATTCAAGGAGACTATTCTGCTGAGTTATCAAAAGTGGTCTGCTAATGCCCTGTGACGAAGCTTATAGATCCTCCCACAACACTGGAGGTCCTCCAAGTGTGCCAACAGTGAGCCATGGAGAATTTTCCGAAAGCCAAATTACCCTAATGCAATGGGCAAGCAAGCCAGAAAGAAGAAAAGAAGAACAAGAGGAGGTAGATATTGTTGATGTCGGCTACATACGTAGCCAGGTTGACAGAAGTTAACTGTGACTGCATTTCTAAAACTTGGCGAACCACCATCCTAGGAAAGAGACTATCAGCAAATCAGCTGCTGGGTGGGAAGGAGTTCCTTCAGCTCTCACGAGTTACATCAGTGCTTAATTTGACTTTTCCCTACTTCTCGCCAACTCGTAATTGTCTGTCCTAATGCGTCTCAGAGGGAGGGGTGGGAACCCTTAGCTGTGACACAGATAATGCTGGAGAGCAAAGAAAGGAAAATATTTTCTGTTGGGCCTTTGCAAACACCATACGATTAATAAGGAAATATGTTTGTCTTTGTAATTATGCATTGCTTAGGCGGTTTTTTTTTAAATTCCCATGCCAAAGAAAAAACATTTTTCATTAAACAGATAACAGTGAAACAACCAGCCAAGTTTAAGACATTCAGATGAACTTCTTGAAATTACTAAACTAGTCACCTGAATGTACCCTTTTCTGAAAAAAAAATATGTATGAAAACATGCCATCCCCACTGTTCCCACTGCCTCTGAGCAGGCCCCATCCTGCTTCCTAAGACCATTCTCCTTCCCATTCTTCCTCAACCCCATGTACACAAAGGGGAGTCTAGACTGTGGTGCTTCCCACCCACGCTACCCCTAATACCTCAAAGACTCCACAGTCTGGATCAAAAGTCCTTGTGGGCTTTAATCAACTGAAGGAAAAGTCATAAGAGCGTAGTATGTAGAGCAAACATTTACTCCAGGATTCATGTGTAGTTAGTAGCTGTTAGCCAGGGCCTTATCATTTTGTGATGTCCATTTTTATTGAACTCTGAAAGTTCCTATAACTCCAGACATTTGCAACTCTAAAACTAAAGTAACTAGTTTCTGTAGAGTCTTACCTTCACTACTTCATGGACTCCTAGTAATGTTCAACCAGGAAAGATGTTTACATATGACTTTACTGAACACTCACTATTTATTCTTAGCAACAGCAGACTGTGGACCAAAGGAAACCTTTCAATATGCTTCCTGCTCTTCTTCCTATGAAAACTAAGAAAGAAACCCCCTGTTCTGCCACTAAGCTCTAATATCTTCTCAGAGCCATTCCTATGTTGCTGCTGTCTGCCTATCTGGGTATAGGATTATTATCTTTTCAAATAGCTCCCTATGAAAAAGGAAAATCTCTCTAGCATCCCCCTTAATCCATAAGCCAAAACCTTTCAGTAGCTTTCAAATACCAGTTGACAAAAGTAACAGGTAAACTGCATTGTTCACTCAGTCTGAATTCTTAGGTGTCTCTGCGCCACGGACAAGATATGCTTAAATTTGCACAATGACTCTATTAATCTGCCTGTGGCCAACTACTTACTGAGCTGCACCATCCCCACCCCTATAGCCAGCCCATTTCTACCATCAGATACAAACTCCTTTTCTTGCCTCCTCCAAAGCAGAAGACACCCAAATATTCACTCTCACTGTATTGCCTCACAGCAGAAATGTCTTGCTGTAAATTTATTTTCTTACCATTAAGACATTGGAATGACTTCCAACAAAAAAAAAAAAAATATCTTTCACAGAAGAGATTGTTTCATCTTTAAAAAGTATTGATTTGAGGAGGACTCTTGAGTTTCAGAAGCCTAAATGGTAAGACAAAAAATAACAAATTTCCCCTTTTCTCTCCAAATTTCTGGGTTAACACTCTGAAGCTCTCTATGAAAGATGTCCTGCCCTTGGTTCTTAAGAAGTAGAAGGTCACCTACCAGAAAGCTTAGAAAACAAATCCACAGGCATTAGCCTTCCTTCTTTTCTAAGAAGGAAGATTTTTGTGAAACAGATTCCCTGCTTGGAGTCCTTCGGAGACTTTCCAGTATCCATGGCACTATACCTGTATGCCATATAGTTCCATGGTTTCCAGCTGCCTTTTACAGCCTAATCTGGGTCATGTCCTTCACAAGGTCAAAGAATGACAAACATTTCCAGGTTCCAAAGGCATCATGCCTTTGAGGTAAGACACTATTAGATGGGATTAAAGAAGAAAGAGAGAAAGAAAGAAAGAAAGAAAGAAAGAAAGAAAGAAAGAAAGAAAGAAAGAAAGAAAGAAAGGGAGCGGAAACTCTCAATAAGGACTCTAAGCTTACCTACACACACCATATCTTGGATAATCTGGAAAAGGAGTTTACTACCCTGCCCTAACATGTATACACATGAGGAGAGGGGACACAAAACTTAATTTTACCTCTTGCTCTATGTTTTTATAATGTTTCATGGAAGGTTAAAACAAAAAGTTCTTGCAGTTTTTATATTAATAAAGCACTCCCAAATGTTCTTTGTCTTTATTAACTTCCGTGTCTGTGGTTACCATTAATGAGGATGAAAGGAGATGTAGATTATTGCTCTCCAAGTCCCTCATTATGGCCAAAAGGAGTCTGAAATTTGTTATAAATTAATTAATCTTTTCCTTTTGCTTTGATTTTAATTGAGCAAAATCATTGGATTACCCACAACATACTCTGGGGACAAGTTAGGTTAGACGTTTTCAACATTTTAAATTTAATTTTACTTTAATTTTAATAGTAAAAATAACCTCATCTCAATCCAGACATGTGTAAATATGAGTTGCTTTACCACTGTACATGAGTATTTTTTCTTAGTATATGAGACATTTTATACTCTGTTTCTCTTCTGGCTTTGCTTTCCTAAGGCTAGTTACAAACCATTAAGTAGATTTTATGATCCATCCTGTCTTCCTTCAGATGGCCACCACTTCATGCTCTTTCTCAGTCATGCCAAGTGCCAACTCCTCTGCCTGCTTCTAATGTCTGATTTACCTGGCACACTCAGGGAGCCTTTTGCCCACATTTTCATGGTGTAACTTAGGTCAAACTAACTTAATTTTTTTTCTTTTGTCTATTCCTATATTACAAATCCGTTTAGCATCTGTCTAAACTTTACTTTATATATTTTAACTTAATTCTTTAATTCCATATATGAGTACTGTATTCACATCAGTTCCACTTCTCCTGCTCTCTCTCCCAAGTCTTTCTTAAACCTGGGATTCAGGCATGTAATCCACCAGGCCTGAATTGTTCTTTATTTTTTCATCGTGTTTAGGGATCAAGCATGATTTCTTGTGCTTGCAAGGCAAGTATTGTTATCAACTGAACCATCTCCAATCCTTCACTCATATATTCTAAGTCAATAAAACAGCACCCAACATATTTTCTGTCGCTATACATTACTAATCACACAAAGCAACACAAGCTACTCAGCTTCTATTCCTTTAGACAGAACTCAAGGTTCAGGCAACATATTATTGTCCTGGGTGAAATTCTTTTAAATATGTCCTGTTAAGATTAGGAGAAAAAAATACACTGTTAGTCTACAAGAGTTAAGCAACATGTATTTCTCAAAGACATTTCCTTCCTGGTAAATGATTAAGTCTAGTTTCTATGCTTCAGGCTCCATCATGATCCAGTTGAATGTTTAATAGGACTTCAGTGCCTGTTGTGTAGAGAAAGGACTTTAAGGTGTGTGCTTAGACACAGTTTAGAGACTCGCTTCCATACCACTAAAATCCAAGACCCTTAAAGATTCGAAGAAATAAATGTATTTTAGCCAACAGGGGAACAATGAGAACCCATTTTCCATGTGAGAGTTTTTTCAAACCCTCCTTCGGCACTACGCTTTAGTGGTGCTCACTCAGAATACTCAGGTGAGCCCAGTCGAGACCACCCAGGCCACAGTTTTTTAAATGATTAAGCTGCTGATAATGTCGCTGTTAAAGTAGAGACCTTACAGATACAGGGCAGTTCCCTGCTCTCTCAGCAACTGTCTTCCCACTACTGCAACAATCAACCATGTAATCGGCTAGAATTCAATTCAGTTTGGAATTAATCTCCAGTCTGTGCCTGAGCATGTCTCCTGTGCAACAATGCTGAGGATTAGCCAAAGCTGGATCGAAACAATCCAGAGCAACAGAGAACAAAAAGACAGTAAGAAAGGACTGCTAAAACACGGGCTGGCTCACAAAGGTATGTCTGCTTTACCCCCCCCCCCCACATCTATAAAGTTCTGGGAAGCTGGTTTATTTTGGAAAATTAATCGTTCATTCAGCACACATTACATGTTGAAAAAAAATCCCATGGTTTACATGAAAATGTCTATACAAAAGTTGCCACGGTGTACTTTATAAGTGCAGATGTGTTAAATAAGGCATGAGGAGAGAACGAAAATATGGTCAGTGTTTCTCCCCTTGGGCAGAGTCCAGCATTCACCCCACCGAGCAATAAGCCGTTAGATCTCTGCCTGCTTTCACTCCTTTGGAAACAGTGAAGTTGGCATGGGTGAGCTTGTAGATGTCCTTAGGTGGAAATGGGCTTAAGTACTATGAATCACTGTTTTACATTATCTGGTCCTAAGGCTTCTGTTTACTAGGGTAAGAAACCAACTTCAACACAAAGATGAAAATATGAGGAGAAGACCCTTATCACGACATCCAACATGGGTGCAAATACTTCCATAAAGAAGCAGGACCCTGAGTCCTTTCCCATTACCCAGGAGACAAGACTGGGCATGTAGTGCCATTCTATGTCCCTAGATTTTCCTTCCAAGGATGATATCATCTCATTTGTGAATATATATTTAGGAATCAACCCCCCAAAAATGCTGTATTAATCTGATTAAGATTGCAAAGCAGACTATCACCCTAGTGGCTTGAACAATGGAATTTCCTTTTCTCTTGAAGAAACATACCCATGTGATCGCATTTCGTCTTGATTATCTCTTTATAGACCTGCGATTCACACAGATGCCGGCCACCATGCTCTGCAGGACTTCTTACTTAATGGGCATAGAGCTTCAGTTTTACAAGATGAAAAGATTCCTGGAAACGGGTGGTAGTGACGGTTACTTGATAATAGGAAATGTTTTTGAGGCTATTGAAATGCACACTTTTTAAAAATGGTTCAAATGATACATGTGAGATTCTGTACAGTTCATTAGTCTAAAAATAAGGAACATGCTCAAGGAATAGAAAAACAAGACAGGCAATGGTGGCACACACCTTTAGTCCCAGCAATCAGGAGAAAGAGGCAGGTAGATGTCTGACTTTGAGACCCTGCAGCCTGTTTACAGATAGAATTCCAGGACAGCCAGGAATAACTGTCTTGAAAAAACAAAAAAGAAGGAGAAGAAGAAATATATTTTTATAAATATATTTATACATATAAATAATATATATAAATATATGTAATATATACCAATGTAATATATACCAATATATTACATCTATAAAATATAATTAAATATAGTGATATATTAATTACATATAATATCAATATATAATATATACTATATATAATATATATTAGTATATAGTATATATATAGCATATATATATGTGGTCACTATATGTGTGTGTGTGTGTGTGTGTGTGTGTGTGTAGTGATCATCATAGCAACTAGTGGCTTTTATTGTGTGATTGACGTTCTTAGTTATCAGATCTGGGTGTGAGTGTTAGCACTGATGTTTACCATTTTGACTGGGTAGGATCTTAGTTTGTAAGAGGTAAGCCTAAAGGAGTAAATCCCAAGAACACATTTTTTTTTAAAGGATAAGTGTGGTTTCAGTTCAAGCGTCATGATTTAAACTTGGACATATAAGCCTTGCTGGTAAATACACAGGAGAACTTTGAAAGGACACTTCGTTCTGAAATCCTATGCAGTCTTCCAGCGCACAGTGTTGGCAAAATACGACCTGTGGGCCAAATGCAGTCTGTATTTACATTAGTACAATATATGAATTCAGAATGTTTTTCTTTTTTAAGCCTACTTGGTGGTAGGCCTCTAACCACAGCTACCCAGTGGATGAGGCAGGGGGATTCTGAATTGAAGGCCAGCCTGAACCACAGCTTGAGTAGAAGACCAGACTGAGCAATGAGTGAGACCATATCTCAAAAGCAAAGATAAATGCAGAGAGCATTGGTGGTGATGCTTAGTGGTGGAACACTTGGCTAGCAGTACTCACGGGGAAAACACAAAGAGCAAGAGACAAGACTGTTCTGGAAGCTATACAGTCTGCTTTCCGTCTCACCATCTTTGGAGAAATACAGCATCGACAAGCTACTCGTACACATGTCTGTGGTTCCTGGGATCAGGGGTGGCCTCAGAAGCTCTGAAGATCCCTGATGATTTGAGTTATTTTGTCCGTTTTCATCTCTTCTGCTCAGTTGGGGTCCAGTGTCCCTTGGGATTATTGCTGAATTCATCTTGAAACCCCCTCCTCTTTCCAACTTCTAGTATGCACCACGCTGGGAATAAAGGTGGACTGCTATTGAGGAGCCACCCCAGACTGGAAGTAGAACATAAACTCCTATTGAGGAATGCTTCCTGCATATCAGGTCCCTTTCATGTGTTAGATTCTGTAACTCTCATAATAACCATATGGTTCAATGTGGTCATTCTTTCTCTACCAATTAAGAAAATGGGTCTGAGATTTCATTGGCTTGAATTTAAAACACATCTTGTCTGGGCTTCCAAATGCAAGGTGCCACCTCACAAGGGAAAACAAAACAAGACAAAAAGCCTTGTCTGACTTGAACTTCATGTACATAAGAGGAAACAGGCCCAAAGTGATGTTTTCCAAAACAAAACAAAGTGTGGGGTATGTGGAGACATCTGATTTGCAGTTTCTGGGCTCTTAGCTGTCTTCCAAATAGTCAAGACATCTGACAAACAACTTCCAAATTAGTGCAGAATTGTAATGACACTTTTCTTATTCAAGTACAGCCTTGGACGCTATTCATTGGACAGATCCATTCTAATGTAAATACTGAGCAACTATGTGTACTTACGGTCCTAGTGAGTGTTCAAAAAGAAGCATAGTTACCAGATTACGACTGCTGTGTGTCTGCTGTTTACGAATCTGCGAGACACATGCAGTTGATTCCAGCTGCACCTTGGAAGCTCTGCCACACATCATTTCTGCTGGCTTCTGTTTTACAATGCCAGTCATTCCCTGAAGCAGGTTTTAATTTAAGTTCTTAAAACATATATGACTTTCATTCTTCTTTAAAGCAATTTTGCCTGTCCGAAACAAACAGGGAAAACTGAAGCATTATTAAAACACATGTTCATAATTAAACAGGTACTCAAAGAGTGGTATTTAGTACACAACAGCAGCAACAACAACAACAATAACAAACATTTTAGAGGTTTTAAAACCATTACAAACTAAATATAAGTACAAATTACCAAACTGGAAAGTCTTCTAATTTCAATGTCAGTGTTACAGTTGTTTTGCACAATATCAGATAGCTGAGTCGTAACAGTAGACTAATGTGAGTGCTTTCGCATGTTAAAAATGAGAACTCAGCTTTCACGTGAATAGATGAGCTGGGGTGTCTGGATTCTGAGGAATAGGGGAGGGGTAATGTGGGAGGGAGGGACATATGACTGAGATCTAAATTGAATTAACTAAAAAATTAAAAAATTGAGATTTAATGAAATCTCACAGAGCAGTGCAAAGCTCTGGGTGCATATCAAGGTAGGCCGTGTGCTATCGTTTGGACATACTTTGCTCCCAAATGTCTTATGATGGAAACTTGATCTTCAGTGTGGCAGTTGGAGATGCTGTGGACAACTAAGAGGTGAGACTGTTGGAAGTATTTGCTGCACTGAATGCTGCCCTCACAATGGGCTGAAGCAGTTCTCATGGGCCTTGAGTTACTTTTCACAAGAACAAATTGTTCTAAATGCCCAAGCTGGATTCTAGGATTCCAGCATTGTGTGTAGTAACCTGACACCTTTCTCACTGAAACTAGGTGACACTTGTAGAGGGATGGAAAGACTTCGAAGGGAATGGCTATGTGGAACACCACAAGAGGATGAAACCCAAGAGCACCAAGAGAACTCCAGAACTAGTTATAGGAAGTCTCACTGTGGACAGGAGGGGGGAGGAGAAATTGTTGTAGGAAGGGAGGAAGGAGAGAAGGAAGGAAAGAAGGGAGAGAGGGAAAAATGAAGAGAAGAAGGGAGGGAAGCAGGAAAGGAGGGAGGTGAGGAAGAGGATTGGAAGGAAGGAGAAAAATTGAAATACAAGACTACTTAACTGCATACTGAATCCAGGAAAATTTCATACTCTTAACAAACAGCCAATTTTACAAACTTAAAAAATCAGATATTATATGATACTCTAAAAATGAAATTCTTCTCTCACTGTTTAAATTCTATAGATGTTATAATATTTATATTGAATCCAAAGATGGGAGGATGTTCTAATAATGAACAAGATGTAATTTCAAAATCAAAGTTTTGTTTTTTGTTTTGTTTTTCTTTTTTTTTTTAAATTTAAAACAGAAAAGGCACAGGGTATATCTTCTATGTTGAGGATGTAGACCAAAGTTTCACAAGGTTCCATAGGGCCAGGGTTTTTTCAACCTGTTCCAATCAAAAGGCCTCCTGAGACCTCTGATGCAGCCAGAGCTTCTGGGGGAGTAGTCACCACTGCTGTGGGCAGAGAAAGTAATTGTCAGTCTGGTAGGTGAAGTTTAAGGACTCCCAGAAACCCCCAGTCTGATCTGGCCTCTTTTCACTAGAATAATGAAACCATACTTTCTCCTTTCTATCTCATCATTCCCCTGTTACAACTTTGATATGCTCATAAGAGGCACTGTTATCAGTTTTTAATGCTCAATTTACAAAATAAAGTTTTCTTGCTCTCTCTAATCATCTAAATAATGATCTGTCTCAGGCTTCCTTGTATGCTCCTGTAAAGATATTTCTGACATTACTTGCTAAGAGCTTTTCTTTCCTCTGGAAAACACTTTCATGATGGTGACTTATTGCATTGGGAAAGTACATATTCTCAATTTTGTGTTCACCCTGTCAGGTGTGAGTAAAAGTGGCCAAATGCAATTATTTTTTTCTTCTGGTCATAATTTGTGGGTCTATAAATGGACTCATGATAAAAATTAAAAAAAAAAAAAAAAACAAGGAGAATCCCTCCTAAAGTCATTTGTGTTATCTTTGTGTGTGTGTCTACTTTTAGTTCAGGTCCTTGTGCATGTCTGTGTCTCATATTACACACACACACACATACATACCTTCCTGTAAACAAACTATAACACTTGGGTGCTGATCATGGCCACAAGGCCATGTCTAAGGTAAAATACTGCTTTCCAGTACGAAACTGAAGCAGCTGAGGTTCATATTTTCCTTTACTTGACTTAAATTTATTTCGTAAAGGCTCAAAGAAACAAAAGTGTACATATCTATGGGGTGTCATGAATATAATCAGCTTGAGTATTCCCTCAAGCAATCATCATCTCTTCATTCGACAAACTTTCGAAATTCATCCTTTCTTCAAGTTTTTCTTGTCTTTTCTCTTAAGGAAATAAGCGGTGGTTCCTTGCCCCCTTAGCCATCTTGAGCCACCATGTATGTGGTAGTAGCATTGTGGACTGGAAAGGTGAATCTAATAATTTTGTTTGTTTGTCTTAGGAAATTGAATCTAATTTTTAAGGACTGGCAACAGTTGTATCATTTCCTGTTCCAGATTACGTAAGTGTGCCCGCCTCTCCTCATTCTTTAGTTGGGTTGGTTTTCTTTTGTTGTTGTCTGTTTGTTTGGTCAGTGCTTTGTTTGCTAACCACTCAGTCTCTGGAGTGAGGCAGTATATCATTGTAGGTCTTATTTACATTTCTTAGATAATTGGTAATACTACACATTTTCTTTTACACATTTGCCAGTCTTTTATATAAATTCTTTTGGAAAAAAAATGTCTATTTGGGTCTACTAACCTGTTTTCAATCAAGTTATTTGTTTCTTGCTTTTTGACTTTTGAGCATCTTGTGTATTCTACATGTAGTTATTTTTTCTAGTTTTTGTTGTTTGCTGCTCCCTCCCCCTTTGAAATTTTAATCAAATGATCTTTTGGCTGTTACATGGTATTTTCAGGTGGATTTCTGGCAGTTGGGAATGCAAAAATCTTCATCAAAACCCTTTTTACACTTTGCTTCTTGGTTTCCTGAAGATGTGGCCCCAAAGGAATCAGACTCAGGAAAGGAAGATATTCTGAAACATGAGGGAAGATCAAGGAAAAGTGGGAGCATGAATGAGCAGGAAAGGCAGCCAGGGGCAGCATAGAGTCCCTAAGAATCAGAGTCTCAAGAAAAGGAGGAGAATCAAAGACAAAAACCACAGTGACAGTTTGAGCACTTGGCCTCAAGCACTGCTGCTTGCCTCACCGAAGTGGATAGGTAGTTCTCCTCAGCAGCAGTTATTTAGTAGATTAGGAATGGCTAGGGTTTAATATGAACTGGAGCTAAGGTCCCATCATACTATAAAGTGGTCTTTTGGTCCTATTGAAGTTGTAACAGGGTATTCAGAAAGTAGAATTTTTTGTGCGAGGCAGGGTGGATGATTGTAAAGAGGCTATTTTGGGCGCCCTTGAACTATAGCAAATTGCATCTCTCAGGCAGACCACTGGATTCCCTGGCCCTTTGACAACAGTGCTGACCCTTGCTCCCAGCAGCACTAGCCACATCGGAGGTCAGGACAGCCATTGGATTTGAGCCTGTGCAGAGCTAGTTCGGTGCTCCTCAGAGACGTTGGTCTGTAACCTACAGGTAGAAGCTGAATCGTATTTCTTTACTGTGTTTAAATTAAAATGATCCCACTTTAAAAGCTCATCTGGGTTTTATTACTAAGGGCCTCTCACTTTCTCTGGGTTCTACATAAAAATGTGGAATCCTAACATTAAGGACGGGACTCTTACATTTAGAGTGCTGTAGTGATATATAATATTATTTTAGTCCCAATCAACAGGGAGTTTTGTCAAGCAGCCAGAAACGTTCTGCTGCTTAGAAATCCAAGGATAATTCTGTGAAGAAATATTAACATTTAAGGACTGAAATTAATCATACTCCCAAAATCACTTCTAAACTATTATTGATCTTCCTTTTTGTTCTACTTATGATTTATACTCAATCAAAGCAGATGAGTGGGAAATCCAGAAACCTGTCAAATAAACATTAGCCTTTGTTACAGGTGTCCAAAAACTCATATATGTGTGTGTGTTTATGTATGTACAAATGGTCATCCTCAAAACACATTCAATGCTTAGCTACAAACCAATGGGAACAAATGCTTGTTGAAGGTAGAGAAAGGCTTCAAGAGCAACTCCCTTGTGCTCACCCAACAGTCCAGACCTCTATGTCAGGTTTCACCTTGTGATGAAACCTTGATCACCTTGATGTCTTCCAGAGTTCCCAGACTGTGTGACAGCTGACATTAGAGGAAGCGCTCTCTGTGTAGTAGCTATTTACCAATTAAGACAGATAACATGTCCTATTATAGGCTCTAAAATAATCACAAAACATTTGCAGATGGAGTTATGAATCCAGAGAATGCTGTGTAGGTTCTTCATATTTTCTTACGGCAGAATGTATTTCGGTCGATGAGAGTTTACTAACTGACAGTTGATGACTGGCATGCCATTGTGCTGATCCCTTCAGCTCTTGCTGTGGCCAGGCAGTTCTGTGCTTCACCTTCTAGAACAGTTACCTCTGACCAGTCTGACTGCTTGTAAATACTACGTGATAAGAAACCTCACTCTAGTTCTCGTCAGAGATCGCCATGTGAAGAGCACTAACTACTTACACCACGGTTTCTGTGGAAACATATGGTCATGTTGTTTGCCTATGGTGTGGCCAACTCAAACAACCCTCCGATTTGTGGACTTTCACCTTGTTTCTCTGTTTTTGTCAATAATCCAAGCATTACATTTTCGTATACGTGTATGTATATGTATATGTGTGTGTACACAGACACTTAAGTAATTCTTAAGACAAGTTCCTCGTGAAGGATTTTGCTGACTAGGGTCCTAGTTAGGACTATAGGTGCCAAGTATCAATGTGCCTTCTTACATGTGCCTGCTGGGGAATGATTTTGGACTCACAATGCTGCATCATGTTCTCACACATGTCACCTGAGGAAGGTGACTCAGTTCTTCCTCTCCTTCGTCTCCTTGCCCAACACAGGATAAACACAAAACTCAACATACTTGGATGCTTCAAGGAGCCAGTGAGATCACAAGTACAATACTTAGAAAAACCTAACTCACTTCTACCACATGTTAAAGATTACCTATTTTCAATAGTTATGATAGGGTTTTAAAAATCACAAAATACATAACAATATATTTCCCTCAGTTCCAAAAGCACAGAGAGCCAAATCCTCTAATGTACTGGTTATTTAAACTAGTGGTTCTCAACTAGAGGGTCACGTCCCCTTTAGCTACTCTTTGTCTCCAAAAAGATTTGAATTATGATTCATAACAGTAGCAAAGTCAGTTCTGAAGTAACAATGAAATAATTCTATGGTTAGGATCACCCGAACATGAGGAGCTGTATTAAAGAGTCACAGCATTAGGAAGGTTGAGGACCACTTCTCTAAACCATGACTATAGTTTCACTTTAGAGAAACATACTTCAATTGCTTAAGAGATAGAATTCTTGAACTTACAACTCTTTACATATTACATAATATATATATATATATATATATATTATATATATAATTGGCTGTTGGTAAAAAATGAGGGTATTTCTTTTCTTTTCTTTAAACAGAAATTTTCTGGGCCTCTGACCTCACTCTGCATGACCTGAATAAAGGAAATGCCCAGGTAATCGGAACCTCCTGGATGTGGTCTAGATAAGGAGTGATGTTTCTACAACTGGCACTGCCCAGCATAATCACCTGGGAGACTTTAAAACTGCTGATAGCTAGGCCTCACCCGTAGGGACTCTCATTTAATTGCTCTGATTTAATTACCTGGCATCAGCATTGTTAAAAGCTCTCCAGGTGATTCTAACCTGCCGCCAAGAGTGAGGGCAGTGGTGTAGGTGGTACCGATTAATTCTGGGTCACCTGGGTGTGTCTTATGATGCAGAGGACTGCTGAGTATTGCTTTCAGAGTCACTCAGCCCTTGCTGGCACCTGAGTCAATAGGATAACACCGACTACAAATCTTCTGAGAGTAAAACCGAAAAACCCTGCTTAGCTAGGCTTTGTGATATCTTGAGAATTGTGTTCTGAATATTTCCTTTTCTACAAACATTTCTTTTAATTGAACACTAAACCCAAAGTTAGACCCTAAGTTTGGTGGTTGAAAAAATACTCTATAGATAGTTCATATGTTTTACTATGTTTTGCTGCTCCTGATGGATCAGTCACCACAAAACATTCAACATATGCAAAAGAAATCACAGATATGTGTTGTGTGTATTTAACAGCTTTGATCTTCTATCTACTTTGAGTACAAGTGTCTTGAGTAGTTGGGAAATTGTCCTTGAGCTAGGAATATTCAATCACAATGCATTTTCAAGTAGGAGATATAAAGGCAGCTTCAAAGAGCTTAGAAATCAGGAAGATGCTGACTTGCTAGGAAGCCCAAGAAGATATTTGCTTCTGTGGTTTTAAAGATGTAAATAGAAACAACTATGGCAAAGGATTTCTATAATTAGCTTTCATCCTGATTCTAAAAGTTGCTTATTGCAGAGAATTTAATAGTATATGAAAGCCGCTGTTGAAAAACTTAGGTTGAGCTTTCTGGAACTTTAATGAAAAAATTAGTATGTTCAGACTTTTGTGGTTTCTATAAAGTCCTGTGCTAATTCAGTAGCAGTTCTCTGTCACTGAAATGTTTTGGAAGGGGGAGTGTTGGTGAAGGCTCTGGTAATTTTCTTGTCTCCAGGCATAGTTTACTGAAAGCAATAACATGAGTTTAAATTAGAAATTAAATGAATTAGTGCTCTAAAGTGTGGGTGTGGTTATGGAAAAACACTGGTATTTAAACCAGCAAATGTGTCTTTTTAAAACACAGTAACTTTATCCAGTTGTTATTCCAAAGCCACAACAGAGGACTGATCAGCTAACATATCTGCCCCCCAAAGAAACCACAAGCTCCAACCAAGGGTGTCTTTGCAGAATGCATTCAGCAGCAGGACCAGGAAACCACCCTAACCCTGAGCAACATACAAAGCCTCATCCATGATGCTGTCAGTCATCAGTAAGTACTTCTGAGCAGGCCCACTATGCTATCCAGTGACTTGTTCCTCCCCTTTGATAAATTCTTTGTAGATATACATTCTATGTCTATGAGTCAAGTCTTGAGAAAGTTAGAATGAGCCCCTCCCACCACAGTCACATTTTATCCATTTACCAAGTAAACCAGACTCAGAGAAACTAACTCACATCTGCAGTTGAAAACCGTAACAGAATTGTTGAATCTCCTTTTACCATTTGGATATAAAGTTTTAAGAGAAGAATTGCCGGTAACAATGGTCTTTGGGCTCCACAGTGAAGGGCACTTGGTGCTCTTGCACAGGACCTGGGTTTGGTACCTAGCACCTACATCAGTCAGCTCACAGTCACATTTAATTCCAGCTCCAGGGGATCTGATGCCCTTTTCTGACCTCCATGTGACCTGCACACATCTTTGCATACATACACACAGACACACATATATACATACACATAGATACAAATAAAAAAACAAATCTTAAAAAATAACAATGGTGATCGACAGTCATACAAATGAGTCATCTCAAACTACAAGTGTGTTATTGTTGACAACCCAAGGAACAATATTAGATCCAAATTAGGTTCTTGGGTTCTATATGGGAATACTGTTGACTCCTTGACCCTTGAACTTGCAAAGATGGCAGTAAGCCTTTGATATATACAACATAAGAATTGCTAAATCTAGTTCTGGGCTCCTCCAATAATTGAAAGTGTTCGTTCAGGAGCTGAGTTGAATCATGCCTATCATTCTGAGATATCGAACAGGTGCTCAGGCTGCTAGAATTGATACTCAGACTTTTATTGTTTCCCCACATTATCTACACATAGATTTGAAATGACCCATAGCTAAGCCTCACCACATACCATATGAAGCAAATCTTTGGTGGTACATATACATAAGTATTTCTCATACATGATGATACATGTATGTAAGTATTTCTCATTCATGTGGTACATATATATATATGTATATATGTATTTCTCATACATAGCAAACTTGAGCATCTGTGTTTAGAAGAACATGAGCAAGAAGCAAAAAGCAAGATTTCCACATGAAGCTAGCTCTTTCTAAGGGCTGCTGTAAAAGAGAATTACTGTTCTATAATTATTTTTATTAGAGATCTTCTTGTTTGCTCTTGGCCAGTGGTTCTCAATCTTTCTAATGCTACAACCTTTTACTACAGTTCCTTAGATTGTGATGACCCCAACCATGAAATTATTTTTGTTGCTCTTTCATAACTGTAATTTTGCTACTGTTATGAATTGTCATGTAAATTTCTATGTTATCTGGTGGTCTTAGGCAACTTCTGTCAAAGATTCTTTTGACCCCCCCCCCAAAAAAAAAAGTTGTGATTCATGTGTTGAGAACCACTGCTCTCAGCAATCCCTTCCTGGAAGCATAAAAACAATCATTTGTTCATTTGTAGTCTTAGAATTTTTTTACCAAACTTACTTTATTTAGGGTTCTTAAATACCTTTACCTCCCTTCCATCTCCTCCCCACCCTACCCCCAAGATAGGAGATTAGTAGGGAAAATAGCTATAGACCTCTTTTTCTTTTACTTTTTTATTTTTATTATTAGTTACGTTTTATTAACTTTGTATCCCAGCTGTATCCTGCTTCCTCATTCCCTCCCAATCCCACCGTCCCTCCCTCATCTCCTCCCTTTCCCTTTCCAAGTACACTGATAGGGGAGGACCTCCTCCCCTTTCATCTGACCCTGTTTTATCAGGTATCTTCAGGACTGGCTGTAAAGTCCTCCTCTGTGGCCTAGCAGGGCTGTTCCTCCCTTGGGGGGAGTAGGGAGGTCAAAGAGCCTGCCATTGAATTCCTGTCAGAAATAGTCCCTGTTCCCCTTACTAGGAAAACCCACTTGGCTACTGAGCTACCACAGGCTACATCCAAACAGAGGTTCTAAGTTATATCCATGCATGGTCCTTGGTTGGATAAACAGTCTCATATAATACCCCTGTGCCCAGATATATTTGGTCCTTGTGGACCTCCCATCCTCTCCACATCATTCTAACTCACTCTTCTTTCATATGATTCCCTGCACTCTGCCAAAGGTTTGGTTATGAGTCTTAGTATCTGCTTTGATACACTGCTAGGTAGAGTCTTTCAGGGGCCCTCTGTGGTAGGCTCCTGTCCTGTTACTTGTTTTCTCCTAAGTCCAATGCCCATCCCATTTGTCTTTCTAAGTGAGGATTGATCATCTTACCCCAGGTCTTCTTTCTTGTTTATCTTCTTTAGGTGTACAGATTTCATTATGTTTATCCTATCTTATAGGTCTATATAAGTGAGTATATACCATGTGTGTCTTTCTCCTTCTGGGATACCTCACTCAGAATGATCTTTTCTAGATCCCACCATTTACCTGCAAATTTGATGATTTCCTCATTTTTGATTGCTGAGTAGTATTCCATTGTGTAAAAATATCACAATTTCTGTATCCATTCCTCCATTGATGGAATCTGGCACTTTCTCAGACAATTAGGAATGGTGCTTCCTTGAGACCCAGCTATACCACTCCTAGGCATATATCCAAAAGTTGCTCAAGTACACAACAAGGGCATTTGTTCAACCATGTTTGTAGCAGCTTTATTTGTAATAGCCAGAACCTGGAAACAACCCAGATGTCCATCAAGGGAGGAATGGATACAGAAACTGTGGTATAGACCTCTTTTATCTACTTCCTGCTGATCATGGTTGATGGGTCTTTAGGGAATTACCAAACTCAGTCTTCAGGATACGTGCAACCCAGTTCAAAGGCAAACACCAAGGACCAATATGGAATAAGCAAAAACTGCCAGACTCGGTTGGTTTGTCCCGAGAAGTTCTCTGGAATGTTTCTCTCTGCAATGTCAAGTGTTGAAGCAGGAAGATCAGCACAGCAATGTTGATCCAAAAAGCAAAGCCTCACTGTGTGTGGGCCTCTATGTATCTCCTCTCCTTAAAATCTACCCACAGATGTTCTCAGCTGGCCAACGTAATGCTCCTCCAATGAGAGAGCTCACAGCAAAACATCATGCACCCTCTCACAAGCCAGCCTCTTGTAAAACACCACATGCCCAGCTTGCATCATAGGACATCATAGGACAAAACCAAGTCTTCAAAGAAACCACAAATTTTCACTTCAGTCATTCAGTTTGTCTTAAAGAAAAGGGCCATTTTTAACTTTTTTATTATTACCATTTATTACAATTTATTCAATTTGTATCCCAGCTGTGGCCCACTCCCTTGTCTCCTCCCAATCCCACTCCTGCTCCCTCTTCTTTCCCTATACCCCTCCCCTAGTCCACTGATAGGGGAGGTCTTTCTCCCCTTCTATTGACTCTAGCCTATCAAGTCTCATCAGGACTCATTGCACTGTCTTCCTCTATGGCTTGGCAAGGCTGCACCCCTCAGGGGGGGGGGTGATCAGAAAGCCTGTTGCTGAGTTCATGCCAGAGAAAGCCCTTGTTCCCATTACTAGGGAACCTACCTGGAGACTGAGTCTATGGGCTACATCTGAGCTGGGTTTTAGGTCCTCTCCATGCATAATCCTTGGTTATCAGTTTCTGCAAGTCCCTCAGGGCTCAGTTTTCTTGGCTCTGTTGGTCTCCTTTTAGAGCTCCTGTTCCCTCCAGGTCTTTCTATCTCCCTCTTCTTTCATACGACTACCTGCATATTTACACAGGTTTATGAAAATTGTTCCTTGGCAGTTACACTAAGTCAAAACTGCATAATTTGAAAAGTAGCAGGTTGGTGCCTCTTTATTTTTTTCTGACAAGGGTAAATGCCTTTATTTTAACAACAGCACCATCACATATTTTATTTAACTGCTTCTTAAATTAAAAAAAAGGCCACCTTTACAGAGCTCATATGTTGATAGCCTGTGTAACCCAGTCATTTTCATACAGCTCAAGACAAAGTCTGGGTTTTGTTTGTTGTTTTTATTTGGTTACGGACTCCATTTATTCTCCAACTTTTGAAATATATACTATATAAATATTATTTCTGTTAAGATCATGAAAGGTTCAAACATGGTAGAAGACATATTGTAATTAAGAATATTCTTGAGCTTGAGTTTATTGTATGAAAGAACTGCTTGGCAGTTTTCTTAAAATGCATAGAAATAAATTAATTAAAATTTGAAAAAAGAAAAAGACTAGCTATAGGCTGATTATTATACAAAGCATTCTTGGCTAACACAGGCATTCATGTTGAAAACATCATTCTATCCAACTTCATTCTGCAAGAATTATGTCAGAGATGAATTCTACGCTCATTGTTTATAAAAATTACAAACAATGTCAAATTTCCTAAACTTGACTCAATACTTGTTCAGTTGAACAATTCAAAATATAGAAAAATACTGGAATGGAAACGCCTCATGTCCCAGATGAGGATACTTAGAACTAGGGATGAAATGGCAGAAGGAAAATCACCAACTGATGAAGCAGAGCCAATAGGTGGAAGTTCATTTCTTTTCAACTGCCCGAAAGGGTTTCAAAGTAACCAGTGTCCTACTGTGAATTTATTTTCACAGTGCTAATTTTCAGCTTTGAAAATTCTAACTCCTGGAACATCTCCCAATATGTGTGTCTATATTTAGAGTTTAAGTTGTTTTAATTTGGTATGACTCCACAAAAGCAGAGGCACTTTGTATTATTGTAGTATCTGTATTGCAAAAACAAAAGTATGATATAAAGTAATTTTTACACAGCATTTAGCTACCTCAATTGATATATACCCTTGTGAAGAAATTTATATATACCTTTGTGAAGGAGAAACAGTGGCCCTTTATCTGGCTTTCTTTTTCCAGACTAGCAATTTCAGTTGGCTTTGACTCATACTACATTCATTTTCCAAGTTTCTGCTGCACCCAGAGTTCAGTCACGTGGTACCCACTAGGTTGGGCTACAATACCGGCTCAGGTTACATAGTCCAGTACAGTTGTGTTTATTTACTTTACCTTATATAAAAGCTGAGATGTCCCTTTCTGTTTATTACATTACAAAATGTTTAAGTGCACTTAGAAAATCAAAAAAGGCTTTGTATTCTACTTGGCGGCAAGTAACTTAAAAGTCTCCAGAGACAGTCATGTCTGGCCTCCCAGGTTCCCCGAGCACTCTGATTGTATAAAACAAATCTGCTTTTCCTCTGAACACACTTGGACATCTCTCCTCTCTTTGTTCCCACTTGATTTAAAAACCTGCCCGGTTTCTCTACATCAGAAGAAAACTGTATTCCCTCAGCCAAAGAGTTTCTCATTGACCAAGCCTGATTAGATGGTTTAATTCATCTTCCAAAATTTGAGATCAACTGTTCTCTCTCATCAACTCTTTCCACCAATATGACATCAGCATTTTACGCTCCTTGAGATAAGCATGTGAATAAACATGTAGCAGTTTAAAAACAACTCCTTGGAAAATAACCTAAAAAAGGCAACCTATTATGGCATAGGCTGATACAGTGGAAAAGATGGGTCCCAAAAGAAATAAGACAAGTGTGCTAGCACATCAGTGTGAGGGAACTGGACTTATATCACATGCAAAGGAAGCCACCTGAAGACCACTGGTGCCAGAAGAAGAGGACATTTTATAACCCATTCTTCATAGTATGCTTCTTTGGAAAAGGACAGACTTTCTTGACACATTTCTTTTGACTCCAACTACAATAGGCCCACAAGTACAGGCTCGGTCAAGGATTCCCAGGCACTCAGGACTTTGTGAAGCTGCAATCATTATCTTTACATCAAGTTGAATGAACTCTGGCTGATATCACCGTATGATTGAGTAGAATTACACATTCAGAGGGGTATGGCACTATTTAAATGTGTGTACATGTCTGTGAAAGTACATGTCCACTCCATGTATACTTACATGCATGTGAAGGCTAGACTTCAACATCAGAAATCTTCTATGTTATTTTTTAAACACAGTCTCCCAATGAACCAGGAGCTCATGATCTACCTAGATTGGATTGCCAGCAGTTCCAGAGATCTGCATGTCTATGCCCCCTCCAACCTCCAGTGCTAGGATTATAGACATATGATGACATGGTTGGCCTTTTATGTGGACACTAGGCACCCCACAACAGGTACTTCACCATCTCAGTCTTCTCCACTCACATTTAGGGTTATATTTTTTAAGCTCAATTCCCTTATTTCTACATAAATAAACCCAGCCTCATAACCTGTGTTGGCAATCTGAAATACTCTTAATGCCTCTACAACCTCACCCTCGCTATTTTTCTTAAGGGGGTGGGGGAGTGCTTTCCATAACCTTCAGCCAAGAAAAGTAAAATGGAGTTTCTCAGAAACTCTTAGAGAGCCAAAAGGTGTGCTAGATATATTAGGCTTGTGTCCGATCAAGTATTGAAGGCAAATGACATTGAGAAAAGAAGAACTAGATCCATCCTAAGAGAAGGCAGAAGTTGGATTGGTGCCTTAATGGGCAGCAAGACTGATGTAGGAAGGATTACAAGTCTCTCATTCCCCAATTAGATCTCATTTTCCCGGATGGCAAAATAAAACCATGTCCCCACACAGCAGTAAAATTCATATTCCATCCATCAGTTGGGCGCTTTACTGCTGATTAGATTTCCTAATAAAGAATGCCCAGTAGTTGCCATAATGAAAAACACTCCAAATTTGATGGATGGAGAGAATTGGAATCTCTTTAATGGGAGAATTTCAGTTTAGGTCTTTAAGACTCTCACCAAATTAAATTCTCTGCAGAGTTTCAGCATACCCAGCCTCCCTACTTCCACAACAAACAAACTGTTAGATCAGATGTCTATGACCACAACTGTCTTATGTGGAAGGTCACAGAGAACAGGTTGGGTGGGAATATTATGTAGATGTTGATACCTGGCCACATGTCCTTAGCAGCTTGTTTATTCCACTAGTCTTGATTTTTCTTTTTTAACTAGAGTTACAGAAATAGTAAAAAACTAATTTTTTAGACCCAGGCTTCCCTTACAAAAATAGGGGAACCAAACACCACAGGAGAAGTAGCGGTGCAGGAGATCTGAAGGTTAGGAGTGCCACCTCTCACCAGGCACTGTCCCTTTCCTACAGCTAAAAGTTCCCTAGGGTTTTCTAGTTCCGCAACCCAGATGTCAAAGAAGCTTTGGAGAAGACAAAGACACATGCAGACAACGTTTAAAACCAGTTACCTTTATCTGAGACCAGCACTTTTCAACCTGTGAGTCCAATCAGATACCCTGCATATCAGATTTTCACACTATGATTCATAACAATAGCAAATTACAGTTAAGAGTTAATTAAGTTATGAATTAATTAATTAATTAATTAATTAATTAATTAATTGAGCAAGGAAATAATTTTATGGTTCAGTCTCACCACAACATGATGAACTCTATTAAAGGATAGAAGCAATAGGAAGGTTGAGAACAACTGCCTTAGGCCATGGAAGAATTGTCTAGACAATGACAAAAGCAAAAGGAGGGTTTGAGGATGATAAAGGTAAAATTTCCACAAGAACTTAAGGTGAGATGTTCTCCATACCCCTCTGTCTGTGGTCATGGACAACAGCTGTGCTTCCGCAAACAATCAGCACTTTGTTTTCCCTGAAGAAGCAAACTTATTTGCAGTTGATGGTCTAAGTCTGGTTATTGTTCATTTTTGTTTATCATGAAAGCAAAGGAGCTAAATCCTATTGATCCTCAAATTTCTCTGTGGTATGGTAGATTTCTGCATACTTCTATCTAAGTGAGTGGTAAGGTAGCAGAGGATTCTGGTCAGTTTTGTTCACTGCTGTCTAGCCACCCTGTGTAATGGCCAGCACAAAGTAGGACTCCAGAGTAATTCCTGAAATTAACCCATGTATTGAAAATAAACATGTTATTTGGAAATGTATTAGTCATTGATTACATGATGAAATGAATGGTAAAATTATGAGGACGCTTTAAAATCCTACATAGTTCAATATCTTTAAGTGAAGAATGTTCAGTGAAGGAAATCACAATGAAAGAAATTACAACACATATAGGATTGCTGTTGCATTTTGGATGAAATCAACTTTGAAAGTGTACGGCCTCTACTCCATTAGCAATATTTTTTATGATAGATGTGGTTTAAGTTTTTAGCAATGAGTATGTATTGAATTCTTGAAAAATGCTCCATCTAGAAGGTGAAACAGCCTACATAAAGACCCTGGGGCCGTGAACAACGCCCAAGCAGACTTCCAGGAAATTATCTACTGTCATTGTGGTATATGTTCTACAACATAGAACCACAGAGGGATGTGGAAACTATGCTTGGTTGACAGAAGAGTGTTCTGCATGGCTTACAGGTTCGTGGAGCTGCAGATAGGCATGGCACTGAGAAGGACAGGAAAGAGTTTGGACCCTGGCCCTGGCCCAGAAGCCAGACACTGATTTCCTGTTTCTGCCCAGGCACACATACCCTGTGTGAAATAACTTGTCTGTTTATTTTTTTCTCTCTTCTTACTTTCTTTACTAACATGTAGTTCAAGAGAGGATAAAACAAGCAGATGCTGGTTGGAAGTAGCAAGTGTGTATAGAAACCTCCAGACTGTACCAAGAACACAGATGAAAGGCAGATGACAACTTTGCTTCTTTCCATCCCATCTGGCTGCTCTTCAGAGACCTAAGCTAAGCGCACTGTTAATCAAATGCAATGTCTGTCCCCACCACCTTCTTAGAGAAACATTCTCAACTCTCCCCTTCACAAAGAGCACAAAGCTTTACAGATGCCAATCCCCAACAAACCTCCTTCCTCCAGCTCCAGGGCCCAAGGATCCCAGCTGCGCTCTTCTCCATTTTCGTTGCAAAAAATTGCACTCAGATATCTTCTGTCACTTACAGGTCCTGTGATTACAGTAATTTGCCCATGAGGATATGACAATCAGCAGATGTTTGTATCTTACAGGACATCTGGTGTTTAACTCTAGAGGCATTGTCATTCCTAATATGCAAAATGGAGGGACAGCAAGTTTGAAGACACCTCAGTCTAATTCATCCAAATTCTCCAGCAGGGAATGAAACACAAGGTAATAAATCAACCTAATTTTCTCATTTGATTTTAATTTTTCAGTCATGAGGCAGTCTTTATTATTCTATTATTTTTAATGAACTAAAATTCAGAAAAGTTGAGATTACTGAGTGCTGCTCCACACTGTGCAATGACTGATAAAAAAGTGAGGCACCACAATATTTCCTGAAATTAATTAATATGTTAAATGACCATGTTTTTTGGAAGTTTATTAAAAATTGATTGCATGATAAAAAGAATGATGAAATTACTACTATGCTTTAAAGTGCTATATATTTCTTTATTTTTAAATGAATAATGATCAATAAAAGAAATTACAACATATATAGAATTGCAGTTGTATTTTGGATAAAATCAGCTTTTAAAATGATGTTTATAACATGCAATCTATTAGGCTCTAAACATCATAACTCCATATTTACTCCCAATGGTATACATTACTTCACCACGTTGAAAATTTCAACATGAATATCCAGAAGAATTCATTTTTTAAGCAAATGCTTAGTGCTTTGTATGTATGATCTCTGGGACGCTTTTATTTATAATAATAAGTGTTTTCAAATGAAAATGGGAATTTGAATGCCAGCTAGCTAGATGACAGAAAGAGCCCTTAAATGGCCTGAGGTTTCTTCTCCCATATCTAACGAGTATCTCTGAATGTTTATATAAAATGATTTGTTTAATACTTCACACTGCTGGTAAGCAATCCTTGTTTAATATTTCATGTTTTTCAAAAGTAGAAGAAAGTACTTATTCTTTCAAAAATTATAATTATATATTTACAACTATTAAAATGTACTGGTAATTGTCATCCTAAGAGCCTCTATATTATATTTTTATTTAAAATATATTATATAATCAAGATATGTATATTAATTATTAAAATAGGATAATATAATCACTCTTAAAAGGCTATAATATACAAGCCTGTTGTTTTAAAAGAGCTGTTTTAATTGAGAATTTTCTTCCAAATAAAGATAACTTTTTAAGCATTTACATGCAGTGCAATCCCAGAAGCTACATGAACGGTACTCTCGATATTAATTTCCTTCTCTTAAAGGCGATGGAAAAGATCCAACTTATTTTATAATTGACTTCTTTGCCAAAGATCCCCCACAAATGACAATTTGTATTGTCCAATACCTAGAACTTCTGAAATACTCATCGTTTACTATTGTGGGATCATAACTATTTAAATATAGACCATGGATCCCTCATTAAAACTTAATAATTTAAATTCTCCCTCCTCTTATCATATATATTTTATCATTTTCAATGTGAACAAATTTTGATAAACCTAGAAAAGATAAAAAACAAAAAAATTAAGGCGTAAGACTTCAAAAAACTAAAGTGTGAGAAAGTTAACCCACTGTGGTGGTTTGAATAAGAAAGGCCTCCATAGGCTTATATACTGAAATGCTTTAGAAGGATTAGAAGGTGTGGCCTTATGGAAGGAAGTGTGTCACTGGGGGTAGGCTTTCAGGTTTACAAAATCCCATACCAAGCCCAGTATTTCTCTTCCTCTCTTGGCCTGTAAATCAGTATGTATCTCAGCTACTGCTCTAGCCCTGTGCACGCAGCCTTACGCCCCATCATGACAGCAGACCAACATCTGAAATGGTACGGGAGCTCCAATTAAATGCTTTCTTTAGAAGAATTGCCTTGGTCTTGGTGGCTCTTCACAGCAATAGAAACCAGCGTATAATGCAGTCAGTGGAAAACTGTTGTTATAAACAAGGTGATAAGGAAAAACAGTAAGGAACACTGATTCTTCCCAGGCTATGGAAAGGGGATATAGAGCAAATACACACTGAGACTTCAGGAATATAGAGAGCAGCAGTTTTCAACCTGTGGGTCACAACCTCTTTGGGAATCTAATGACATTTTTACGGGAGTTGCATATCAGATATTCATCATATCAGATATTTACATCACAGTTCATAACAGTAGCAAAATTCAGATATGAATTAACAACATAAATTATTTTATGAATGGGTGTCATCACAACATAAGGGTTGCAGGATTAGGATGGCTCTGTTATAGGGAACAAGAGGAAGCATAAATGTGAATGGTGCTATGAGGTGTTAATCCAAAAGGCAAATTGGAACACACAGAGGTTGAGATCTATGAGTTTATTCAAGTTGAAGTGATGATGTTCACTGGAGAGAAGGCATGAATTTATGAATTCCAATTGCCCAGATGTTTTTGCAGTGGTATCTGGATTTGTTTGTATGTTTCATTTTATTTTATTTGGTGCTGGCACTCAAATTCAAGGTCTCATTTTGTTTTGCAGAATAATGGTACCTCATTCATGTGTGGGTGATAATATCTGAGATCTTCACATGTTACCTTTCTCAAAAGGAATCAAGATTGCCAATGAATTGGCTTACTTATAGAGAAAGCTTTGCATGGACATGTGCCTAATATAATTAAATATTTTTACAAATAGAAGAAGAAGGCATAAGACCTCAAAATGAGTGTATGCAAGAAGGACACTAACACACAGCTGTCATTTAAGATACAGGAAGGTAAAAGATAAGAAAACTGGTAATTTTTCAAGTTTCCAGAATGGAATACAGCCAAGATGCCACCATAATTTTTATCTTGGAAAGATTTACTTGTGACTTCTAACCTATAATAAGTCTATGTTGTTTAAAGCCAGATAGTTTTTGGTGGTTTGTTGTAGGAAATTAACACAGTAATGAAGATGCAAATTAACACAGAAATGAAGATACTTACTGAGAAGTCCATGACTATTTCTATGCATTGGATACATGTATTTGGAAATGACATAAGGTTTACCCAGGAAGATAGTATACAGAAAAAAAAATCTTTAAAGTGTTGTTGCAATAAAATTAGGTGTCGATTAAGAATAGACACAGAATTAATATGAAGATGCTCCAGTAGCATAAGACACTGAGTTGGTTCCCCAGTTCTCAAATTTGACTGAGAGACCATTTTGGCTACTATTTCTCAAAGCTCAGGAACTGAAATGGTAGAAGAGCCATTTTGGCTGCTATTTCTCAAAGCTCAGGAACTGAAACTAATTCACTGTCAATTTCTGTAAAACACTACCTAGTTAGTCTCCTTTTAAAAAAAGACACCAATGAGCCAAAGCAACAACCAGCATGTCATCAGAACCTTAAATGTACAGTAATGACACACATACCTTCACAGTAACAAACAGCTCTCTAATTGGAGTTAAGAACAAATTAATAAGAGGGAAATAATGCTTGGTACTGGAAATCTAGTCAACTACCCATGGCTGGTAAAATGATGGAACTTGGAGGAAAACTTATAACCACTATGTTATTATACCAAAAAAAAAAAAAAATACCTGACAACGTTCTAAAAAATTGTTCTTATACCTACAGATAAATGTAGTCCTCATCCTGCATCAAGGAAACTCTTTTTTTTGCAACAAAGACTTTTACAGAAAATCATAAACAGTCAAAATACAGAGTTGTGGTACCTAGCCTAATGGGATATATCCAATAATAACAATTATTATTATTATTATTATTATTATTATTATTATACACCTAAGAACACCTAAGACTTACAAAACATTATGGTGCAAGTGGCTGAAAGATTATAAGAGACAGGGGATCAGTGGAGTTTGCTGTGAAATTCTGTACCCTAGTAAAATAAGAAGAAACACACATAAAATATGACAGAGCAAAATAGTGCAAAAATTCCCTCTCATCTTGTGTTCTTGCTGAGGCCATTTTATGTTTAAAAATTTGATCTTTCTTTATGGAGAATTCCATGAAAAATTACCCAACTCTGTTTTAGGGACCTGAGGTCAAATGCTCTAGCTAACTTATCTTTTGTTAAACTGCCTGCTTGTGTAGAGTGCCTCCTGCACTTAACTGCTTATCTTGGCTTCTGTTAAACTGCTAGCTTGCATAAAAGCTTCCCGTAAAGCTGATGAGATATGTTTGTGTGTGTGTGTCTGTGTCTGTGTGTATTTTCTTTAAAAGTCACTTACTTAAATGCTTGGGGCTACATTTGGGTTTTAAATATCTAAGTGTAGTCCCAGCTGGCTGGAATAAAGACTTTCAATTGCCTATAAACTGTGTTTGAGTGGTCATCTCTAGAGGACTTCCTGTAACAACAGTCTCACCAACATTACTCGAGTGACATTACACCGTGAGCTGAGTGAAGAGAATAACAATAGATACGCAAAAAAAGGATGGTGAAAGACCACATGACCTCATACCTACACAAAGGACTACAGGAAACAAAAGAATGTTCGAGTAAGAGAAATAGTCTTCTTCACAGAAGAGAACACCCATTGCTCCAACACCAGTCAGTCCTAAAAACATACATACAAATAATATTACTGAACAAGTTATCATTAGGAATGCATGTGTGTGTGGTGTGTGTGCATATGTGTGTGTGTGTACATTATCCATGTAGCAAGAATTAATGAAAAAAGAAACCATGAATTTGATGAGTTTGAAAGAGAGCAAGGAGGGTTATATGGAAGGCTTTGGAGGAAGGAAAAGGAAGGAGTAAATGATATAATTATATAAAAATCTCAACAAAAATAAATTATAAAAATGGAAAAGTTGATCATTAATGTTTTAAAATATTGCTTTTAAATATTCATTAATGTGTTTTAAAATTATTTCCAGTAGGAAGAAAACCATGATTAATAACCCATTAGAAAATAATGGGTTTTTAAGGCAGCATTCTGCCTCTAACAACAACAATAGCAAAATACTATCAGAGAGGTGGGAACCATTCAGTCCATATTTTCTGATTATCATTCAAAAAAATATCTGAATATCTTCTCTTGATAGTGAGTTTCCTAATCACATACTGACTGGATCTGTATCAATACAGCTAAATGTTTCTAATTTTTCTAACAAACCCAGAGTCCAGAGTCTCCAGCGATTTATGTGTATGTTGGGGGTGGGGGGTCTTTCATATACTATTTTCCTAGAATAACTAATCCATATATCAGTTACTGTAAGGTTAATTATTTGCTGGGCATTGAAATTAGGCACTTAAACTTACCAAAATTTTTCAAGGAAAGGATGATGAGCGTTCACTATTACAGAATGATAGAGTTGAAACATGCCCATGATATAGCGGAAATGCACAGCCTAAAACTCAGAAAATCAGCAGACTTCCTTATTATTACTCTCTAGAGGACCAGAACTGATTAAATATTATCTATAAAAGAGGAGTTATTAGATTGTCTTCACAGTGTTGGTAGGTAATGCAGTAATGGCTGTCAACACATTGGAGATGCCAAGAACCCTATGAAGCTCCATCCATGAAACCAGATGCCTCAGCAGGCCCAAGCTAGTGCTGAAAGCCAGGGAAGATTCTGAGTAAGCCACTGGTTTTTAATCCACCTCCGAAGGCCAGAGGGTCTGATGGTATTAAAGGATGACAGCAGCAGCAACAGTAATGAGCTCTTATTCACCAGCAAGAAGTGAAGGCGGGCAGACAAGCAGAACTCTTTCCCCAGACCACTTTATATCTACAACGCCATCACTCTGAGGGAGGATCTTCTCAAAAAAAAAAAAAAATACCTCTGGTGCATGTCCTCCCAGGCTCTCAGAGGCCCTCCCAAGCTTTCCTTTTTAGGCGCTTTCAGGCCCTGCCAGAGGCATGTCCCCTAGCTGATTGCAGGTCAAATCAAGTTGACAGTCTAGATTAACCATTACCATTTCATAAAGAAGACAGTTCTAAAGGTTTATGTGGGAACTATGAAAGGCAGGCAGAAAGGAGAACAAAATAGAAAGAGTAAAAAGATACTACTTTTGTAAGAAAGCAGCGATTATATAAGAAAGCCAGCTCAGCAAGGCATGGAAGCAAGCCACAAAGCAGCATTCTTCCATTTTCCTGCCCCTTCTACTTGAGTCCACTTCCCTACTCCCCTCAGTGATAGGCTATGATCAGGATGTTTAAGGCAAATAATCCCTCCCCAGGTTCCTTTTGGTCATGGTATTCCTCACAGCAATAGAAAGCAAACTAGGACCCTGCTTTTATAGAGGACCCAACTTTGTATTTCAGGGGAGCCAACACAGTCTTTTAGGATTCACACATGAATAAACACTCACAGACATGTGCATATCCAGTTAACACAATTAAAATAAAAAAAAAAAGAAAAAAGCTAAATGTTCAAAAAGTGGCTAAGATTCCTCAAGATACACACCTTTAGGGGAAAATGGACTCACCAGTCACTGAAAAGTATGAAAATTTAGCTTGACCTACAAAGAGAGAATGTGGGATATATTTCTCAGGACAGAGTATAAATGTCTTTAGTCTTTAAACTTAATAAGAACAGAAACTAGAAGAGACAAAGAGCTGAGGTGGAAGGAGGGCTGGGTTCCAAAATTCCTTCATCTACAAGTTAAGGCATAAGGCATATTCTACATTCCAGAGGTCAAATTGAATGTTACTCATCATAGGAAGCTGTAAACACAGCCAACAAATAACACTAAAGAAATAATGCTTCAATGAACTAAAATTTCCATACATTCCTGTTTAAAATTACTGAGCAGGAAAAGGTGTGAGCATAATTTTGAATGATGAATCCTTCCAAAGGATTAATTCTTTAAATGATGAAAATAGGGCTTTCAACTTTAATCCTCCCACACAGAAGACAGAGAGGAGTATCACTGAGAGTTCTAGGCAAGCCTAGGCTACACAGTAAGTTCCAGTCTAGCCTGAGGTGCAGAGTGACTGTCAGGGCTCACTATACAGAATAAGACCCTGTCTCAAAATAACAACTACTGAAGAGAAAGTAATGCTGAAAGGGATTCCATATTACAAAGAGGTCTTAAGCAACTTGATGTTTCCATTTTATAGCCTTCTTTACCATTGAAATATATGATAATCTCTGGAAGAAACAAGTTTCAGAGTAAATAACAACACTGCACATAAACAAATTACTCCCCACACGTATTAATGTGGACTGGTTTTGCACATTCAGTTACAGGTGCCCTGGTATAGCACAGGAGCCGGGGAGGATTTCTTGTGAAAGATCCAGTAAACATGTGGAGTGTTTTACAACATACTGTCTTTGTTGAAACTACTCTGCTCTGGGTTATGAGGGAAGCAGCTGTAAAGAATACATCAGGAGAGGATATGACTGTGTTCTCATGCAATTTTATTAATAGACACCAAGGCATACATTTTATATTATTTTCATATACCAATATTCTCTTTTTGATTAAATTTTCAAGAATTGAAAACTACAAATTCCAATCTTTGCTCATAGTCTGTAGCCCCATCTTTGCTCAAGATTCACACAAAATGAGGTAGGGAACTCGATTCCATTCACATGCCACAGTCTGAGACCATGAATAATGAAAGGCAAATTTTCACCTGCCCAGCTGGTTTTCCTCTGTCCTTTTCGCTGGGCCTTTTCAATGAGGAAAATGTCCCTTGTAGTCAAGGAGGAACTGACAGACTACAACTAAAAATTTTCCTATATGTAAAATTTTAGCCACTGGATCCATACTTTGATTTGGACATAAGGTAAGCCAAAGCAAGTGCCTTGGTAGGAGGATCAGAAGAGAGGCACTATGCAGTTCTCCTCTCTGAGAGATGACCAGTCAAGACACTGTAATCCTCCAGATTTGAGTCCCCACATGATAATTATTAAACAAGACCTTGAAGAGAAGGACAAACTGAGGATTAATTTCATGTCCCTATTTGATTGAACCAGTGTTCCTGTGATGTATAATTTTTGTCAAATTCCTACATAGGTTTTGAAGAAGAAGAAGAAGAAGAAGAAGAAGAAGAAGAGGAGGAGGAGGAGGAGGAGGAGGAGGAGGAGGAGGAGGAGGAGGAGGAGGAGGAGGAGGAGGAGGAGAAGAAGAAGAAGAAGAAGAAGAAGAAGAAGAAGAAGAAGAAGAAG
>NW_026596147.1:5241447-5255803 GCF_907164565.1 Psammomys obesus
AGAAGAAGAAGAAGAAGAAGAAGAAGAAGAAGAAGAAGAAGAAGAAGAAGAAGAAGAAGAAGAAGAAGAAGAAGAAGAAGAAGAAAGATCTCCATGGTGCCCTTGAGCTTAATAAGCAATGCAGATACACCTGTGTCTGCAGCAGCTCAATGCAATTCAGTCTCTCACTAACTAAATAGGAATTCAAACAGAGCAGAGGCCTGGAGATCTTCTAGAGGCCATGGAGGTTTGCTGCTTAGTGGCAGGCTCCCCTTGGCTTGCTTAGCCTGTTTTCTTACAGAACCAGGACCACCAACGTTGAGAAGGCACCACTCCCACTGGTCTGTGCCCTCCCCCATCTATCACAAATTAAGAAAATGCTCTGTAGGAGTGCCTGGAGTTCTTTCTTTTTTTAAATTTTTTATTAATTACACTTTATTCATTTTGTATCCCCCCATAAGCCCCTTCCTCCTCCCCTCCCGATTCCACCCTCCCTCCCCTTTCTGCATGCATGCCACTCCCCAAGTCCACTGATAGGGGAGGTTCTCCTCTCCTTTCTGATCTTAGTCTATCAGTTCTCATCAAAAGTGGCTGCATTGTCCTCTACTGTGGCCTGGTAAGGCTGCTCCCCCCTCAGGGGGAGGTGATCAAAGAGCAGGCCAATCAGATTATGTCAGAGGCAGTCCCTCTTCCCATTACTATGTAACCCACTTGGACACTGAACTGCCATGGGCTACATCTGTGCAGGGGTTCTAGGTTATCTCCACGAATAGTCCTTGGTTGGAGTATGAGTCTCTGGGAAGTTCCCTGTGTTCAAATTATCTTGTTCTGTTGCTCTCCTTGTGGAGTTCCTGTCCCCTCCAGCTCTTACTATTTCCCACTTCTTACATAAAATTCCATTCACTCTGCCCATCAGTTGGCCATCAGGCTCAGCATCTGCTTTGACAGTCTATACTGCAGAGGCTTTCAGAGGCCCTCTGTGGCAGGTTCCAAGGTTGTTTCCTATTTTCTTTTTCTTCTGATGTCCATCCTCTTTGCCTTTCAGGATGGGGATTGAACATTTTAGTTAGGGTCCTCTCTTTTGCTTAGTTTGTTTAGATGTACAGATTTTAGTGGGCTTATTCTATATTGTATGTTTATATGAGTGAGTATATACCATCTGTGTCTTTTTGCTTCTGGGACAACATTTTCTTAATTGAAACTGCCTCCCCTCAAATTATTTTAGCTTGAGTGAAGATGACATAAAACTATCCAGTGTATTATAGAAAAATGACAGAAATAGAAGACAGATAGAAAGATAGATAGATAGATGAGAGACAGATGATAGAGAGAGATGATAAAAACATGATAGAAAGATCATATAATAATATATTTGTATAGATGATAGATAGATAGATAGATAGATAGATAGATAGATAGATAGATAGATAACAGATAGATAGAGATAATAGTCAGATATATCAGCTGTGTTTCTTAAGCCAGAATTCAATCAGGAAATAAAAGGTATTCTTAGGTATAATTTTGAATTAGATTCCTCCACATCTGACAATATCACCCTTGCCTAGTTCATTTGCAAAGACCATAGATCTGCATTTTGCGAAAGACAAACCGCATTATTGGTTTGACTTTTGTTTCACACAATTGGGAGGTTCTTCATGGATGTATGAGTATTTCAAGTTAAAAAAAAATCACTGACACTGTCTTGTTCTTTAACAAGCATTCTTAAAATCACTGAAGGAGTGTACATACAACAATAGTTACAAGAACAACAACAAAAAATACCCAACATAGTCACACACACCTATATAAACACGACTCTTATATTTGAATGTGCCAAGGAGTCTAACTTAGTAGGACAGAAAGCCCTAGGTGTCCTTGCACCAGAACTGTTTCTATTCCTTGCATTTCACAGGAAAGGTTTTATTCCCCCAACCCCAGTTGATCAGAGAGCACACTTGGAGAAAATTCTGTTGATATTTCCCTTGCTGAGTTTTAAATAGCCCTAGAATGTGTGATATATCTTTTGTAGTAAGTGCTTTAGAGAAAAAGCATTGGTTTTAAATCTCCTGCCTGCCCCAAATGTAATATGAAATAAATTCCACTGTGAATGAGCCCCTGCCACATCTCAGAACTGAATTGTAATATGCAAGGCTTCTCTGCGACAGGCCATTTTTTGGTGTGTGCTCTTAAAAGCCACAAACTAAGAGGATTGATAAATTTCAAATCTCTATAGCATAGGCTGTGTAAAGCAGTAAGCTTCTATCTGCATGCCGTTTCAGCCACAAAACACATGGGCTGTTCAAACTGAGGTTTCTCAGGAATTGGTTTCACCTCAATTAGCGGGGTACGCTTTACTCCACTCGTGAAAGCTGTGAATAGTTACGATAGCAATGATACCAACAGCCTCGGATTTGTACTCCCAGAGTTCGGATTTAGTCTCTGTAATGAATCCAGCTACAGAGGATGGTGGCTGGAGCTTTTTCATTTTGTTGTCAGCATGTCTTCAGACTATCAAAGATAGAATTAAAACCCCAAATCAACGGAATGCCTGGCTGCGGACCGCTGTAGAAATCAAAGCACCGGTTTCTTTTATAATTCTCTGATTCCTTGCTGCGAATGGGTCACTTTTGAACCTCACCTCCAAACCCTCTCCTGACGCAATGAGACTAAAATGAAAAGTGTCAGCTATTATTTGTTGAGCCCACCCTTCACGCCTGGCACCTCCTCAGTGCCTCATACACTATTTCCATAGTGATCTATGACTATTAACAAATTGAAGATCAGGAGGTTTCAAGACAGTGAGGTCAATTAATTGACCTGAGTTTGCAAAGTTCTTAAGTAAGCCAGTTTCCAACCCAGAGCCATGTTGCCTTCACTTGGCTGCTTCTGCCTCCGTGCCCATGCTGATGCTGTGGACTGGCACCTTAGAAGAGATGCTGTCTTGGATGCTCTGGCTTGCTCTCTTCTTCCGCATCTCTGCTCAGACCACAGAATACTAAAACCTGACCCGTAACTGGAGGAGCTGACTTCCGAGGGTCCTGTCATCTGCATTCAGCTGAAGAAAACATTCCACGCTCCGTGCCCCCTGTTCTCCTTGAACAGGGCTCCACTGCTGAGCAGAAAGGCAACCAGTGCACTAAAGAGACTCTGGTTCATGGCTATGACTTGCAAATACTGCCTCTGAATATCAGTCATGTACTCCAGAACAGCTGCTGTGCATGACCAGTATGCATTGAAATATACAAAATTTCACAGCTGAACATGCAAGCTTGCAGAGGCAAATGTTAACGCATTTTGAGGCTAGACAGAAATGAATTGGGCAAGGAAAGCATAGGTTTCAAGAACTGTAGAGTTGCCTGCCATGTGTATACAAATGTAAGCATTGTAGGTTTGGAAAGAGGGAGGGAGAGCCATGTCTTGATTAAACATCTCCAGCAAAGCTAGCTGCAACAAGGACACTTTTCTCAATACATGTGCCTCACTGAAATTGTGAACCCAACTCTCTGTACCTGGGCTGTTGGGAATGAGGTACATGAGTGTCATTGCTGCTGAAAGCACTGTCCTCCTTGATCTCATATTCTCCTAAAAGTCATTCATTTGAATCATTCGATTTGATAGGTTTTTCTGTTTTCCTTTCCATATCCTTACCAGTTGTGTGCCATGGTAACTGAGTAGGCAATTTTACTGTATATAATGACAGGAAAGAACACAATCTGAGAGTTATTGAGAACAGTGGTTCTCAACCTTCCTAATACTGAAACCCTTTAATACAACTCTTCACGTTGCAGTGACACTCAACCATAAAATTATTTTGTTGCCTCATTTTGCCACTCTTATGAATCACAATGTAAATATCTGACGTGCATGATGTCTGATCTACAACCCCTGAGAAAGAGTCATTGACGACAGTTTGAGAACCACTGACCTGAAGGAAGAGAAATAATAGAATTTAAATATATATGTGTAACATATTATATATCATATATGTGTATATATTCTAAAGTCATAGAGAATGTGTTAGAATGCCTTATCACCAGTAAGGGCTGGGTAGTTAGAGTGACTTTTGGCACACTGAAAAAGTGGAGAGCCATGAAACAAAGCAGTCCCATCCTGGTGTTGAAGGCCCAGACAAATCTGGAGAAATGGCTGATCTAAACATCCATGGAAAGCCAAAGTCTGGACTCTGACGTCAGGGAAGGGCAGTGGTAGGAGCTGCAGTAACCGTGACAGTAGGGTGGGCACGCTGACTTTCAGCAGGCAGGCAAGAACTCTTTTTTCCTTTCAACATCTGGCCACTGCCATCGATGTCATCCTCTCTGTATGACTGGCTTGTTCCTCACAGGTATTCCCTGAGGCCCATCTCTTAGTGGATTCCAGAGCCCAACAAACCATGAATATCCATAGCAGGGTGAGATTTCACTTTAAACCAGCTCTCTTTTTGTTTGTTATTGTGGCAAAAATTCAAGTAGCATGCCATCTTTCATCTTCTTTTTAAGTGTAGGATTCCATGAAGCGAACGCAATCCCATTGTATTTAATTACTACCAAGAACTTCTTGAACTTCGTAGATGAATCTCTGCCCAGCATGCATGCACCACTTTATCTCTATCTCCATGAATCCGAATCTTAGTATCTAACAAAAGTGAAATAGTCAAGTACCTCCTTTGATGTACACCTGCTTTATCCCACTTAGCACAAGATTTTCAACATCTATTCATAATATATGTATATACATATATATATATATGTATATATTGCTCTCCTTTACGAAGCTACACAATATTTTTTGGATAGTGGTGCTGCTATGAAGTGGCCTGTAGAAGTACCTCTTTGAGAACTCATTGTCAGTTTTTTGTTGCATCCATTAAGAAACAGAATTGCTAGGTCTATGACAATATACTGTTTTACACAGCACCTCTATCACTGATACTGCTCTGTTGCTTCAATCGCTGTTCACAGTAGTCATCCTAATTGTGATCCCTCATCGTAGGTTAAATTCCCTGACAATGAGTGAAGCCAGATATCATTTTCTTGGCTTGAGGGACCCTGTAATATAGTCTTTGGATCAATGTTATGTAATTTTGCCATTTTTTTTTAAATCAGGCTGTTTGGGATTTTGTTGTTGAGAAGGAGGAGTTATTTAAATATTTTAACTCAGTCTGTGTGATCCGTTATTTTTCAGTTTCAGTGTACAGTCCAAGACTGCTCTTAATTTCTTTATTTCCAGTTCTCCTGCATCATCCTTCCTTCATTGTCCTGAGTTCTAAACTGACAGCTGTGTGCTGCCCACTTGGTTTATGACCTGACTTTTGGCTATTTGATCATGTCTTTGAGACCTCAACTTTGAAATTTTTATGTGATCCAGCTATGTATTTTTCCTCTTATTGTCTCTGTTTGGGGCCTTGCATTAAAGGAAACTGTTCCTAAATCCAGTACAATGAAACTTTTCTCCTAATTTTTTTCTTGCATGAATTTCACAATTTTAGTTTTTATGTTGAGAACTTCAGTTCATCTGAGGTTAATTTTTCTGCTTGGGACAAGATAAAAGTCCAGTTTCACTCTTTTTTGTGAGGCGTGTGTGCGCGTGCGCACAGACACACACACACACACACACACACACACACACACAGTCTCACATAACCCTCAATGTGGAGATTGTCACATTCTCTATAGTACTGGACGGTAAAACAGTGAGGACAGAACCACTTCTGTAGGAGAAAAGGCAGGCTAGTTTCCTTTGAGGCTTTGGCTACCACCATTTTGTCAACAGACCGATATATGAAACTTTGCTTTCTGGATGTTTCTGTTAGATGGCCCTCTCTCTAATAAATAGAGTAATTCACTGACATAAAGCTTTCTTGCCACAGCACTGTGGGCTCATGACTCAATGAAGCTTATTTGATACATATCCTCTTTGTAATGCAAGTGCTTTCCAGAACTAAAAACACTAAGCAACACTTCATCACTGAGCTTAGAGCCCAATTTAAATGGCAAAACCACCAAACACCAAATACCAAAGAAATGGGAAGACATGACAGTAAGAATAATGTATAAAGGACAGATGTTTATAGTATGACGCAAACTGATAAAGACAGAGGCTCACCTTCTCTGACTTTAACTGGAAGCTTGTTCTCTAACGAACTCAAAATATTTGTTGCTCTGTGTGTGTTCACAACTCACTGTAAAAGCAGCGCAGGTATTAACATTGAGATTCTAAGTGCATCTCAGTGAGTAGGCAGATCTGCAATATCAAATCCAAAGTAATGAGAACAAATATACATATGCATTTTCCACTTCAGGAATAGTTGTCTCTCTAGCATCCACTGAGGTAAAGAGAATGTCACATGCAAGGAGCCACAGAAGATAAAGAATCTGCTTAGTATTGATCTCCCTGTCAGATACGTCAACAGATAAGCATGTGCTTCCTAATGACATGCCTTTAATGATAAAGCGTACCTACGGTGGTGGTCCCAAGATACTATATTACATAGCGACATCACGTCCATCTTGGTTTCTGTCATAAGATACTCATACAAAGATGAAATTTCCTTAAGACCACATTCCTCAGAACATTCCCTATAATTAACCAGCACATAACTGTCATTTATATAAACTGCTCTTCAAAAGTAAGACACTCTTACCTACAGGCAGAATTTCAGGAAGCGTTGATGCAAAGATGCTTGCTGTAATCAGGAAAGTTTGTTTCATATAGTTATTGGATCCAAAGCATTACATTTTCCAAAAGTGAGCCTGGTAAAATCAAGTACCTAGAGCACAAAAAAAGTCATATCTACTGTGAGAAATACTGTACTCAACGAGTACATCTGGGATCCTTAAACATTCAAAGGACATGACTCTGATCTTTGGCTGGTTGCCATAATGCTTACTGCAGAACACAGTAACATGAGTTCTGGTCCAGTTGTTGATAACGAATGTTCCAGGGGTTTAACAGAACTTCTGGATTGCTAAGTTTATTTATTTACAGTTGTGATAACTTGAGACTTTGCATAAGAAGACCAGCAACTCTGAAAGACTAAGAAGACCTCAGTCTCTGGGAGTTCATGGCTGAAGGTAGCCATGCACCTGTGGTGAATCCAAGATAAAGGCATTCTTGTAACAGCCTGCAGGTCCTGCCCTCTGATTGTTCTGTAAAGCCTCTCTGTTGCCAATCTAAGCTAAGTTTATCTTAGCTCAGTTATATAAGTTACTTTTCCCATATCTGTAACAAAATTCCTAACGGAAGATTCATTTTGGCTCCTAGTTGCAGAAGTTTCACTCCCTGGTGGATTGGTCCCATGAGTTTGGGTCAAACATTGTGGCAGTGGAACAGTGTCAGCTGCTCACATCATGACAGATGGGAAGGAGGTGTAAAAAAAAATAGAAAGGAAGGAAGGAACTGTATCGTAACAATGTACCATTAATCATCCACCCTCAATGATGAACTTTTTTCCAGTAAAGTCAAACTTCCAAAGTCTCCACAGCCTCCACAAATGCTATAATCATCAGGAAACAAAGTATTCAATAGATGAGCCAGAAGGGGAAGGTTTCTCATTCAAACCATAGGAAAAAGACTTTGTGCTTGTTTTTATACTTTTTTAGTATTGTCAGAGAATGTTGAGTATATTAATGTACGTAAGAAAAATTTATATTGAAACAAAGCATTATCTTTACATATGCCTCTTCATTTCATTTTTATTTCTTCTATGCTTAGATCAGAACTCACTACTCTTTTGGATTCCTTGACCGAAACAGACTGTGCTGGCAAGCGCTGTGTGTTGAATTGTGTCCTCGCAAAGAGTGAATGTTCAAGTCTCATTCCTGCCTAATTTGGCCTCTAAAAGACTATACCCATCAGGGTATCAAAGCAGATGCTGAGACTCATAGCAAATGTATTTTTTTAAGAAGTAAATAAATATGCAAGCCTGCATGGTTAGGTGGGCCCTACTCTAAAGGAATTGGTATTCTTAGAAGAATAGGAAAAGTTTGACATATGTAAACATATAGAGGAGATGACTTTGTTACTTTAATGACAGAAGCTGGAGCATATAATCTACAAGACCAGGGAAGACAGAGGACTGAGAGCAAGCACCTGAAGTAAGGAAGGCCTTCAGAGAGAGTGACACTCTGGTTAAGGCTTGTTTTTGGACTTATAGCCAGACCCCAGTGGTTGCAGATAATCTATTTTTTTTTCTCTTTAAGTCAACCATATTGTAGAAATTTAATTTTTTATATTTTAAAATATTTACTTATTTATTACAATTTATTCACTTTGTATCTTGGCTATTGCACCCCCTCATCTCCTCCCAATCCCAACAACCCTCCCTATTTTCCCCTATGTCCCTCCTCTAGTCCACTGATATGGGAGGACTTCCCTTTCTATCTGACCCTAGCCTATCTGTTCTCAATAGGACTGGCTGCATCATCTTCCTCCGTGGCCTGGCAAGGTTGCACACCCCAGGGAGAGGTGAGCAAAGAACTGGCCACTGAGTTCATGTCAGAGACAGCACCTAATCCCCTTACTAGGGAACCCATTTGGAAACTGAGCAGCCTATGGGCTTCATCTGAGCGAGGGGACTAGGTCCTCTCCATGCATAGTTCTTGGTTGAGCTATCTGTATCTGTTCACCCTCTTGGAATGAGGTAACCCAGAAGCAGAAAGAGTATATGGCATATACTCACTTGTAAGTGGATATTAGCCATATGATAAAGGATAAAAATACTGGAATCTATAGACCTAAAGAAGCTAAACAAAAGGAGGACTCTAGGGAAGAGTCTGAAACCTCATTCAGAAGGGAAAACAGGATAGACATCAGAAGTAGAAGAAGACAGGGAGCAGGACAGGAGCCTTCCATAGAGGGCCTCTGAAAGACTCTCTCCATCAGGATATTGAAGCAGATGCTGACTCACAGCCAAACTTTAGGCAGAGTGCAGGGAACCTTATGGAAGAAGGGGGAAACAGAAACCTGAAGGGGACTGCAGCACCACAAGGAGATCAGCAGAGCTAATTTTTTTTAATTTTTTAATTACTATGGTGTGTGTGTGTGTGTGTGTTTTCCTGTGAGTGTCCAAGGATATAAGCATCAGATACTCTGGAGCTGAAGCTCCAGGAGGTTATGAGCCACTTAACAAGGGTACCAGGAACTATGCTCTGGTCCTCCGAAAGAGCAATCTTTGCTCTCAATCGCTGAGCATCTGTTCAGCCTGGTTGTAGTAATCTCTTTAGGAGTTCTGGGAAAGGAGTAGAAATACTTTGTCTGGAAATGCTTCTCATTTCACATGCATCTTCCATTCCATTAATGAAATGTATAGTACATTGAGTTTCCTCATACTGTACATATGAAAACTGTGGTCCAATGCTGTGCTTTGTATTAGATCACAGAGGTAGGAAGGAGCAGATTAGAAACAAAAATCTCCTATTTGTCAAGTGCTCTTTATCAGAAGACTCTTCTGCAAAAGAAGTTAGAGCTAATACTTGGAGCAACGAGAAAATGGGAAAATCTTTGTGATTCTCTCATATTATTTTTTTCTATAATAATGGTCTTACCTGAAATCAGGACATTTATTTTAGACACCAGAAACTAATACCTCTTTGTTCTGAATGCAACTCACTCAATTTCTGCTTAATTTCATAAATACATTCTTGTAACACAACGGATATTCTGTCTATGCTTTCGCTCATATTTATAGTCTTGGCACAACTACATTAAGATTTCCTTTATCAACTCATTATCAAATGTAGCTTTTTTTCTTGTACGTTCCCCTTCCCAGAATCATCTTCCATATAAAGACACTTATGGACACACAGAAACTTATGCAATTGTTTGTCCTTGAATTGTGTCAGGAGATGTGCAGGAACAATCCATTCATATGTGCATTCTGCAGTGACAAGATCTCTTTTTCCCTGAATTAATATAGACACAACATCCAAATCCTGGTAATAGAATGCTTGGCAACAGAAGTGAAATGTAGGGACGTTATCCCTACTGATGGTGACAAATACTTACAGTGTCACAACAAAAGACAAAATTCCTCAATCTGTGTTATTGCATTTTTATTCATTTGTTTAATTTTGAGACAGAGTGTTGTTTGGCTCAAGCTGGCCTCAAACCGATCATGTTAGTGAGAGTGGACTGTAAATTCTGATCCTCCTGCCATGGCTATTGGTTTTAGTCTGTGCTGAAGCTCAACCCAGGACTCTGTGCATGTAAAGCGAGCACTCTTAACAGCTAAACTAAATCTTCATCCTTCATGTTAATTTTTTTAATAATACAAAAGTGATTTTTGATGCCACTGATCAGTGACAAAAAAATATGAGTTCTTTTATTGAGATTCACAGCTACTATAATCAATAAGTTGTAAAAGGTGGAGTTATTACTCTTTCTACTCTGTTATCAGTTATGTAATAGTTATGAGTGATATGTGCACTTTGGTGAATGTAAGAACATGTCAAGTAGTTCTTTACAAAAATGACTCCCTTAACATGTATTTCCTACTGCATTTAGATGAATGAGTCCTCATGAATTATGCTTACCTTAAAAGGAATTGAATCAGATTAATTTTACTTGTCATTTTTAGTTACCAGTCCTCACTGAAGAATGTTTTTCATGGAAGTACTTTTGCTTTTTGTTCTCGTTTATTTTATCGTTATTTATTATGTACCTCTCTGAATTAAAATTAAATGAAGATGAAAATTCAATTCTTTAATGCAACTAGCTAATTTCTAGTGCTCAATAACCATATGCAGCAAGCAGTTATTATAGATATAAAATATTTCTACCATTGCAAAAAGTTCTACTGGTCCATGCTCATATATAACATCTAATGTTAGCAATTGAAATGAAGTGCAAACCACTGACATATTCCAATGTGCAAGTGTGAGGACTCGCTGTAACAAGGGCTTGGAGTACAGCTCATTGGTAGAGCACCAGTTTAGCACAAAGGCTTGGGTTTAATCTCCTACATTTACCTACCCCTGCACATCAAGGCCGATGGCAAAACTAAAACAAAAATAAAACTTTCATATTTTGTATATGTAGCACTAAACTATACAGATTTCTTAGAGCAAATTTCTTGATTCTTCAGTTCCAGTTTGCTAAATTCTCAATAAAGTTCATGTATACTTATTGATAATCCTGTCTGTTACTGCTCTCACTTATTTCAGGAATTCTCGTGTTTTGTGTCCCATACCAGTGGAGTGTCGCACTGTGATATCTTTAGTTACAATCCTTAGAGTATTTATTTCAGTCATGGGTTTAGCTAACTTCTGCAAACATCTCCATCTAATTCTACATTGCACAGTACATAAAATAGTAGCATTATCATTACATGCAGTCTCTTAATTCATGTTATAGATAAATCAGTGACTGTTTGAATTAAACACATGTAATCTATATTGTAGCATTACATTTCAAAAAAATATGATTAGGAATGTTGATTGATTGTTCAATGTAAATACTCTATGTTTCTTCAAGGTTCACATTAATTTCCATGGGGATTTTAGTAATGTAAAAAGAATTTATGAAAACTGATACCTCAGCTAATCAAAAATAAATTATCAAAACTGAGAGAAAAATTGGTAAATTTGAACCCTAACTTAAATTTCCTTCTTGCCATGTAGTAAATGTGTTTTATGTATTTATATATTTGATGTATAGTTATTAACTATAATATGAATATTGCACATTAAGATAATATAATATATTAAAATATCTAGTTTAAACTTTAATATACAGTATGGATAAGAAAAGTGGTCAAAGCATGCCTTTAGTCTTGGATAACTACAAAATCCAGTGCCACATGCACAGCTGAGGGTCAGGGCACAAACTTGGGGAGCGCTGGTAGCTCTGCAGGTAGTATCTGATGAACAAATACATTTAAGGTTTCAAAAATACAAGTGTGTCCCGGCCACCAACATGGAGAAAGGCATAAAATGGCTTTCTACAGAGGACAGTGTTCAAACAATGTGTGCTGCTCAGGGAGAACGAGACTCAGCAATGCAACGAGTCAGTCAAAGTCCACAGCCACATACTAGGCAACTGGCAAGAGGGACCCGCACTGGCTGGCGGTGAGTTCCATCTCCTCCCATGCATTACAGTGATCGTTCTTTCATCCTCTTTGACAAGCATTTCTTCCTTATAAGCCACGTTCAAGCCGTACAACCATTTATATTGTGTTAGTTTAAAAGGACTAAAGGACTTGCTGTGACATGGCCTAAAAGTGAAAAGAATGCTTGCTCAGCTATTGCACACGAAAACTATCCAGAAAGTCATTGCACTGGTGAAGACACACATGAGTGATGGAAACAGAAGAAAAAAAAAAAAGAAGAAGAAGGGAGAGATGGCCTCAGGTTATCCTTTTTTTTTTTTTTTTGGTACATTTTGTTTCTCTTTCCTATTTAATCCCTTCCATTTTCCATGACTTCTTTAGTGTTTTCATCAGGAACAAAGAAAAAGGAAAGATGACAAGGCATGTCCTTAGAAAGTGTAAGAGGAAAGAAAAACAAAGGGGGGGGGGACAGATGAGTTCCTTGCAACATAAGTTTTATGTAATTAGTTAATTAACCTATGTACATTAATATTTTATCCTTTCTTCAGTGCTGTGATTTATGACTTATTTTAGCAGATTAAATGTCATTGCTGTGAAGATATACACATAAATATAGATATACATAAATATATATATACATATGTATAGAGAGGGAAATGCATGGCATGTCTTAAATACACTCTGAATTCTAGTAGGGCGTTGATTAGATTGCATGAATAATTGTGTACCTAAAAGTGTGCATATTTCAAGTATAGACATGTTTAGTGTGTGTGTGTGTGTGTGTGTATAATACACTAATGTGTATATTTTAATTTAAAAATCTATATAAAGGAAAACAAGAAAATGGGTCTCCAGGTTTATAGGGAAACTGAGTTCATATGGTTCTTATTACTGAATGGGAACATGGATTTGATGCATGTTTGTACAGTTACAGGGAATGAGTTTACAAATACCAGATAGAAGTTCCCATTAGAGACTGGCACAAACCCTAGAAAGCAAGTAGAACTGTCTAAGTGACAGGATAGACATATTTATTTGCCCCCAATTTGCACTCAGTCTTGAATTCTCATTCTCTGACAGCATATGGGGATAAAAAAAAAAAAAGGGAATTAACCAAAAGCGTTAGAGAGACAGTAATGAGGACTGAGGGTCAGCCCAAAGGAACAAGTGATTTCAGCAGATGTCTCAAAGTCAGTGAGGGCAGAAGCTGCTCAGCCTGCAGTCCTGCTGTTCTGCTCTCCTGCAGGGGCTCAGGAAGGAGGCAGGACCCTGTTGACCTATGAAGTCCCAACGGGCTTCAGGTACTGCCGAGGACTGAAGTCAAGACAGATGTGAACCAGGAGAGGGGAGAATTAATTGAATCAGCCCCATATCCCTTGAGCCTTCTCAAAATGAAAAGTATCCTAAAAACTAGTTTTGTCCCAGCAACAAACCCTTCACTGAGGAAACCAAAGAAGTTGAAAGCTGTTGTTCCTAACCTGATGTTGATAATCCGAACTAAACCACCCATCTCACAACTGAGGGATATGGGTGTGAAGACCGTTCATCAGCAATGAACATACTCACTGCAAGTGGACTGTTCTATCCAGCACTGAGCACCACTGCCCTTAACATACCCGCCCAAGGTAGTTTTTGACAGTGTGTGAACCTGTCCGGCAAAGAAGCTGCCCTTGTACCTCAAATGTTGGCTACTCAGCATCTGTGCAAGACAGCAATCCTCCTGTTAATTTATGTGCAATTGAAGCCTAAAAGCTGAATTTCATGGACTAACTCCAAAGAAGGCATTTGCACAAGTCCCGGAGCAGGTAAATTAAGAAATCATTTTGGACCTTGTATTAGCAGGGAGTCTGTGAGGTGTTACAGGCAGCAAAGGTGAATTTCTGCCTGGGAGCTGTGGCCACCCATCTTCCATAGGTCACCCATGCTTTAGCTCCTAAACTTACTAATTGCCTGAATTCCAGAAACAAACTTCCCAGGCCCTTGCAAAATACAACCAGCATTCCTGAAAGGAATGTAGGCTTCCAGTTGTCTGCCCAGTTATTTCCTACAAAGAAATCCCCACCCCCCAAGGGAGGAGCAGTCCTGTTAGGCCACAGAGGAGAGCTTTGAAGCCAGTCCTGAAGATACCTGATAAAACAGGATCAGATGAATGGGGAGGAGGTCCCCCCTATTAGTGGACTTGGCAAGGGGCATGGTGGAGATGAGGGAGGGAGGGAGGGACTGGGAGGGAATGAGGGATCGGGACACGGCTGGGATACAGAGTTAATAAAATGTAACTGATAAGAAAAAAGAAAGAAAGAAAGAAAGAAAGAAAGAAAGAAAGAAAGAAAGAAA
>NW_026596147.1:5255813-5310537 GCF_907164565.1 Psammomys obesus
AAAGAAAGAAAGAAAGAAAGAAAGAAAGAAAGAAAGAAAGAAAGAAAGAAAGAAATACCCAGAATAGATCCTTTTTTTATTACTTGAACTGGGGCTCATTCATCTGAGGTAGTAAGAAATTCAATGAAGAGCTAAAACAAACAAACAAACAAACAAAATGAAAAGCAACATGAAAGACTGTCTGGCCCAGAAGAAAAAGTCACAGCCAGAAGGTGACTCAGTAAAAGAAGCTCTTGCCACAGAAGCATGAAGGTCCAACTTCAGATCTTCAGCACTCACATTAAAGCCAGACACAGAAAGGCATAGTTCAGAGGCCTTTCTGTATTGATCGCAAAAGACATGGAACACCATCAATGCTTTTGAAATGTCAGAATGCACTCTTAATGGAATGTAAAATGTTTTATAATTAAGGAGTTGGATAGAAATTGATTTGATGATTGTATTTAGTAGTAAATGAGGCATCTGACATTATTAGAACAATGCCAGAGAAACAAAGGAAAAGCAAGGAGGCTCTCATTATCACAGACACCAACTACCAGGCATCCCATCCAAGTACTAGCAAGCCCAATCTTGCTTAGCTTCCAAGGTCAGATGAGATCAGTGGTTTTCAGGGTGGTATGGACACAAACAAGCTAACTACTAGGAGGAAGAAGTTTTAGTTGCAAATGGTGATAGGTTTCATCCTGCTTACTAATTTCAGACTATGAGTTTGGAAGGCTTTGCTGAAAGGACCTTAAAGTCTCATCTCACCTCAGTAACATGTCATAATCAGTTAGCAGTTTCTTTTTTGAGTGACAGAATAGATAATAGCCACCTGGCTGCCTTCCTATGCTCCTCAAAATCCCCTCTACCTTTGTAGTCTAAGCTTCCTCCTAACAAGAGAGAATGGCATTAGGAAAATATTGTCCATATGCAACTGTCTATAATAAAGAAAACAGTTCTTACCTTCAAAGATGCAACAGTCTAGTGATAGATCAAAAAGTGAGAATGGAATATGAATAATATTTACATTTATTATCACAGTGAAAAGCAGCAAACTCTGATCATGACAAAACAAAGGGGAAATTTTGGTACAGGGAACACATGAAACAGAAGGCTTAAGGAATAAGTCAATATGTGCCACGTGATCAAAGATGATGAGTGATGGAGGAAGGATGAGTGAAGCATCACAGTGACACTGTAACAGTGTGAATAAAGAAAGGGCAGGTTCTTGATTGGCAGTTAGAAGGGTTGGTGAGAGGGGTGTGTGAGATGTATAAGAAAGGGAGAAGGAAATAAGCAAAAAACAAACAAACAAGAACATGGATTGTTTCAGACGGTTGAAGGTCTAGCCTCTGCTAAGAATTTGAGGCTTTCTTAGAGACGGTTATATGTTTTTGAAATCATAATCCGTCTGAGAATTGGTTTGTGAGAGCTGGCTTTCAGAACAACCAAGGAGATGTTCAGTACAAAGTACATTATGTGGATATCTTCATCTCATCCCTGGGTATTTATTAATCCAGCCTGATCAACAGCTTTTAGTAAATGTCACTGCAGCTAGGAGACTTTCTGAGTTGTCTTGTCTACTTTCTCCTGACCATATTCAACTCCTCTGGACAACCTACTACTAACTACAATTCCCACAGCCAGATAGCCTTCATCAAATGGTCATAGCTCTGAAGCCAGAGTGGGGCCTCCTGAGCCTCTCCACCACTGAGTGCTGGGATGCTAACGGGCTTCATCTTGTTCAGATAACAACAGTTACTGTGAGCACGTGAGTGCAGTGGTCCTGTGATGTCCAGATGAGAGCATTTCCATCACTCTTCCCTATCCCCTGGCTGTTACATTCTCTCTGCTCCCTCTTCCATGGTGTTCCCTGAGTCTTGTGTGGAGGTTATTTAGCACACATGCTCACATTGCCAAATGGCCTTCTAAGTAATAGTGTTTATGTGCAAAGATCCATGCTGCTCTCATCCTCAGTCAGAGAAGTTCCTGTCTGCAAAGAGCAGTGGTTAATGCAAAAACTCATAACTGATCAAAGGACCGAGAAGAAGTGACAGTGAGTCCATATATTTTGAACATCTTCAGGTCAGGCATTGTTTTCAAAATGAGAACATCAAGTTCTCCAGAGTCATTAATACACAAGAGAACTTCTGCTGGGAACTTCGGAAAAGAAAATCTCTGTTTTCACGGTTTATTCACAGTACTTCCCTTTTATCTGGTGTGATCAATAAATCAAAGCCTTTAACTGTAGCAGTTTCCTCTCATACAGCCATCAACTGTTAGGAATCATGTAACCTACAGAAAGCAGAGAAAAGATAAAGGGACAAAAGCTTTGCTTTCATACAGAATGATGAACCACCTGACCAAGCCAGGCCTGAAGCTGTGCTTCTAACTATGAGCATAAGAATAGGACAACAACACAAATAGTACTTCATTTATTTCTCCCTTTGCAGTCTAGTGGAGCTATTCTTTTGGCCAGACTGTCCAGCCACTTAAAATGGGTTAATGGTTACAAGTAGACTAATAATAGTGTAGAGTTAACTAGCCCTGGGTCTGATATTAGATATAAACTCACTGTGAGTTGAATGACATGGCAGTCCCTCATAAGATACTGAATTGTAGAAGGAGTCAACATGGTGAAAGGAGGCCTAAATTACCTGAATGTCCAAATTTCAGTGAAATAATGAACCATTCAAGTAAGAGGCTACTTTCTGTATTTTTTGTTGTTGTTTTTGTTTTTAAGTTTTATAATAATTCACAGAATTGACAGAAACTTTCAAAAGTCAGAATTGAAATGTACCTGCTTTGGAGTGAGCCTTGCCTGAGCTTCAAGTGAGCTCTCATGCTCACATAAAATATGTTTTCAAGTACTGTGAGCAGCTGGAGCACACATCCTCATGCTTGTCTGGAAACTTTGACAGCTCAGGAGCATAGAAACCATTCCCAGCCTGCTAAGGAAGAGAAAAGAAATAAAGTCTCATCACTTCTGCTGTATTTTACTTTTTAAAAAGAACCAAAATAATTGAACTCTTACAGGTAATTATGATTTCAATAGCTTTTCTGAGCATTTTCTATGGGGTCATTTTAGAAAATTCATGTTTGGCGATTATTCCAGTCATGATAGATGTCTGATTTCACAGTCTTATTTTCTTCACAATTCTGACGGGATTAGCTCTACTCCTGTGCTCTTAACACACTTTTCCCACATACCTGGTTTTTTTTTTTTTCTCCACACACTTATTAAATTAGAAATTAGGGTATGTGCTTTGTGAAATAAGGTAAACACCACAAGAAAGAACACAACAATTGGTTATCCAACACCAAGCCCTGAAAACACACATACAAACAACACCATACAGAATGAGCAGGTTATATTTAGGAAAATGTATACACAAATGTACACATATATACACACACACACATTCATACATTTACATGATATATATTCATGCAATAACAGTTAATGAAAAAAAAAAGAGCTCATGAATTTAAAAGAGAGCAAGGATGAGTATATGGTAGGGTTTGGAGGAAGAAAGGGAAAGGGAGAAATGTTGGAAATATTTTATCATCTCAAAAAAATAATTTTTTAACAAGCTGAGGAATAAGCAGAGGAAGAATGAGGAAATCACACAAATAGAATTCAGCAATGATTTCAGTGCAGAATTTTAAATCTTCGCTCACACTATCAGTGTTTTAAGTCAAGTAAGCTTTGCTGCAGAGCCTGACCCAAGCATTTTGACATTTCAGTAGCAAAACAGTCCTTCACGTGGGAAATGCCAGCTGTCGTAGTCTTAAGTGTTTTAGGGAAAATATAGTGGAGTTTGAGTAGAGAGACTGGGTATATGCAATCGTATTTCATTGTATTCATGGATGAAGTCTCAAAATTAGAGTAAATAGCCTTCAGGGATGGCCAAAGCTCCCCTACTCCCACTGAGAGTTCCATTCCTCAGGTAAAAATTACATGGGATTAATTTAAGAACTGATAAAAGCCAGGAAGTGGTGGGGCACACCTTTAATCCCAGCACATGGGAGGCAGAAGAAGGTGGATCTCTGAGTTCAAGGCCAGCCTGGTCTACAAAGTGATTTCCAGGACAGCCAAGGCTGTACAGAGAAACCCTGTCTCCAAACACCAAAAAGAAAAGAAAAGAGAAAAAGAAAAAGAACTGAGTAACAATGGCACAAGATTAAATGACACCCTGTGCTTGCATCCTGACTACATCTAGCACCATGCTGGGACTTGACCATTCCACAACCACCAATATATGGCTGAGGAGCAGGTACTTGTTGGATAAAAGATGAATGCTATGACCTTGATTATACACTTAAAATGGAATAATAATAAAAACACCAGGCTAGGTCCTCCTAACCTCATAGCCTATTCAAAATGGGAAATAAGAAACTGCTTAGAGGTAGTAGTATGATTTAATATTATTTAGTTTACTTTTTTACATGAACCACAAAATTGTGTGTACATAACATGAATGTGCACACACACACGTGCACACACACACACACATGCTATATCCCTAATGAAAACAATATGCATTCATATCAAACCATGCAAAGCTGCTGAATTCCATGTTTCTCATATTATTGAACAAGTGCAACAGGGAGTTCAGAGTTTTATCCTGAGGCAATGAGAATCTGTTTGGGAAAGCAGACCTATGCAGTTATGTACTGGGCCCTTAATTTCCTATGGAAGACAGTACATGCATGCTTCACAAGAATAGTTTTGCATGCTATCTTTCACGTTGCTTTATTCATAGGAGAATAAAAGAAATGTGTTGTTGGACTTGAAAATCAGCCACGTCTTCTCTCTGATGTTTTTGTATCTCTCTTCAGGTCATACATTCAAGCTGTGAACTTCACAGTTATCTTAATGAATTTAGGAAAGAAGGCAGATGTAGTGTTTGGCACCTAAGATCTGGGTCATTAGAGCCTTTATAAACAGCAAGATTGACATTACGCTGCCACAGGTGAGCCACTTGAATTGATTGGCATGTCCCAACAACCTCCCTAAGCTGTCATAGGAATGTAACTAACGAATTCATATAAAAGTGCTTTAAAAATAAGCGGAATAATGAAAATATCTGGGACGGTGAGTTTTGCATGGTGTAACTCCCAAATCCTAAACACTTACATTTTAAACCACTTTAAACTTCCTCCATTTCTTCTGGGAAAAAAAAAAAAAACAAAAACAAAAACAACAACAACAACAAAAAAAAAACAGCCAGGCTGTAAGAGTAAGATTTTCAGTGGACTGTGACAACACCCATTGTCTTCTCTACTTCTCTGGATCCCTTTTCCAACCCCTTCTTAGAAACTTGCCACTACGTTTGTAATACCCCACTCCACCCCCAGCCATTCCACTTCCTGCCACAAGAGAATATCAACATCTTAGAGTCTCCCATGCTTACAAGAGGAAAACAGCCCACTCTGCTTTTCCCTCCAGCCATGAACTTAGATTTTCCTCCCTAAAAGTCATGTATATGTAGGACTCTCCTTTGTCCTCTCCCGGTGGCTTAGCCCATTCTGTCCATCAGATGCTGTCTTAGCTTTACTCATATCCATACCCTACACCATGAAGGAAATTTTCTGTGCTCTCCTCTCTTAACTCTACATCCTTATCCACAGAGTGGCTCCCTCCCTCTCCATCCAGAAAAGCAATCTTCCCTCGTCTTCCGTTCAGCTCCTCCCACTTTTCTGGCTGCTCTGCCCCAATCTTTCTTGTAGTTCATCCTTCATCTTTGACCATGATTTTTGAATTCTCCAAGATTATTGCTTTACCTTGATTTTCTCTTTCAGTATATATTCCCAAAGTGGATGCCGTGGATACTGTGATCTTTCAGACTGTTCATGGGCACACCCTAAAGTTTTATTCTTTCTTGAAAAATGTGTAAATTTTCATCATAATACTGCTTTCAAATCTCATATCTCAGTTGTCCATTGATTGACAATAATGTTTCTCATTCTATTCCAAAACAAATGAGCACAGAACTGTGTATGTTTCATTTATTCTGAAATCCTCAGTGCATAGCCCAGCACTTGATGTCCAATAGGAAACCAATGAAAATGAACAAATGATGGACCAAATACGGGAATGAATGGATACTATCATTTTCAACGATGGTTTGCAACAGTGGGACACCTATGCTATATTTATTTTTTCTGTATTTGTTTGCGTATAAAAACAGTATTGAGGGACCATTTATACAGCATCTGTTGGAGAGCCATTTGTTGATTTCCCTGCTAACAAAGAACTCTGCTTTGTATTGGATTCATTTAATTCCATCTGTCATAACTACACTTACATGTACATGCATGAGTGTTTACATATGTCCAAATTAACAAAATCGTAACAAGAATGACCAGAATAGGAGTTGGAAAGTCTTATATGATGAAAGAACGTGTATCACTCTTCAGAGATGAGTAACATGTCAAAGATAGCTTTTGGGAGATAGGTGTGCTGGCCCTGCTTTGAGCATCTTAGGGTGAGAACCTGCATTCAAGCATCACATGATGCTATGTAAACAAGCATCATTTTATATGGCAATTGAAGTTTTTAAAATAAATTAATTATTATATGATTGACCTCTTACTATGTATATATAGCTTATATATACTATATATATACATACATATATAAATACATACATATATATAGAGAGAATGTTTACAACCAATGTGTTCCTTACTGTCTGAAAGTAAGGCCACTGTGGTGGCCAATATGAGACCAGTGAGAAAGAACTTTTCTAATTGCTAACATCTTTATCCCATTTTTAGACAAAGGTCAACACGGATTTTTGGAAAAATAGGAAGAATATATAAGAAATAGAAGAAAATGGCAACCTTCACCTAAAAGTTTAAATGTTCTTCTAATATTTCAATGTGTTGCCTTCCTACCTTCTCTGTGAATTTTTAAAATACAACCTAGAACATGAGATGTGTTTACAAATCTGCAGCCTGTTTTGTGTGTGCGTGTTTTGAGTTATCTATTTCTTTGTTTTATTTCTGTGTGTGTGTGTGTGTGTGTGTGTGTTTGTGTGTGCTACTGTCCCTCATTAGCTACCTCACTATATTGGGTTTCTTAGCCAGACACTGATCATATTCAAACCCAACTTTCTAATGTGAAAACTAAGATAATCTTATGAACTGGCCCTCCTGGTTATTGTGAAGGGTGAAATGAGATAATCCACATGCCTGTTTTGTGGACAACATTAGTTTTGGAGGGCACAGCCTTTCAAATGAGCCTGGACCCCTGGCTTTCACGTCCCATGCAATCTCCTCCCTTGAGTATGGATTGGATTCACTGGAAATGGAACATGAAAGTGGCAACAGCAATGCCACTTCCAAGACAGATCAGCTTAAGCCTTTGAGGCTTCTGCCGTGTGCTTGCTTTCTTGTGGTTTGACAGCCCACTCTGAAGGCAGCCAGATGCCAAATTATGAACAATACAATGAAAGGGACCACATGACCAGCAGTGAAGGAAGGTCTTGGACCAACAACCAGTAAGAGCCTTCCTCTGCTAACAACATGAGTTAATCTTAGAAATGGATCCTCCCCCATCAAGCCTTTTAGGTGACTATAGCCCTTGCCCCAGCTTGACTGCAAACATGCAGAGTACCTTCAGGAAGAGACAGTTGAGAAAGCTCTGTCCAGATTCCTGACCCTCAGAAACTGTGAGACATAAATGCATGTTCATGGAAAACAGCTCCTCCATTTTGACATAAACTGTTACATGGCTCTTATTTATGGGTACTTGCACGTGTGGAAGTGTTTGGTGAGCCCCATCAAAGGTAACACTTTTCTCTCCTACCAATTTTATTTAAAAAGATATAAAATAGGATTGGGAGTTGAGAAAGCAATATACTACTTTTAATTGATAAAGATTAACTTAGAATATGTGATCAAGTGTGGAAACAAAGAATCCTCCCTGCTGAACCTTACGAGGCTGACTTAGAACATTGTCTTCGGCAGTACAGAGTTTAACAGGGTGGAAAGAATGTGGCTCTGGAGAAATGGTATCCTTAGGAAGAAGCAGAGACCAGAAGGTCCAGACAGCAATCCAACTTCCACAGGTTATTGTATCCACCAACTGTCCTAAATTTTTCACTATTGGTGAGGCAGCATGGGTCTTACTAAGGCCAGGAAGCCACACCTCCACATCAGCAAAATTAAGTATGCTTCCATTATAACATTTAAACCATTGTAACCGGCTTCTCCATTCCAGGATGATGATTATGCAATATCCATCTAGGGATTTTATGCCAATCCATCTCTTATTTAAAATGCACATTATTTCAAAGTTTTAGTATTTCAAAAGATGCAAAACTTAAGTCAAGAATTTAAACATTGTATTTTCTATGTATGTCACTAATTTTCTTGCACAATGTTTGACTAGTTTCCTTCTGCTTCATCAGAAATATGTAAAAAATGGTCTTCTGACCCTTGAAAGCTTGTGATCTTTGTTCATATGTTAATTGAATCATATCACACCCTTATTTAATTATAATGCGTTGGTTACTAAAAAAAGGTGAAAATATGCCCTTGCCATGTATATTCTTCCTCTAAATCACCCAGTGTCCAACATGCAAATCTTAGACTTTGAGTACCCTAGACCCTGGGGCCAACTCAGAGCAGTTGGCAGATAAAGGAACCCTGGGCAAATGTCACTGTAAATTTCAAGCTATTTTTTTGTACAGTTATATAATTATCTTCGTTTGGACTTGATTTTTCTAGAATATTGCTTATGTATGTAGCTTGTACAAACACTTAAGCAAGCATCAGAGAAGTCACTTTGCATCAGGCATCGCTGAAAGGACTTTGCATTTATTAGCCTATTGGATCAACTGCATGGGCAAGTTGTTAAGAGCATGTTTACAAAATATGGAAGTGAGAGGAAAGAGACAGAGAAGAAAACAGGTAGCAATCCTTAGAGCATTCATTCCAGGACACTTGTGACCAGCTCCACAAACAAATCCAGTGCAGTCCTGTGTATAGAGGGCTTGAACTAAATTCTTCCAAAGACGACAGCCTTCACCAGCATTAAGTGTGGTACGGACTCTGCCTCATTCCAATAACTTCTTATTAATGGAATAGTTGTTCTCACAATAACAATAACAAAAAGCCAATTTTTCCTGATTATAAATGTCATGCATATTTTTATATTAAAGGATTTTAGAGAACAGCTGTGAGTATATCTCTGTGGTAAAGCTTGAAGCGTTCATTACGTTCTGAATTCAGTCCTCAGCAAAAACAAAGAAATGTTGAGAGAGTACCAAAGACAAAAAACAAGGATGCTTTGATCCCAAACTCCAAAGTAGAAAAGTCCAGGTATAAGAAAGCAAGAAAAGAAGGTATACCCTTTTGAATTTGGGTAAAAGTTCTATAGACATCTATTAGGTCCATTTGATTTAGGACCTCTGTAAGTGACTTTATTTTCCTATTTAGCTTCTGTCTAGATGATCTGTCCCTTGGTGAGAGCGGAGTGTTGAAGTCTCCCACTATTAAGGTGTTGGAATCAATGTGTGATTTAAGCTTTAATGTTTCATTTACAAATGGACATGCTTTTGTATTTGGGGCACTGACAATGGAGGAAGAAGAAAACAGGAAACAGGACAGGAGCCTAGCACAGAGGGCCTCTGAAAGACCCTACCCAGCATTGTATCAAAGCAGATACCGAGACTCATAAACAAACTTTGGGCAGAGTGCAGGGAATCTTAGGAAAGAAGGGGGAGATAGTAAGACCTTGAGAGTACAGGAGCTCCACGAGGAGAGCCACAGAACCAAAATATTTGGGCACAGGAGTCTTTTTTGAGACTGATACTCCAACCAAGGACCATTCATGGATATAACATAGAACTCAGTTGTAGCCCATAGCAGCTCAGTCTCTAAGTGGGTGGCCTAGTAAGGGGAACAGGGACTGTCTCTTACATGAACTCAGTGGCTAGCTCTTTGACCAGCTCCCACTGCTGGGGGAGGAGCCTTGCCAAGCCACAGAGAAGGACAATGCAGCCAGTTCTGATGAGACTTGATAAGCTAGGGTCAGATGGAAGGGGAGGAGGACCTCCCATATCCATGGATTTGGAGAGGGGCATAAGAGGAGATAAGGGAGGGCCAGTGGGATTGGGAGGGGAGGAAGGAGAGGGCTACGGCTGGGATACAAAGTGAATCAACTGTAATCAATTAAAAAATACAAATTTAATTAAAAAAGAAAGCAAGAAAATGACATTCCATTTTTTATTCATAACACTAATGGGATGGAATGATGGAAGTGACTGGAAAGTAAAGTCCTATTTCTTTTGCATAGGCTTTTGTGCCACACTTTGCCTATCTGTCACATTACAGCACTTAAATGTTACCAGAAAGAAACATACAGGGTCAGTTTAAATATGCCAGCACAGCCATTTAAATTTCTTTGTAGAGCGTTGTCCCAGAGGACCCAGGGCATTTTTATTAATTTACTCTATCTCTTCTACTTAGGACACAATTTTGTATCATTTTTATTAACAAGAAAAAAACATCACTTTCTTAATAAAAATTATGTAAATGTAGTATGTGCGAAGCAATGAAAAGTGAACACACTGTTGGTCATAGCTTCCGCAAAGATATGCCTTTAGAACAGATGATTTCCATGTTATCAAAACTCTTAAACTTCTGACAGGTGATTGAGATAGCACAGCAGTTTTGGTTAATGAGACTATGTGAAATAATGTAAAGCTAAAAGGAAAGCTATAGTGTTTTAAACATAACATGTAATTTTTCAAAGTTAAACAACGGTAATTTTTTAAGCCTGGAATAACCTGTATTTGAAAATTATTGTAAGCTAAACATTGATTATCCTTCTTCCATAGCCATTCATTAACTTCTACTTTAATTGCCAGTGAGCCAAAATGGAAATTGATACTAAATTAATATTTTCTATTCTTAAGCTAATACCTGTTTTTACCTTTTGAACAGTACTGTGAAAATCAGACTTCATAATCTATTTCCACAATGGCAGGTGGTGGGCCCCCGTCCAGTATGTAACAGCCTGCATTGTTCCCCGTTAAGGTGAGACTTCTAACAAATGCACGCCTGGCTTTCTTTCACTGAAAGGTTAATTGATCAACTGAAGAATATTATTGTTTCATGAAATAGCTCATGAAACATCTCTTCCACCTCAAGTTTAAAAGTTTTTTTTTTTTAATCATTTATTTTGAAAACAATCAGTGCTATACTGCAATGACATTTTTAATCCTTGGATTGAAAACTTAAATGAGGCACCTGATGGATGATTTTAAATTCTAATCCTTTTTCCCTTTTTCTGTTTTTATTCTCTTCCTTTCATCCCCTGTTTTCCAGCTTAAAAAAACATTGAGCTAAGTATGATAGAGAAAGGAAGGAATGACCTTGAGGGAGGGCACTAAGTCACATCTTAAGTTCACATCTTGCTAACATATAATATAGAAAATTAGTCCTTTGATAGGCAATAAAGTCTAATATTGTTACTTCATAACCCCTAACAAAACTATGTCTCCTAATATTTGTAATATTTGGTGACTGCCATAGTCCTACTCTAATCATGGGTATAATATTTTCAGCATTGCTTATTTTGAGTGTGTGTGCTTTTGTTTGTGATAATTCAAAGTGCTCAAAGATATTCTTTTCCATACCAGAATTCCACAACAAACAGTGGCAGCCATGCTATAAAATGTCGGTGGTGGTGGGATTCAGATTGAAGCATTCTGAAACAGGTTAAAGAAAAAGTGAGTTGAGCTTCGGAGGCTATGGCTTGCCACTGCGGGGAAGTGAAATTCTGCCACAGGTTTGTCCAAAGGGATGGCGCAATGATCAGATACCATGTCAGTGAGTGAGTCTCACTTTTTCTATTCCTTGTTTTGTTTTCACCCAAGCCTGGGATACGATGTCATCGATGTGCTACCCTGACACCGGAACGTCTCAAAAGGCCCTGGAACCACGGGACCTCAGGAAGTTTCCTATTGCTCAGAGACATCGGGGTGCGCTGCCGTGCGGAGAGGGGCGGCTTCCGTACCACACCGCTCTTGAGTTGTAGACTCTGCCTGCGGTGGAGGACACAGCTGGGCACCGTGCCATGCACTGGGCTGTCTGCAGAAAGCAGTCTTGCCATGTCTGTACTGTGCGATGAGGAAGGACCCGGTTTCTCCACCTACCCCACTTCGTGTCCTTCCGTCTCTTCCCATTGATGCTGTTGGATCTGCACCCTGAGTTGCTAGGCTGAGCTTCTTCCCCTTCAGGAAAAGCCCTAAGAGCAGTTGATGTTTTCAAAATTTATTCACTTAACATCCTTATTGCAGGCCCCCTTCTCCCCTCCCAGTCTCCCCACCACCACATACTCCTCTCTCCTTCTCCTCAGAGTAGAGGGAGGTCCCCCCTGGGTACCAACCTGCCCTGGGACATGAAGTCGCTAGGCGCATCCTCTCCCCCTGAGGTCAGACAAGGCAGCCCAGTTGATGTTTTTTCAAAGTTGAATTTTAAAACTATGCTCACACGCTGAAACAAATTACAATATTTTGGCGAACAAACAGCCAATTAACCTTGATAAGTAGGTATATTCCACCAATTTTCAATCTGAATGAAGATACTTTTTCTTAGAAAAAAAGAGTATACTTAGGAAGTAATCCTGCTGGAGGCTGCGGCTGTTTAGAAACGGAGTTACCAACAAAACGCTTCACCCTGAAGCCAGACTAAACCTGTGCTGCCTTTGCTGCAGGTCCCGCATAATCCAGCAATACACAAGTGAGCTCAGACACCCCTGTGGCTCTCAGCAGAAGGCTCGGGATTTTCCATACCGCACACGTGCGCTCCCCCTTGTGCTGCGGAGGCCATGGCTTCCCACTGCGGGGAAGTGAAGTTCTACCACAGTTTTGTCCAGATGCTTCAGGCCCGGCGAGATTGGCTCACCACCACGGCGCCTTCCATGATTTCTTCAATGAGCATTCTCTCTTTCGTGCAGGAGCTTTTCAAAAATACCAGTATCACTTTGGGCGCGCTTTAGACCATATCGAAACAGCATTTGAAGTGTAATAAACCTCTGGACCTCAACTGCCAACGGATCTAGCTGAAAATACCAGAATCATCCCGACAGTCCAGAAACATGAATGGTTTGCTCAACACGAACAAGGCATTCACTGCCACTCTTGTCACTTTCACAGGGGGCACTAGTCACAGGGGGCAAATCCAAGTATCATGGTCTCCCTCACAGTGTTCAAAAGCATAAAACTTTAGCAAGACGGAGAAGCAGATCCTTAAAGCTTTTCTTTTATGCAAAAAGGCAAAACATTAGCCTGGTGCGGTGGCACCCACCTGCAATCCCAGCACTCGGGGAGGCAGGTGGATCTCTGTGAGTTCAAGGCCAGCCTGGTCAAACAAACCAAAAACAAACAAATGAACAACAGACAAAGGCAAAACATTACAGAAAGTGTTGGAAGACTTCCCCTTAAACCTCATGGCCTGGTGAGCATCGCACTAAACTCTAAATAAGAGTTAGAACCGGCTCCCATAAGACCGCAGCTCCTAGCCCAAAAGAGAGTTCCAGTGAGAAAGGAGAGGGCCAGAGGTAGAGGCTTTGAGGTGACCAAAATATATATTTTACTTATGCTTTGTGCTCTTATATATTTTTTTTCTCAGCTTGGTAAAAGTTCCCTTAGGGGAGGGTACTCGCCTCCATCACGTGGGCCTATTGGCATGTCTGTGAAGCACTAACTTGTTATTAATGATTGATATGGGAGGGCCCATCCTAGTATGTGCAGAACTCTCCCTGGTCAAGTGACCCTATGCGCAAGAGAGCAAGCTGAGCAAGCCATGGGGACAAGCCAGTAAGTTTTCCTTCATGGTTTCTTCCTCTGTTCTTGTTTGAATTCCCTCACTGCTGGGCCGTGATCTGAATGTGTAAGCCAAATGAAGCCTCCACTCCCCCAAGCTGCTTTTGGCCATGGTGATTATCACAGCAACAAAGGCACAAGCTAGGAGAGAAACCACCACCTGAGAGTGGGATGCTGCACTGCTGGACCCAGCCATGCTGTTTTGAGGGGAAGGCTGGAGAAGGATTTTGGACTTCTGGGCTGGGAGATACTGTTGAGGACTCAGAGCTTTATGAGCTGTTGCCAGGGAAGATGGGAATGTTGAGACGTGGGTAGACCGTGAGGGATGGCTTGTGAAGTTTCAGAGGGGAGCAAAGCCTCTACAGGGCCAATCATGTGATATTTTGGATTAAGAATCTGCTTTAGAGCTGGTGAAGTGATGAATGCCCATGATCCCAGCACTCAGGGAGGCAGAGGCAGGTGGATCTCTGTGAGTTCGAGGCCAGCCTGGTCTACAAAGTGAGTCCAGGACACCCAAGGCGACACAGAGAAACTCTATCTCAAAAAACAAACAAACAAACAAAAAAAGAATCTGCTTTATATTTTTTTATTACACTTTCCAGTGTAATACCACAAACGATGAGGTACATGTTTACTTAAATCTTTGAACAAAGCCAGTATTCAAACATAAAACATAATCTGCACAAGGCTATACAACTAACTATGAATAGAGTTAAAATTACAGTTCAATTTTGCCCAAATTCTGGGTTTTAACTCTTAAGTTTATGGAATATCATTCTTTTGATTATATAATTTAAACTAGAGTGGGTATGTTTGCTTCTCTTAGATATATGTATATGGTTATTATATAAATATAAAACAACATCCTTAATTCTTTTCATTAGGATATTTTTTGCATTAAGATACTGTAAGATTTAAGTAGAGTCTGCAATACAAGAAGTAAACGAACATCATTGTATATGGGGTTGATAGAGAACAATGAGACATTATGTTTTAAAAGCCAAGGCTAGCCACTGCTTATATGGCAAGAAAATTATTAACAGAATGCTAGTGTATGATAATAATATACAACAGCAGTTACTGTAAGTCTCACGAATAGTCTTTTTCCTTTAGCCTAATGATGTAGAAAGCAAGACATCGTTGATTCTGACTCTGCTATTGACTTCTATGCTTTGCTGAAGACAGATCTAACTGATTTTATGGTCTTCCTGTAGTCCCAGAAGACTCAAAGCCATCTCAAAGCACTAGGTGGTCCAGAGACCTTTCATGAGAGAACATTTTTGTGACAGATTTGCTTTGCTTATGCTAATGTTAAAATGTGTTTTCTTTCTTAGAGTTTATTCCAGCTAGTCTAAATACAGGAGAGTCCCTGAAGGAAGCCAGCATGAATGTTTCATTCTAGAAAAGCTGCAGATGTGATCATCCCTTCATGGAAAATTGACACTTCTTTGTATAGCTTTTAAATTATCACACTGACTGATTTTATAATTTTTCTGTCTGCTTTTTGGAGGCAAGTAATTTTGTGTATTATGGGAAAAATTGGTACTGATAGTAACAACTGTGAGCCATTTACTTAAGAATTATTGGTGCGATGATTTGTTGAGTGAGCTCTTATGATTTAGATTTCCATCATAAGAATTATTTAAGCATTGAGAAAACACAATGTGTATTCTCGGAAAATTAAGGTCTTTTTTTACTTACATCGAATCTCATGTTCAAAGGCAGAATTAATTCAGGGTATCACTTTAAATACTTATCTATAATCACTGTTTTCTCCCTATATACTGAGCAGAAATCTGCAGACTGCCATCTGATTTTTAAATATTATTTGTGAATGTGTGTGTGTGTGTGTGTGTATGTATGTGTGTGTGTGTGGTGTGGTGTGGTGTGTACCACACATATGCAGGTACCAACAGAGGCCAGAAGAAGACATCAGATCCTCTAGAGATGGAGCTGCAGACAAATATGACCTGCCTGAACTGAGTACTCCAGAAGAGCAAAAAAAAAAAGTTCTCTTAGCTGCTGAACCAGTTCTCCAACATGGATAGTACTGTTTTCTATCCACACATTATAGCTACCTTCACTCACCCATCTCCTCCATGTTCTCTTTTTACTTTTAATTAAACTGTGTTAAAGACAGAAAATAAGGAGACAAATGGCTGTACAAAACAGTATTTAGATAGAAGTACCCACTGTAAATGTTGCTGCTTAGAAAACTCATGGTATGGCATACAGCTTGTCAACAGAGACTCAAGAGATATTTATTATGATGATGGGGAGGAGAAGTAAGGCTGTCTTGGTGACTTGGCTTCCAAATGGGACTTCTCAGACTATAAACTCAAGCCTCCCTCCAATTTTTTTCAATTTTTAGAATTAGTTGTTTTGTATATCTTCTAGACCGAAAATTGCCATTGACTTAGTAATTTAAACAATACATACTCTTACACCTCAAAAGGTCAGAAAACTGAAAGAGATGAAAATCAAGGTGTCTGTCTGTTCCAGGGGAAGATACTCCATTTTCCAGTTTGTGTCAGGCCCTTACTGTCTTGATTCAAGGCCCTCTTATCTACAGAGGTAGCAGAACCCACAAACCTTTCTGTCTTGCTCGCTCTGACCCAGGCTCTTCTATCTTTCTCCTTCACCTTCAAGAAACATTGGATTACACAGGGCCTGCTGAGTTAATAAAAGATAACTGCACTATACCAGCTTATCTGAAAATCAGCAAAATAATTAATTCCACCTGCACTCTTAACTCCCACCAATTCTCACATTCCAGAGGCGAGGATATGGACGTTTTTAGTGAATCATTGTTCTGCCAACCCCACGCATGTACAGCCCACGCTGATACAATGACAAGATGGAAACATCCCATAGACAAATGCCATCATTCTCACATTTATCCACAATTAGAGACCTATAACCAAGGCATAGCACCTGCCGGACATCTGATATACAAATGGGTTTTTCTTTTTTACAATAGGTGCACAGGCCAGTTGCAGGTCGATCAAGCTTTAGTGAATTCCATGCTGTATGTACAAGATAAAAGTATACTGGTCTGTCTCACAGACCTATTTTTGCCTCACTCTCCATGAGAGATCCAGTATCTCTCTTCCATAAAGCATGCAAATGTAGGTGTGCTGATATATTTGGGCATATACCAACACACGTGTGAATGCGCATACATATGCATATGCCATGCAGATATACGGATATTCAAAACTTTTTATAATAAAACCCATGACTTTGTATGTATGTATGAAAATAAAAATAGCATCAATAATTAATAATAATAGTTCTATATTGGCAAGAAGTCATTCTATCATATTCTGCTTGATTTCCACCAAGCACCATGCTCATAGTCATAACTGTAGCAGCTGAGTAAACCTAGGAGTGAGAAACTTGACCAAATTTTCCAGTGGATCCCCCCACCTAGACAATGATCGAGTTTATATTTGAGAGACACCTGATCAGATTTCAGTACCCCATATCAGTCACTAATGACTACATAATTCCTCCCTTTTGTAAATTTGGATTTAACTTCTGAGACTTGAAAGCACTAAAGAGGATAAAACAACTCACCCAGCACAGCTGGTGGTCAGAAGGGGTTAAACTTTAGTCTTCTGCAAAATCATCCCAGCAGCTGTTCTTCCTAGTTGAACAAGGCGATTGGAGCTTGCTTATGCCACATGTGTGAGCCATGAGACAGCATTCTCATTTGGCCCATGGACCTACTTTTGGGGAGCAAGGGTCTCGTGACCATCCTTCAAACTCTGATCCTAGTAGAAATCCTTATTGCCTTGCTTGAACATTGCTTTGGAAATGTAACACCATATGTATTCACCAGAGCCAAAAATGGCTACTTGAAGCATGTTGGCTCAGAGTCGAGACTATCATGTCAGACACCAAAGTGTTTTTAATGTACAGAGTCTTCTGCTCCTATAGAGACATATTGATTTGATTATGGAAAACAAAGGCTTTTATATTTTCTTACTGTCATACCTCAGCATGCAAGTGTCAGCTTAATATATCTTTGTATCATGCTGTGTTAGAATGTTTGATTTTTTAATTGCTTTTTGAGCTGTATATTTGAGTTTAAAAAAATATTAGCAAATAAGTTGCCAACAATTAGAAATGGTCATAAACACACTTCTGCCATTTTTTACTATACAGTTTTATGATGTAACATTTTTTAGCATTGATAATGATAACATAAAAGTATCAGTTAACTCTCAAAGTGCTGAGGTTCTCCATTCCTGCAATAGCCAATATTAAGCCAAGTTTTAAATTTTATGTAAAAATAAATAAGCACATCCATGTCATTAGTATGCCAATTTTCCATTGTTAATAAATTGTAAAGTAATGTGCGTGCTAGACAATTTTTTCTTTATGATTTATATCAGTAAAGGTTTGATTTGTATACCTACTGTATATCCCTTAGCCTGTGAGAACTGAAGGAATGACACCACAGAGCCTGTAAATGCTGTGTAGTGAAACGACTTTGGACATGACTAATATGATCAGAAATCAAACAAAGCAGCAAATGTGAGGAGAACAAATCTGTGAGAGAGGGCTGAAATCTCAGTGGAGTCATAGGAAATAAAATGTAAAAGATTTTGCAAAGTCACCTTTAGTAGAATCAAAATAATTAGTAAAAAAAAAAAAAAAAAAAAAAAAAAAAAAAAAAAAAAAAAAAAAAAACCTGAAAGAACAAAAGAAAAAAGAAAGGGAGAAAGAAAGAAAGAAAGAAAGAAAGAAAGAAAGAAAGAAAGAAAGAAAGAAAGAAAGAAAGAAAGAAAGAAAGAAAAATAAATTTTGTAAGCCTCATTCCTTTTGACTGTGCTGAATTTCACACTGTTTGGGAGACTATTTCCTTTAATCTAGAGAGACTAATCAAATGTTCCCTGGAGGCCAGCACCTGTATTGTTCTGTATCCCCACCAAGGGCTGCTACAGAGGTGAAGTGCTCCTCCTAAGAGAGAGGACATTAAACATCAGCTGGAATTCTGGGGGAGGCTGGCATCCTGAGTAAATATCCAGCACCAGGTTCAACTGATGCTTTCCACACACAATCAAAACCGTAGTTTTTCTAATAGTAAGGTTATTGTCCCTTCTGCTGTTTTTTATGGGCTCCCTGCAGAGTGTACGTGATGGCAAAATATTCGAAATGGAGTATGGAGTTCTTTTTCAAAGGTGATAACAAGCCCAAGCTAAAGTTGGACTTGGGAAAGGTGACTGATAATGTTTCCTCTGATATGATTGATTTATTTTGTCTTGAGGTGCAAAATAATTCCCAGTATCATGTAGTGATGACTTTGATTTAAAAGAAAGCTATATACAAAGACTCTAAAAGGGAAGCACAAGTCATGTGAATTTTTGCAGGGCCTGTCGTTAGATTACCATTTATATTAATTATGCTACTGACACAACTCCTTCCAGTCGTTCAAGCATGGGTAAATGAATGTTTCTTATTATTTGCCATTTAAGGATTAACACAGGCAGAATATTACTTTTCTTGCTTATAAATGAAAGGAAGCAGCAACATATTAAAAAGGTCTGAAGCCAGTTTTTGCATATTCCTTAGCACACTTCCTAATAGTGTCACTCCCTATGGCCAAACATTCAAACACATAAGTCTATGGGATCCATTCCTATAAGAACCACAACAAAGTAATATGTCTGACACCCAGGCATGTGTTTTCACATATCTGTGGGAGCAGTGAGTGTGTGTGTGTGTGTGTGTGTGTGTGTGTGTGTGTGTGTGTACATGATTGTTCTCTAATTTGCTTACTGAGGCAGGATCTGTCTGTCATTGAACCTGAAGCTCACCATTTTGATCAGTTTGGCTAGTCTTCATACTGGGGAAATCCCAGTCTTTGCCTCTCATCCAATGGGATTACAGCCAGTCCACCGTGCTCACCAGGCTTTTATGTAGGCTCAGGGGATCTCAACTGCACTCCTCATTCTTGTGAGGGCAAGCACTTTACCAGCGCTGAGCCATCTCCCCAGCCCCCTGAAGCAATTTTAAGATAAAAATGGTTTTTTACATATATGGCAAAAAGAACTAGAGCCTGGCAATATCGGGCCAGATTTCCCATTCTATCCTAGGTAGCCATTTAACAATAACTTTATTTACTCTATTCACAAAAGGAAATAAGACTTTCAGCCACTGTATTTTCCAAAGGTTAAAGTAGTTACTGTCTATGTGTAGAACTGTGCTAGACAGTGTTAAATGAAGTGACAATTATGTTCTGTCTTCTGGGTGATCCTTGCAGCATAAAGAGTTTTTGTTTTTGTTTTTGTTTTTTTTTGGGGGGGGGTGTTGTTGATATTGTTTGGTTGATTTGTTTGTTTGTTTCATTTTGAATCCAAAAAGTTGGAATCATTTCTCTAGTGCCACAAGAGGTTACCTAAAATGATACATAAGGTGACAGAAGACTCATCTTGTTGGGAAATGTATGTCCAAACTTAATCTTACACAGAGAATTATAACTGGCTTAGATTGATGACAGCACGTACAATCACATTACCTGTTCTTGCATAGGTCATCATGGTCTGTTTACTTTATTATCAGGGAGAAAGGGAAGAAAATTCCACCACTGGACTAAGGTAAGCCCATCTTCCAAAATTGTTGGTTATCTAAAAAAATTCTATAGTACCTAACACAGGATTTTAGAAATAAAGAGATTCGATACTTTTAATAAAATCTCTAATTCACATACTCAAAAGCAACCTTTATAACATTTAAGTATTACGTTCTGATAAGTGTTATCCATTGTCAGATGTTATCTGTGTGTGTGTGTTTGTTTATAAGCCTTAAGAATTAGGGTTAAAAAATATGCCCAACAGAAGTCAAATGGACTGTCAGACCCCAGGGAAGTGTGTCTTTAGATCTACTTAGACATCACACTGGGTAGAGAACACTGAAGTTCTTGGAAGAAAAACAATTCTACATCTAGATAGCTTGGGCTTGGAGCAAAGTGAGAACATGAAACCCTAGGGAAACTTATCCTTGCACTTAGACATCACTATGAGATTGAACATCCATGTTCACAGGCAGAGGATAAAGATCACTTGGAATGATGTTACAGTAGACACATGCTGAATCAGTATTCTTTTCTTCAACTAGAAAAGCATACCCTTCATTCCTTCATATTCTGTTCCTTTGAAGCAGAGAAATGAGCAATTCAATTGAAGATTTAAGGGCCTAAGGGTTGGGATATAGCTTAACTGTGGCTCAAAAAAATTAAATAGCCTGGAGGAGAAGTGTGAAGAGATGACTCAGCAGTTAAGAGCACTAACTATCTCCAAGAGGACTAGGGTTCAATTCGCAGTATTCACATAGCAACTCACAAACCAGCTGTATATCTAGTTACTAACTGACACCCTCTTCTGACCTCCACAGGAATTACACACACATGATGAACAAACACAGATTCAGCCAAAGACTCTTACAATAAGATAAAAATAATTAAAATCTCAAAAAAATTAATTAAGCACAAACAGGAAAAATTTTATATAAGGGCTGGAGACACAGCTTGAAGCTTAGAGGTAGTGTGATGGCTAAGCATTCGTGAGACATCCTCCCCGTAAAACACACGTGCACACATACATTGTGGGGAGACAGACAGAGACAGGCTGTGAGCTTATCATTGAGAGAGCAGAACAACTGAAAACACTGGGGAGATGGCTCTGTGTGTAAAAGTTCTTATTACACAAACATAAGTATCCTTGGTAGTCAGTCTCCTTGAATTTGATGTGATCCAACCCATTAAGGAGGGGCTGAAAACCACCCTCTCTCTGTATATATCTTAACCCTACTACGTTGGCATGGGAAGCTGACAGAAGTTTGGTTGGTCTCCAGACCCATCTCCTTACACAAGAATTCTGCAATGTTCCTTCTTCCTACATTTTCTTTCTTGGTCTCCAAAATAGGACTGTACTTGTACATAAAATTTTCCAATTAAAAGCAATTATTATTGATGAAGAAACAGGGCTTACAGAGATGCAGGCAAACAATGAAATGTTCATATAAACTAAACAAACATACACACATTCTTATTAGTAACTGGCATAACAGCTTAAATCTCTGGGCTGACAGAGACAAATTTTATAAACTGAGGGTTCAGAATAGAGGAAAGAATAATATTACGATTTTGGACTTGATTCCAGTAATAACATCCTTAAGTTTTATTTCTTTTTATATTTGTAAAGGTTTTTACAGTTCTCTAACAGGTAAGAACATATATTCATTGATTTTATGAAAGCCTGCCATGGCATGGACTCCTAGTCCTGTCCCTTCATGCCTGGCTTCAGACATAAAACCTCCTTAATCCTATTTTCCTCATCTGAAAAATAAAGTCTTTATCTTCGCTATTCCTCATGTTGGGAACCCTAGGCTAGGTTTGCTGGTCCTGTGCAGAATATAGTGATTAACACATAATTACCATGAACAGATTTTTAGCTCTTCTGTTTCCCTTAGCCCATCTGACTTGATTTACAAAATAACATGGGTCATTATAAGATACAGAAATTTTTTGTCCACCAATCTGAAAGCAGAGAAGGCCAAGATCCAGATGACAGCAGATTGAGTGTTGGGTGAGGACGCATTTCTCATGGATGGCATTTCCTATGTATCCACACCTTGCTGGATAGAATAAACAAAACTAAGGTCTCTTTAAAAAGGTCCTAATTCTGCTTGCAAGGACTCATCCCCACGATCTCATCACCTTCCCAAAGTCACACTTCTTAATACCAACACTGGAGATACTGCAATGTAAGTTTTGTAGGGGTATAAGTCCCCAGACAGTAACACCCTCAGTCAGGGGACATATGGCTTTTTTTTTTTCTGGGGGTGGTGGATGGGGTATAAATTTTTGCTGAAGAACTTGGAGCAGGATTCCAGCCTTACCATCAACATCTTTATGAAATAGCCCTTAAAGATACTCCTAAAAAGACAGCAAATGAATCCCATGGCTTTCTGGATCTCTGTTCCTACTACGTTTGAGGAAGGGACAAAGGTAATAGAGGCACAAAAATGATGTCAAGACAATGGTGTGGACAACAATCCTGGAGCAGAGCATTAAGCTTGCTAACAGGAGTTCTGGAAGAAGATTCAAATACATATTCTGTGCATCCAACCCAAAATGAAAACATGCCTGTCTTATATTTCAAGTTAGTAACCATTGAGCATTAACTTCAGTGGGGCCTATCAGAGTAGAAAACCTATGTCACAGCACAGGACAGACATTCAGCATTCTGGTCCTGACTGCATGGCCATAGCAATACCAATAAATAAATAAACAAACAAACAAACAAACAAACAAATAAATAAGGAAACGTTTAGGTCAAATAAAAGGGATTTTAGTCCAAACTGAAAGGTTGGAAGTAATTTTGACAGAATGGTCAGAACTTTTCAGATGAATAATGCAATTTATACCAAGCATACACAGAATTAAAATGTGTGTGACTGATACATATATTTTTAATTCCTAAGATACATGCGTATACACTTATGCACACATACACACATGAATGAGATTTCTTGAGGAAGAGTTATTTGACAATCTTTAAAGATAACAACCCTGACTACTACTGAATCGGAATTACTTATTAAGCAAGAGACAATCTAAACTACTTTGAGAATAGCATCAAATCAGAACAATTTAGAAGGATGTGTGCGGGAAGGAAGACTGACAATTGATTTCTATGAAGAAGGCAGACAGCAAAGACACTTATAATGAACATAGTACATTTGCATGAGAAATGGCAAGAGGCTTTTGCTGTTCCTCTGCAGTCTGTCTGCTTCTCTTCCTCCTCTCCGTAAAGCTGGGCTCTGTTTCCGTTTTGAAGACATCCTCAATTATACAATGTGGGCCAAAAAAAAAAAATACATAATGAAATTTCAACCATATTGCTCCTTTTCTCTCAAGACAGCTTTTCAGGAATGCCTCCATTCTAGTTACAGAAAGAGACCCTGAAGGCACCAAATGTGCATTAAAAAGGATCACCTTTGCTTGGCCTTTCAAATGGAATTGTTTTCCAGAAAAACCATGTCATTTGCATACCAGGCAGTGCTTTGAAGACAGCGTGGATGAAGCTCTTATGCTGCTCATCCCTGATGGAAGTTCAAGTCTGGGCAAGTTCCATGTGTCTGTCTTTCATCCTGACAAACTGTCTCCTGAGCTGGGAAACTAAACCTTCTTCCTTCCGTTTCTGTTTTTCTTAGAATAACTCAGCCTTGAGAGGTGCACATTCAGCCTCCCAGAAGTGCCACTGTCATTTGGAAGGAGGTGCTTCTGTTCCCTAACTTATCATATCTTTAGAAAAATTGAAAAAAAAAAAATCAGGATGACAAGGACAGAACCAGCCATTCTCTTTGAGTTAAGCATGTGTAGAGCGAACTGAATCTCAGTACCTTTAGGCTGGCATTTTTGCCAATGTTGCAGATTCTGACAAAACAGGGGAGAAAGGGGGAATGGATCTTTATGTCAACAGAGAGTAGGAAATGTCATTAAAAGTTAAAACACAACTCCCCTTAAGGTGAAAATCCATGCTTTCTTTTATCTTTTGCTCGTCCACTAAACTTTTAATGCTTGTGATAAGCCAAACTTCAAAATTCCTAGTCTTGATAAAAACAGATGTTTGTGAAGATCCTGCCTGCATGGTGGCATCTACCTGAGCACTCTCCGGGCCACCAAATCTATGTCTCAGAGGCCTATATATGGATAAGATAGGAAGATAACGTCTCTGCCGAAATATGTGTCTACAAATCACCCATGATCACCTGCCTCTTCAAATGTCTGTATTTCGCAGGTGAGAATAACTACCGTAACATTTTCCCCAGGACACAGTAGAGATTATATCAACAATTAACATTCCTCTAAGCACACATAAGCACTATAAGCATGAATTAGTGCCTGTCAGATGGAGTTCAATTGGAAAGAGAAGGAACATGTTCAGAACATAATAGAACACGTGCATTTCTGGGTTTCATGAACAGCCTGGATCTCTTCCATAAGTCTTACCAGATTTAAACAGTCTTTTCTGGTTGTGTTTGAATTTTGCACATTCACATATTCCATGTACAATGTATTATAATCATACACATATCACAATAATCTGTCTCTAATATTTATACTGGAACATTTCCTATTAACATACAGCAATAGGAAAAATTGTAGAACAGACCCTGGGAAATCCCAAGCACTAGATTGTGAAAAATAACCTACATCAAAATCTCAAAAATCAAGATGATCTGCTTCTGGGATCCCAGAAGCAGAAATACACATATGGTATATACTCACTCACATAGACATATAATATAGGATAAACCTACTAAAATCTGTACACCTAAAGAAACTAATCAAGAGGGAGGACTCTTGCTAAAATGCTCAATTCCTATCCAGAAAGGGAAAGAGTATGGACATCAGAAGAAAGAGAAAAGAGGGAACAAGTTAGGAGCCTGGCACAGAGGACCTCTGAAAGGCTCTGACCTGCAGACTATCAATGAAGATGCTAAGATTTATGGGCAACCTTTGGGCAGAGTGCAGGGAATCTTAGGAAAGAAGTGGGAAACAGTAAGATCTGGAGAGGACAGGAACTCCACAGAAGATCAAAAGAACCAAAAAATCTGAGCACAGGGGTTTTTCCTGAGACTGATACTCCAACCAAGGACTATGCATGGAGATAACCTAAGACCCCTGCACAGATGTAGGCCATGGCAGTTCAGTATACAAGTGGGTTCCATTGTAATAGGAACAGGGACTTTCTCTGACATGAACTGATTGGCTTGTTCTTTAATTTCCTCTCCCTGAGGTGAAGCAGCATTACCAGGCCACAGAAGAAGACAATGCAGCCACTCCTGATAAGACCTAATTGACTAGGATCAGAAGGAAGGAAAAGAAGACCTCCCCTATCAGTGGACTTGTGGAGGGGCATGCATGCAGAGGGTGGAGGAAGGGAGGAATTGGGACAGGAGGAGGGAGGGAACCACAGGGGGATACAAAGTGAATAAAGTGTAATTAATAAAGAATAAATTTTTTAAAAAATCTCAAAAATCTTTCAGCTAGTGGAGAAGACATTGTGGGAGGGATTCCCTGAAGCCAGAAAGCAAGGCCTACTTCTGGGTTCACAGGTTATGGGAGTGAGCACAGTCTGGGAACAGGGAGCTGCCTTCCTAGAAAAGTGCAAGGGACAAAGATGAGAGCATTCTTTTAGGCACTCCACACACAGGGCCTGGGAACCACCTCAAGGAGGTACCAAGAATAAGGGAAGGAGCAACACAAACATAATCGAGCGACAAGAATGGTTTAGTTAGTTGTTTGAAGATATTCAAAGCCTTTCACTTCCTGCAGCATTTCTGATCCATTTACTGTGGCGTTTCTGAGCAATAAATTATGGGAGTTAAGGTATCCATTGATAGAGAATAATAACATTAAACCACACATACATAAGTGCCTCGCTGTCTCTACTCTAACGTGTGTAATTCGCACCACATCACTGAAATAGAAACAGAAAACGCGAATTGGCTTTGCAGCTTAGACGGTAACAGCTCTGTTGCTTGGCATAGTGGCTCACACATACAACCCCAGTACATAGGAGGTGCAGGAACTGCAAGTTGGTGGCTGGCCTAGTTCATATAGTGTGATCTTGTCTCAAACAAAACAAAAGAAAACAAACAACTAAAGAAAAAAGTTTTGCCGTTTCCATTCATCTCTCAAGTAGCTATGATAAGAATATACTTGCCATTCATTTTACTTTGGCATTAGTCTTTATTAAGATAATGTCTCTATTTTTCATAAATTTTATTTTGATTATTTTTATAAACACCATAGTGAGAAATTTCTCTCTTGTACCTATTTTTCAGATAGTAAATAATGTTGAGGATAATACTACACTTGGCCTAGCAGTTATTTTTAACTTCCTTTCTTTGTTATCTCTAATCTTTGCTAGTATGCTAACATTGGTTAACCATGAAGAATAAAAGGAGGAAGAGGAAGAAGAAGAAGAGAAGAAAGAAGAAAAAGAAAAAGAAGAAGAAGAGAAACAGAACAATTTTTCTACACCAGCAAACAGTAACAGAAGGCATAACATAACTCAATCCAGAGTTCTTAACAGTTGACAAACTAAACAAAATCCATAATGCATATGAGTTATTTCCTGTTCTGGGGCCAATTCAATATGGCAGTCACATTTTTACCACAGCCTTTACAAACATTTAAATTTAGAAGAATCACCTTTCTTACGATTTGCCTTGGGACTTGGTGTATGCCAGGCGCCTCTTGCTAACCGTAAACATCCTTTTCCACATTTGAAACCTGTACTTCTTTGCAGAGGTCTCTCCTCTCCTTTGTACTTCCATCCTCTGGCTAGGGAGGGTCACAGCCCTTGGTGTTTGCATGTCTTTCTTGTGAATTGCTTCCAGCTAAGAGCCCGGGCTTGGTCAAGCCCATTGTCTCCAAAACCTCCTTGAAAATGTGAAGCTTTAATACTGGCACAGTTAGAAATGTCACTGATTGCTTTCTTGGTGATAGTTTCAGCCAACAAATGCTCCTCTGATTTGGGGGGTTTTCTTTGGTACAGTCCTTGCTCGACCCATCAAACTCAGAAGCTATAGCTTCCTAGGTTTGTTTGGTGCCGGGTCTAGAAAGAATGAAATAATATGCTGATACGTCCACAGTTTAGTCCAGTTAAAGTCATCAACAAAACTTTTCTGACTCAATCTGTGCCTTTGGAGACTCAAGAAACCAGGGAGTTTAGACATCTACAGTTTATTCTAATAAGCTCTCTTATCAGACATATTTTTATACACAGGGGTGTATATGTGCTATAATTGTGAGCCAGGGCATCATCATGTGTCATATGCAGAATGCTAATGTTAAAGTCAGGCATTTTCTCAAAATATATGAGTGGTTGTGTTAAGACTGTAAGAAAAAGAAATTATTGATTAATAAATTTTAAACATGCAAAAGAACATATGGGAAGTATCCCATTGGTTCTGGCTCTATTATTTAGTGACATTGTGACAAAAACTAAATGCTTAGGTCACTGGCTCATAGTTTTCTTTATGTTCAGTGAGAATGCCAAGAAGTCCCCCAGAAATATTACATAACAATTTTGAATAATGAACTATAGAATTTCTGACAAATATTAAAGTACTGGGATACTATTGAAGTGTTAGGATATTAGGATTTTATAACTAAATGCTCCAGATTTTTTTCTTTCAGAGTTAAATATTGCAGCACTGACACCCCAAAACTTTCAAAATAACTTTTTAAAATGTAAGGAACAAAAACAAATGAGTGGCAGGTTGTTCATATGGGCATCATTTCTTGGCATTTTAGAAGACTTCTGTTACTTAATTTGGTTCTCTTATGCCTTGGTCCTTTGTTGGTTTTTGCTTGAGTAACCTTTCTTTATGAAACAGAACTTAAGTGATGTTTTATGGTCAGGGATAAGGTACTCTACATACTAACAGCATGACAATATAAGGGTCACATCTTGCTGTTAAGAAGTCTGGCATCAGATTTGGTTTCATCTTCAAAGCCAAGTTCTTGAGCCTTTTGTACTTTAGTGCTATTGTTTATAAAGTTGGACAAATAAAGCCACGTGATACAGCTACTGTTAAACTTAAGTGAGTTTTGCTTCATATGAGGAAGCCAACAATTCTCTTCGTGAACATCAAACTGAGGCCCAGAGCCAGCAAGGGGGAAAGAGCCTCTAGGTAGGGGAAGGGGACCACACCTGGTAGCTCAGGTTCTCCCTTGGCCGATCCCACTCTTTAGTGCAGTTTCCAGTGAATTACCAGCTCTAAGGACTTGGCTTGGTTGATCATAAAAGGAGCAGGTGGGGTTTGTAACACAAGTGGCTAGAGGTTTAGCTGTCTACTTGGCCAGGCTATTGAAGAACATTCTCAAGGCTCCTTTCTCTGTGATCTTTTTGAGGAAGTGATCAGGAATATCAAAATGCTTTTAAACTCTCAAGTGTGTAACAAACTCACAAAGGGTAGTTGACACCTGGGTACAGGCACGATGTTCCAGTGTGCTTTCTTTGTGGGGCAGACTGCAAGTCTAGTGCTTGGGGTAGCTTGGGCACTGCCTGCAGCTGACCTGAAAACCATTCAAAGGTTGGAACAATGGTCTCTGCTTCTGGCTTAGGAGCATATAGAGAAGGAGTTAACAGCCATGAGACCCCAGAATCGGTGTGGCTAGAAGTCTTGAGTGGTTGGCTAGCCCGTGGTCCTGGGATGATCACAGGTTAGGGTCCTACTGGTCATGTCAAAGAGCAGCTACTGTGGGTCCAGGACATTTCAGGTCTCCTTCCAGAAATCCTGCAACTGAAGGGCCAGAAGTTGACTGCCCAACTGTCAATCACATGAGGATTCTGCTTTGTGTTGTCTCTCAAGGTCCAATCCTGGCAGAGCAGCCAGTGAGGCCAGACACCTATTCATCCTCACCTTCTTCCTTGTAGCCCATACTGCTGAAGCTGAGAGTGTCACTAAGGAGAGACTGTGGCTGTCAGTGTCATAGTCCTCCAGCAGGGAGCTCTCAGAACTGAGAAGCTTCCAGGCTTGCTGCCTCCCTTTGCCATAGCTGAGCCAGGCAAGTCTCAGCTCCAGCAGGGAAGGGCTCAGCTCAGTACTGGGCCAGGGTAGAAGGAGGATCCTACGTGGGGTGAGACTTGCTTTCTCTTTGGTGGCATATATGGAACCATGTAATTTTTTTCTTCTCATCTAACTCAAAAAATATAAAACTAAAAATATACAAAATCACACTCATGTTAAATGAACGCGGTATATCTGTGTATATATCCTAAAGATATGCAATTTGTTGTTGGATTGCAATTTCTTATTGCCTCAATAATAATACTATGATAATAATAATTCAGAGGGGAAAAATAATAAAGCTCGATACACAAAACCAGCAGGATACATTCATACTTTGGTCAATCTGGTGTGTTTTAACACAGTCATTTGTTGTTCCCAGAAATTTCATTACAGAAATATAGCCCCAGGGCAGACAATTGGTATAACTTTTACTCGAGATCTGAAGTATACAAAATATGTATTACGAGGTTTCCTATGCTCCTATGACCTTACTCAAGCAGTGCACTGCAGTTGGTTGTCCCAGGGCCAAGAGCTAAGCCATGTACATAAAGCATTTACTGAGAGCGGAACCAGCGGTGGGCCCCAAGACAGCATTAGTTAGTTGCTGAGGCTGAGCACTCAAAAGACAGGGAAAATACACTTTCCCTTGTCTCCGTGCTCAACAGGGACCATTCACAATCCTAAGGACGTGTGTGTGTGTGTGTGTGTGTGTGTTTTATGTGTGCATGTGTGTATAAAGGGACACATTGAGTTCTAGATCAGGTGTCTTCTTCCATCACTCTGTAGCTGAGTCCCACTGAACCTGGAGCTTACTGGTTTGACTAGGCAGGCTGAATTTCCTGAATCCAGGAATTTCCAGGAGTCTTTTTCTCTATCTACTTCCACAGGGCTGGAATATGAGTACTCATTACTGCTGCCAGCTTTTTATGTGGGTGCTGAGAACATGAACTTGAGTGCTCCTAGTTGCATAGCAAGTACTTTGCTGGTGGACACAACAAAAACTAGGAGTTGAACTCACACAGGGTGTCAAAAGTGTTCCCTCTGTTACAAAAACTGTTTTTATTGGTCAATATTTATTTCCCTATTGATATAGATGAGTTGCAAAAATCAGACGAGGCAAAATGAGTGAAAAAAAAATAATGTAAAGAAGAAGGGTTTGTGTTGGTTCATGAGAAGGGAAGGCAGAAGGAGTGTGAGTGGGATAACCGTATTGCAGCTGGTATCAGAAACTATAGTATAACGAATGCTAAGTTTTCCTTCTCCTTTTTCCATTTGTAGCTACTCTGTGGCCCCAGACCACAAGATAGCACTTCACACATTGAAGGTAGGTACACCGTTCTCAGCTAAGCATCAAGTGCTCTCACAAGCACACTGAGGAGATGTACTTCTTAGGTGAGTCAAGTTGTTGAGACACTCAACAAACAGAACATTTTATTTCTTTCTGACTATTATAGATTGTTCTCATTTGTTGCAAAAGAATGAATGTGTAAGATAAAATGCAGCAAACGTCAACTAATGTATATAATATATATGGTAAAACAATGTTCTTCACATGCATAGATGGCATATAACTAAGTAGCACCTCTTATTTTCACACAATTTTAATGCTTAAACTGACCTTTGATTGACCTTTAGAAAATCAATTTATTTTCCCAGCACAACATTGGGAACTCCATATTCATAACAGGTAGAACTTAACTTTCTATTGCCATGAGAATTAAGATGTTAAATAAAATTTTTAAGAAAGGAGAGAGTGTCAGGGAGGATGGAGAGGCAGAGGGTATGAAGATAAGAAGGAAAAGAGAAGGACAATATCTGAACCAACTAAAACTCTGGATGTCAAGTTTTAGTTAGTCTCTGTTGGGAGATTCTCAGGGTAGGAAAATGTAAGAAAAATAAATAATTATTTATTTATAATTCATAATAAATAAAATAGATTTATTATAGTTTGCACACACACATATGGGGACAGAGAGAGAAAGAGAGAAGAGAGAGAGAGAGAGAGAGAGAGAAATTAATACAGAAAGAACTAAAATGTAGGAAACAGAAGGTGCTAGAGGCAGTACATCTCCCTCACTTCTGGAGAATTTACATGACAACAAATACATAAACATCCAGAGCTGGCAACAAATGAAAATCTCTTAGATTATCAACCACACAGCCCCCTGTGACCACTCTAAGGACAAACTCCCAAAGCTCTGCAACACAATGCTAGTTACATTATCTTGTTCTCTGTTTCCAAACACCAGGGCTACAGAATCATCGTTAAGATGCTTAGTGATGCAACGATGGACTTGTTACTATACCCCAGGCCTAACACAAAGTGTGCCACTGAAGTGATGCCCTAGAATTAATATAAATTTCCCAATGTGGCAGGACGACAGTCTGCAGACTTCCTCACACTAGGTATAGCCCTGAGGTCAGGCAAGGTGGGAACACTTCAGTTTGAGCCCAGGGCATTTGGGGGGACTGTGGGTCAGAGTAGAATAGTAAGGTTGTGCCCTGCAAACCCACCACACACATCACAGCTGACATGCATGCCTAGGAATCTTCTGGAAGGTCTAAGCAATTGTGCGTGTCTTCCTAAACACTAATTCACTGGTGAGGAATATCTTGGCACCTAGAAGTAATTTACTCTGATCAACAGAGGATGATAATCACAGCCAAGATGGTATGTCATTTGAGGTTATACTCCACAATCTCACAAAGTAATTTCTTGATAATTTATCTTTTTTCCTAGTCTGGAACTTGATAGAAAATAAGTATAAAAACAAATGACTCTTTTCCTTCCAACATTCTAAATATTTCATCTGGATATGGAAAGAGATTTTAATTTCTCTGTGTTGGCATAAGTAGTCTAATCTTAAATCACTTATTTGTCTGTATGCCTCATCATCAGATTGGCACAGGGTCTACATTTTCATATCATGTCATAAATACATCAGTTACAAGCAAGCTTCTGAGCATACACATGAATTATATATATTTAACATTCACTCTATTCTAATTTATTTAAAGCTTAAAATGTTTGAAGTTGAGAGATAGCTCATTCAGTATGAAAAAAAACATGTGATATTTAATGAATATTCCTGTGTTTTTCTGCCAGGAAGAATATGGAAAATGTCAGGTGAATCTTCCAAGGGTACAATACTTTTTTTCATTTACAAATACAATGGAATTTCACAAAATCAACCAATGTTCATATAAACAAAATTTGTTATTGTTGGCCATCGAAGATGATAACACCTTTCATCATATATTAAGTACCCTCATATTTATGAGACAACAAATCTTTAGAAACTGCTAAATTCCAAAAATAATAGACAAGAAATTATTTGGAGTTCAGAATTGAAATGAAATATACATAACTTATGACAGCTACCTGCAAACTTGCCAAGCTATCACATAATCACAAAATGTGATTAATTATCTGGGGGAATAAGAAAGCATATTGAAAGACTAGAAGCAAATGAAGGTATGTATCTTTTCGAAGAATATAAAGATGAAATTGAAGCGTTCTATGTGTTTTTATTATTATGTGGAAAGATTAATGGCCTCTATTCTTCAGACAGACAGATGCACACACGTACACACACACATACACACACACACATTATACTTTAAAGGAATGCAAAAGTCTATATAAAGATTTCTCTTGGTTAGATACGCTGCTTTCCCTCTACTTTCACGTAGAAAACTGTACATTTATAAAACCAATCACATTTTCAGCATAATGAAGCAGTTGGTTTATTGAGCACGTGGAGTAATGGAACGATATTAACTGGACCAGGAAAGGCTAAGTTGGTCACTAGTCCCTGTTGCTACCTATATTTGAAAAAATTGTGCTTTTTACAAGCATAATTATTCATGGTAAATGTAGTAGCAAATTCAATCATTAAAAATATTAGTGTGGCATAGCATTCTTGTGTTGAAAAGAAACACAGAAGAGGTATGCTGTTTCCTTCAGAAAGACCTCCGCCTGACCAAGATAATGTTTCTGAGTTTCTAAGGAAGGAAGCTTGGCTTTGTTTTTGATGATTGTTCTTAGAGTTCAACAATGACTCTATCCAAGAGCTGCTGTTAGATACAACTGAATACTCAATCTTTGTTCCTTCCAAAAGACAAATCATTCATTCTCATATTCTCATTTGAATGACTGAAAAGGCTTTTCAAGAAATTTTCTGTGCTTTATTAGTGAAGATATCTTAACCAAAGGCCTATATTATCAATAAATGTTTGGTTCTAATGGGTCATATTTGTGTCCATTGCTATGGGAAAGAAAGAATCTCATCACTGAGCCAGTCACATGTAACAGGACACAGTTCAACAAACAAAATATTAATGAATTACATACAGCCTAGTTCACTGGATTTCACAAGTACATTCATAGATACGAAACTATAAACACATGATTTTTTGTGGATGGACCATTAATAGGGAAGAGACTGAAAATTGAGAGAGTTATTTTGTGGCAGGGTTGGTACCCAAAAACCACTCAGCATAATCAAGGTTGAACTGAGTGACTGCCTGGAGGGTAACACTTTTTACAAAACAGCCTCAAATACACTTTACAGGGAAAGCTTAAAGGCAAAGACTATAGGAAAACTATATCCTAATGGTAGTTACAGGGAAAGTAAAGCAAACAAGCTATTTAACAGAAGCTAAAGCATGCAGTTAGCTGGAAGATTTTGACCCTGAGTGTGTAGGACTGGGTTAGGTACAGTCCCACAAGACTTTTCACCTTGGGGGCAAAAAAAGGAAGGGGGGGTCAGTTTCAAGTTAAATCAAAATGGTTCCAGCTGAGCCAAGATTGAGAAACCTTTGCGCTGTCATGGTTCAAACTAAATATATATATATATTGAGTTCTGAGTTCTACAGAACACAAGAGTCTGGGCTTAGTACAATGTTGTTTCACTAAAAAAAATGCTCAACAGAGCACAGATGATGAGAAATCTGAATGGTACTTATTGTTATGGTACTTATTGATTATAAAATGAACCTCAAGGCTTTCTCTGACACCAGTATTCAAAGATTATAGGATTAGGAGTGTTCTAACAAGTCAAGGGCTCAATCTTGATGACATCATAATCAACAACATTATTAGATATTAAAATGGTGAAGTTATTCTTAGTTGGTGGAAGTAGGTTACTGAGATCATGTATTTGAGTGTATATCTTGTGTCTAGCCTCTCCATGTGTCTTTCTAATACCTAACTGCCATGAAGTAAGTGAGTTTCCTCTGCACATACCTTTTTGTTATGAGGTCCCTGTGTTACTATATGACGTATGGTCAGGGTTCTCTGGAGATGATTTATTAGATTGGTTTACACAATAGTGTCTGGGTGTCCCTATGGAAAGGGAAAAATCCAGTAGTTCAGTCTACAAGGCTGTGTGCACGTAAAAACCTAGAAGGCTCCCGGTGAGGTGATCTCTTCAGCCAACTTTGGAAGCCCCAAGAAACTGGTTCCTAACTTGGTAATGAGATGCCAGTGGCAGCACCAGGGTAGATGAACATGCCAGTAAGAATGAAAGCAATCATGAAAAAGCCCCAGTTATTTGGGAAACTAAACTGGAAGATTGTTTAGACTATGGCCAATCTGAAAGCTTTAATTTCTTTTCCCCAAGCAGTGAATATTACCACCAGATGATCATATGGAATAAAGCATTTGAATAGTTGTTTTTACATCATTATGACCAAAACACCTGACAAAAACACATTATAGGAACAGGAAGTTATTTTGGCTCACAGTTTCTAAGAAACAGCGGGCAAGACATGGTAGAATGCCTTTATCTATGATAATAGCAGCAGCAACTGCCCACTTCTCGGAAGACCAGTAATCATAGAGAAAACCAGGCAAGAATCACCTTAAAAGTCTCCTCTAGTGATCTATTTCTAGTTCCTAAAGACATCACAAGCTTCCAAAACATAACCACTCACTGGGGAGTGTGCACGCCAAACATGTGGACATGTTGAGGACATTGAAAATCCAAATCAGTAACAAACATTAAGCATTCATATGGAAAGACACGAAAGGAGCAAAGATGATTGCTTGCTGACTTTCTCAACAGCCAGATCCCTAAAGTCTGAAGCCTATGAGCCTCACTTACTTAACGAAGTAAACTCAATCAATCTGGTACTGAATCTCAGCCAACCAGCTTTGCATTCCATCTATCAGACTAGAAGGACAAGAAGCATACTTCATTTCTTGAGGAACACTGTCGGCGCTGTGTTTTTTTTTTTTTTTCACCATATACAGAAAGATTGACATGTTCCCTCTACAGCGCCTTCACATATCTTCTCCACAAAACCAAAAGGGAAGTTGGGAAAGTTCAGATAAGGAGACCCAAGCATTTGAGGATCATCTCCAACAAAGAAGTTCAATGGGAAAAATTTGAAGTTGAGAATCATTACTCTATAAACAGAAGTTATTCTAAAGAAAAACAATTTCAATATGATTTCTTTTTGCTTTCTATTGTCCTACCTGTTCTCAAAAAGAAGATCTATTCTTACTGATAGCTGTTTGTCTAGCAATAAACACTTGATAAATGAATGAAGTTGTCAGAGATGATGCACAATTAATCTCCTCAGCAAGGACCATGACAGGGATAGACATTTGAAGAAAGTTACACTACCAAACCTGTTAAGTATTGCAATTTTTCATTCTGATCTCTAAGCCAAAATATAATGGCATGAAATATTTGCATATTTTACTAATTATACATACATGGCATGGCTGTTATTCAACTCAATATCACAAAATAATATGAGAAAATGCAAAAGAGGAGCATCCATCAATTGGAACGCCAAGGGATTCTGGATATTATTACATTTTTTTTTAATGTTCAAGCTGAAGGATGTATCCAAATAATTAAACAAATAATTTTAAGAGATGCCATCATGGCATCCATATTAAACACAGATTCTACAGATATTTATTCTGCTCTCCAAAGAAATGCAGACAATGTTCTAGGCATGTTTGTATTGTAGACATAAAGCATTTGGTAATAAATAAAACATGGTTCTTAGTTTTACACAAACCCCATTCTAACAAACATGAGAAGGAACAGTACACAAAGCTATGAGGAAATGGGAAAATAAGTATTGATTGTTCCTGCGAATTTAGATGGAGAAGGCATTTTTGTAAATGCTGAAGGATGGTTAGAGGATTTCTCCTATGAAAACTCTGTGTTGGACTAGAGGCAGTGCAGAAACAACGGTGCTATAGTACTAACATTGGTAGGCACTCAGCATTCATACATTAGAACCTAATTCACAGTGCAGTCATATTAAAATTAAGATATTTAAGAAGTAACAAGGTCATGAAGGCTTCATTTATGAGCTTCAAAAATTAGAAGAGTTTAGTTACTAAGGAGTGAAGTATGAGTAGGTCTCTATTTTAACATAATAATTTCTTTTGGGCTTCTCCCAGCATCCATAGGTCCCTATCTGATGCAGATGTCATTGGCATACCCTGCCCTCTACCCTTAATGCCCCAGCCCAGGGACAGGGCTTCCCCTCTCCCAAAGGCCTTTCACTATATAATCCAGACATTTTGGTTGCCTTCTCTTTCTGTTTCTCCCCTCCTCTTCTCCTCTCTCTCTCTTCTTTATTTCTCTGCATGACTTTTCTCTCCCTCACCACCACTGTCCACTGCATAGCAGCTGAGAGCTGCTCCAAATGAACCTGCCTTTATATATTTTAACTTGTCTTGAATTAGCTCATTCTAACCTTTTAATCTAGCTCATTCTAACCTTTTAATCATCTGCTGCCTGTGACTTGAGGGAAGTTGAGCTCCACCCAAACTGGCAGGCCAATCAAGCCAGACACATGGGGCCATTTCCTTTACCTCATTTTTCTCCACCTGATCCAATTCATCATTCCTCTCTGCATGGAGACCCAGAAGGAATTGAGTACCCTGCCTGGTGGCCTCGGACCATGTGGGGACTCCTCTCCTGTATCCCTCTTCTCCTCTTCTTTACTGCTCCTCTGTCTTTCTGTATTGCTCCTCCTCCACTTCCTGCAGCTTCTCTCTTTACTCCAAGTCCCACCTAGTCATGTCCCCCTCTTCCCCACCATCTTCCCACACATACATAGTCTTGGAGGGTGAAGGAGGCCACACCAGCATGGGTGACACTTTTAAATCGCTCTCTGTGGCTGTTTACAACATGTGGCTGGTCTCGACGTTGATTTTGGCATAAAGAGGTTGGAGTCATGGCTTCCCTGCCATCTTGACTAAGGGCAGTAACATGATCGGCAGCCATCTTTGTTGTGGAAGAGTTGTGCATCCAGTACCTTGCTGACAGCCAAATCTAACTTCCCTGTTTAGTTTAATTGTTTGGATAGACTAAGCCATGTATAAAAGGTACTTTATTATAATGTTACTAAAGCTACAAAATTATTACAAACTGTTAATGATAACTAAGAAATGCAAGTTAATAGTCACCTTATAAATGATCAAATCTTTTAATGTGTTCAGAAGTGTATTTGTTTTAAAGTCCTGTTGAGAACAGATGCAGTTAATTGCAATATTAAGCTTTATCTAGTCTCTTGTTTTATGCTTTCATGGTTAAGCCTAGGATGGTTAACTAAAAACAAAGTTTGTCTAGCTCAGCTCTACTTAATAAATTATGGTCCTCAAGACTATCAGAGAATCTGCAGAATATGGCATTTAAATGTTTAATGGATGTTTATGCCTACTATGACAGAGACTCCAGCTTCCACTGGTGACCCCAAGGTCTCCAAGAACATACAGGCACAGTGACAAATGACACTGTCTGGGTCATGGTATACTCATCACTGGTCCAGACGGCCCTGATACACCAACCACTGCTAAAGCCTATGGACTGACAGCACACCCACACATCTGATTGCCCCATTTTGCCTAAATGAAATAAAATCTATCACTCTCCCAAGTTCCCCCTCCACAGAAAGGCCTCCAAGATTTGCCTGGCCTGGGAGCCAAAGCCTGATGCTGCCCTGGGACCTGTGCCCACAAAACAAAACAAAACAAAACAGTCCCTGGGGGCTTTTTGTCTTTATTGTTTCAGGTTAAAGATATTGATGAAAAAGGCAGTGTTGGGAAATTCAGGGCCACAGCAGCCTTGATACGCGTCCCTGTTTGTGAGGTGACAAGTATTTGAGTAAAGAACTTAAAGGGTAGAAAAGTTTTTTTTTCTTTTTTTTATTATTATTATTTTTTTCTTTTTAGTTACATTTTGTTAACTCTGTGTCCCAGCTGTATCCCGCTCCCTCATTCCCTCCCCAACCCCACACTCCCTCCCTGGTCTCCTCCCTGCCCCTTTCCAAGTCCACTGATAGGGGAGGACCTCCTCCCCTTTCATCTGACCCTGTTTTATCAGGTATCTTCAGGGCTGGCTGCAAAGTCCTCCTCTGTGGCCTAACAGACTGCTCCTCCCCTGGGGGGGTGGGGTGTCAAACAGCCTGCCCTTGAGATCCTGTTAGAAATAGTCCGTGTTCCTCTTACTTCGGAAAACTACTTGGTTACTGAGCTACCACGGGCCACATCCGAGCAGAAGTTCTAGGTTATATCCATAGATGGTCCTTGGTTGAGTGTCAGTCTCAGAAAAGACCCTGTGCCCAGATATGTTTGGTCCTTGTAGAGCTCCTATCCTTTCCATATCATACTAACTTCCCTTCTTTCATATGATTTCCTGCACTCTGCCGAGGGTTTGGTTATGAGTCTTAGCGTCTGCTTTGAAACACTGCTAGGTAGAGTCTTTCAGATGCCTTTTGTGGTAGACTCCTGTCATAAGTTCAATGCACATCCCATTTGTCTTTCTAAATGAGGATTAATCACCTTCGCCTGTGTCCACTTTCTTGATTATCTTCTTTAGGTGTGTAGATTTCATTATGTTTATCATATCTTGTAGGTCTATATAAGCGAGTATATACCAAGTTTGTCTTTCTCCTTCTGGGATACTTCACTCAGAATGATCTTTTCTAGATCCCACCACTTGCCTGCAAATTTCATGATTTCCTCCTTTTTGATTGCTGAGTAGTATTCCATTGTGTAAGAATACCACAATTTCTGTATCCATTCCTCCGTTGATGGACATCTGGGTTGTTTCCAAGTTTATTTAGACTCATAATTCTAAAGACTTTAGACCACAGTCAGTTGGCTCCATGATTCTAGTTCTGCGATGAGACAGAATGTGACAGAAGAGCACGTTAGAGAAGCTATTTCCACATCCTGCATCCAAGTATTAGAGAGCAAGAATCTGCCACCCTCAAGGCCACATCCCAAGAGACTACTGTATGTGTACTCTGCTCCCAAACCTGCAGTTATACTAAATACTCAATAAGTATGTGCTGACTGGATCATGATCATTAAGCACTTCTGTGTCCACGTGCCTAGTCTGACAAGCTCCTGACACAGCAGCAGGATTCTGCAAGATGAAGAAGCATCTTCCTAGTGCTCTAGATCTTTAGATGAGAGTGGATTCTGCTCAATGTAGGTGTGATGTATGGCTGGCTTTCAATCTTATTTGGAAGCCACAGAAGGATAAATCCAGTTGGAAGACACCTTTCCATTCCTTACAGTTCTCTGTTTGGATGTTGTAAATAGACTGTTTCTAATGGCTTCTCAGTTTTAAGGGTTATTGTTTTGTTGTAACCATAAATCTCCAAGTAATAAAATAAATAAATAAAAGAGAATGACGAAAAGACTAATTTCTTCCTCAGTTTTCAACCAAGGCCTACCTTCTAAAGTCTAAAGTCATAAAATAGCTTTATTTTAATCCTCATTTATATCACTAACATTTTTACAAAAAATCTTAGTAGAATTTTGATAGAATAGAATTTTGATGTCATCCCCTCCTTCAGGAACAAAGGAAAAGATGTGCAATGATTTTCCCGTTTTTTTAATAAACTATGTTAGGAAGACCTGAAATTAAATAAGTTCACATATTTTAAGTTGTCTTTCACTTCACTGAGTGAGTTTAACATTCATAAAACAGGTGAATTTATAACCTTGTCCTTTTCAAATGAAATATGATATATTTCATTTCAGGGATTATGTTCCCAAGAGACTAAGAACACTTTCTGAAATCTTAGCAGAATTTGTTTTATATAAAAAATAAAAATACATTCAAATTCTCTAATAGTGAAATAAAAATTAATTTTACACTAGAATCTACAAGGGGTCAAAGGGTAATGATAAACATGAGCACTGCAGAAGCCATTGACTTTACATTTGGTGGCTACAGCCTGTGCTGCTGTAATTCATCATTGTGTAGATAACCGTTTAAAAGGCTGTGATAAAAATGCAGGGTTTTTTTGTTTTGTTTTTTTTTTTTTTTTTTTACTTTCTTTTTTTAAGATCAATTGGTGGCATTGAAAGAACATGTTTAAAAAGAGCTGGTCAGTATACACTTCTTTAAAACTTATTTATTAATTCACTTCACATCCAAAACAAATCAACTCCCTCCTCTCCTCCCGGTTCAACCATCCCACCCTCTTCTCTGTGTCCCCCTCCCCTTTTTTTTAGGAAAGGGGAGCTCCCCCTTAGCAACCCATCCCAGCTCATCCAGTCTCATCAGGACTAAGCACATCCTCTTTCCTTGTGGCTAGAAGAGGCAGCCCAGCTGTGGACAAGGTGATCTACCAGCTGGCAACCAAGTCCATGTCAGAGACAGGCCCTGCACCACTTGGCAGGAGAGCCACAGGAAGACCAAGCTGGGCATCAGTAATCTGTGTTGGGGATCAGGCATGTACTAGGTTCAGTACATGCCTGATCTTTGGTTGGTGCTTAGGTCTTCGTAAGCCCTGGGCCTACGTTAATTGACTCTACTGATCTTCTTGTGTAGTTCTTGTCCCCTCCACGTCTTTCTATCCTTCCTCTGACTCTTCTGCAAGACTCTCCCAGCGCCACCTAATGTTTGGCTGTGGGACCTGGGTGAGAGAGGATGTCAGAAGGAGAACTAAGGTGGGGATCAGATGTGGGAAGACGAGAGGGCTGGGAAAGAGAAGGGTAAAACTGATGTGGAGGTGCATCTCTAAGACAAGATGGAGGCCTGCGAGATGAGGGGCCCCTGGGGCAAAATGGGGGTGACTTGTTGAGACTCCTCTCACCCCTCTCAGGAGGATACATAGATACATACATACATAGGAGGTGAGGCCACCTCATAGCCGGACAGGATTTGCAGTGGAGAGACGGAGACACCAACCCACCCACAAAATCTTCAACCTGAAATTTACCCTACTTACAAGAAATGCAGGGATAAGGATGGAATAGAGATTGCGGAAATGGCCAACCAATGACTGCCCCAACTGGAGACCCACCCGATAGGAGAGAGCCAACTCCTGACACTGTTAATGACACTCTGCTATGCTTGCAGATAGAAGCCTAGCCTAACTGTCCTCTGAGGGGCCCTCGCCCCAACAGTCAAACGTTGGGCGGAACACACTTTTTAAGAAATCATGTATATAAACTCAGTATTTATCAAATATATCTATGCTATAGTTTTTTGAGAATCTGAATTATGTTTTTAAAACTAAAGAAAAAACTTAGCTTTCAATTATTTATGTTCAGCATTAAAGAAGGATGACGACAAAGAGATTAAATCTTATGTATAAGATGAATATGTTCTGGAGCCCATAATTAATATGTTTCATATTTAAAATTTGCTAAGAGACTAGATCTTCAATATACTACTCACAAAAAACTTAGCTGTGGGCAGTAATGAAGACATTCATTAACTCAACTGTGGCAGTCACAATATGTACATATCAAAATATATAACACTGTATACCTTAAATAAATAATTTGTCAATCATCTCTCAATAAAGCTAGAGAAGATTATATAAAGGACTCTTTTAAGATGACCAAGAAGAGATATGTATAAACATAAATGTCTTTTGAATTGATCTCATTTTTAATTTATGAGGATTGCAATGAATAGATAAACACCATCAATATTTATATAGTCTTCATGAGCACTACTCTCTTGTATATTGACCATAGCATATGGAGAAGCATATCACTACCATTTTCTGTTTTGGGGTTTGATGATTTTGTCTCTTTCACACCAGGAGAAAAAGCAAAGACCCTGCTCCTTAGACTGAGTGTGTCCCTCTTGTGACAGAGGTCATAAGTCCCAGGTAACTTACAAAGCATGTTACCTGGCTTGATGACCACTCAGCCCCAGATAATCAGTCTACAGATTATTTCTCTTTTGGGAAAACCAGATCAAATCAAAAGAAAAAAACCCCACAAAAATCATACTTTCCCATTATTCAGTTAGGATATATCTAAGGGACATATTTCAGAAGAAAAAATCAATAGGCATATGTATTCAGTAGAGCATGAATCACAAAGCATTGGATTCCAAAAGTTTTCTTCCACCTCTCCAGGCTCGGAAAGGGATATTTGTCACTGTCACAGTTGCTAGAATCCTCAAAGAGAGAAAAAAGAAGCAGTGTTGTAGGATCCTCTAGGAAAAAGATTCCAGTAGCACTTTGGACAATTTATGCAACCTACACAGAGAGCCATCAACTCACTGGCAGGTGCTAATAGAAGTATGCTTACTGGGTACTTTTATACCCTAATGACAGGCTTCCAAATTGTCTTAGCTACAGGTGGACAATTCCTCTCTCCCTTCCCATCCCATTCTCCCCTTCTCTTCCTCTGTTCTTCTTGTCTGCATTCTTGAGGGTTCCTCTTTCCTCTATATTTATTCTCTCCCAGCAGAAGAGACAAGACTATAATTTAGAACTAGTGAGTATAAATAAACAACAAAGCACTATTCAAGTATACTTTTTTCTTTTTCTGAGAGGGACTTTGGTTAGACATTCAATAAAAGCCGACAGCAGAGCTTTAGCTCCAATCAAGTTTAGGGAAATTCTTTAATGGAGTCTTAGGAATTTGTAACTCATAGAGAAACTTACAGCTTTCTCAATATGGTAATATTGGGGCTAAAAAAAACAAATTGTAGCTTTTGTATTTAAGCTTTACATACACATACACTGTATAGGATGATTTGTGAAGGGTAAGATTGACAATGGTCTCCACATATTGGAAGATACAAACTCAAGCACAATCAGAAGAAAATTCAATCAAAATGGAGTAATATGTATCTATTCAAAGTTTTAGTTTCAATTTTTTGTATCTGTTGGAAAGTATGTGGAAGAAAATGTACGAATATTTGTATTAGAATTATGAAATCACAAGAGGTCTATGTTCCACACCTCTGTTTTTAGCCATTAAATAAATCTCTCTATAATGTTCACTTTAATGTTCAATGGCAATTGGCAGTTTTGGCATAGCTGTTGCTGTCTAGGTCTTGCCATCATTAATAGTTTTGAGTAGAATGGCTTCCCCAAAGCTATACGTGGGTCCCCATGTTGCCTATTGATAGTAGTGATGCTAATAGTCTAACCACAAAGCAGATGACATTTTCAATTGTTTTCATCTGAATTCCCATCATGCCTCCCAGACGTGATTATCTACAGGAGTGACAACCTACTTCCTGCTACTCTCTGGTGGACACAGTACAATCAGACTGACATGTTCTAAGCAACACTTGATAAGAGAATCCAGAGCAGACTCCCTCAGGGCACTACGTGGGGAAGAACAGATTGCAAAGCATAACCATTTACTTTCCCACTTTGTGATTTACTTCATAAAACCAGCCATCTTCCTTACTTTGCCTTCCTTAACCACTTTGAAATAGTTTTCTTCTTATTTATTGAAATTTTCATATATGTATATAATAATGTATGAATATATTTACCCCAAATTTTTCTCTTCCAATTCCTGAAATGTTCTGGTTACACACAGGCTATAGTTACCTGAATAAAAGGAACCTCCATTGAAAAACAAGCTAAATTAGATTGGACTGTGTCCATGCTTCTGAGAGATTGATTTACTGATGAATGATGTGAGAGGGCTCAACAAATTTATAGAGATAGAAATAAAGATAGAGATATAGCCCAAGCCTAACTTCTTAAGGATGGTGCCATCCACAGTGAGATGAGTCTTCTCACATCAATCATCAATCAAGTTAATCTCTCATATGTGTGTGTGTGTGTGTGTGTGTGTCTGCGTATACAAATATGAAAAAGCAATCCAATAAGTAGCATTCTTCTATTTCGGTTTCAAATTCTGTTTCAGATTCAGGCTGTGAGAGTGAAAGCTTGCGCTCACTTCTCTTGATGATAGGCTATAACAAGCAAAACAAGATAAACTCTTTATCCCATTAAGTTGTTTGTCATAGTGTTCTTCACAGCAAAAGAAAGCAAACTAGAATACCCATATATTTCTCAATATGTATCCCTTTTCATGTCTTCTTTAAAAAACAAACCAACAGAGGATTACAATTAATGCTGCTCAAATGGAAATGGCTGTGAGGACTTCCACTGGAGTTTACCAGTGGTAACAAATACTCCCCCAAAAGAATTTTTTTCTACCTCCCACAGAAGCTCCCTCCTACCAATAGCTTCCCCAGTACTTCTCTAATGCAAGCTGGCTTTTTGGCTGGCTTGATCAAGTGCAGACAGCCACAGATGCTGTGAGTTGCAAGTGTGATAGCCAATCACATCATCTTAGAAACCCATTTTATTAAAGCTTGTAGCTTCTCAACATTCTTGTTTTACAAAACATAACTTCTGTCTTCAAAATTATTTCAGCAGTAATCACCACAGCTCTCAACAGACCAGACAAAAATTTCTAATTTAATAACTGCAACATCAAAAGCCAACATTAAGGGAACAGATTTTATAGGATTTCTACTCCCTAAAGCAAACAAACATGGTAGCAAATGAAAATGAAGTTTTTACATATTAATTGAACACTACTACTTACTAGTTACAAGCACTTCAATGTTTCTTAATCGTCTTTGTATACTTTTCTTAGTTAAACAACTTCTGTAATTATAATCAACTACCATGATCTCCATGATCAGTTTAAAACGGATGTTAGTTTTACCACCTTTATTATAAGGTCGCCAGTGTGGATATTTAATAAAAATACCAAGTTATTATCTCAATTGATAGAATGTGTTTCTACCAGATAGAAACACGCTGTAGCGGTCATCTTAAGCTTGTTTCCTCCTTTTCTACTGAAAATATTCACTCATATTGGTATTAATTTTTACTGCAACAGAATCTGCACACACACATACACCACGGAAAAAGCATAGAACCTACTCACCTGTAATCTTTTTAGCCAAAGAGATAGGACCACTATTGAGCATCCCAACGAGAGCATTAAATAAGAAAAGGCTTTGAGGTGGCCATACCTAACCAGTACAGGATCAGTAGATGACTATATTGCCATTCCACAATGACTGTGTACTTCCCAACCAAACCTAAATCTGAATCTCACTATCTACATTCATCCAGGAGGCAGAGGAAGTAACTTTAAAAAGTCGGCTTTCTCTGGCTGCTCATCCCTTTAATTTCAGCACTCAGGGAGGCAGAGACAGGCCGATCGCTGTGAGTTTGAGGCCAGACTAGTCTACAAAGTGAGTCCAGCATAGACAAGGCTATACAGAGAAATCTTTTTTTTGAAAAACCAAAATCAATAGGAGGAGGAGGAGGAGGAAGAGGAGAAAGAAGAAGAAGGAGGAGGAGAAGGAGGAGGAGGAGGCTGCTTTTTTCTTTGAAAGGAACACTCCTTATATCTTTCGGTTGTTTGTTTGGTTGTTTGTTTGTTTGTTTGTTTGTTTTTAATGAACATAGATTAGACATTTTAATTAAATTTTTATTTTTTATATTACTTACTGTTTATTCACTTTGTATCCCAGCTGTAGCCCCCTCCTTCAATCCCTCGCAATCCCACCCTCCCTCCTTCATTTCTTCCCATGCTCCTCTCCAAGTCTAGTGATAGTGAAGGTCCTCCTCCCCTTCCATCTGACCCTAGACATTTTTTCTTTTTTTTTTCTTTTTTTTCTTTTATTTTAATTTTATTTTTCTTATTAGTTACATTTTGTTAACTCTGTGTCCCAGCTGTATCCCACTCCCTCATTCTGTCCCCAACCCTACATTCCCTCCCTGGTCTCTTCCCTGCCCCTTTCCAAGTCCACTGATAGGGGAGGACCTCCTCCCCTTTCATTCGACCCTGTTTTATCAGGTATCTTCAGGGCTGGCTGCAAAGTTTTCCTCTGTGGCCTAACAGGACTGCTCCTCCCCCACGGGGGGGGGGGGGGGGAGGTCAAGGAGCCTACCCTTGAGATCCTGTTTGTTTTATTTTGTTTTTTGAGATAGGGTTTCTCTGTGTAATTTTAGTGGTCCTGGACTTGCTTGGTAGACCAGGCTGGCCTTGAATTCACAGAGATCCGCCTGCCTCTGCCTCCACGAGTTCTGGGATTACAGGTGTGTGCCACTGTCTCCGACCTTATGTCTATTCTTGAAAGTTCAAGAGACAGTACCAGTGTTGGTGCCTCGAAGTTGGTGTTTAATATTTCAGTAGCCGTTTAATATTTCTCTTTTTTTAACTTTTTTCCAATATAAATTTGTATGAATTGTCCTGCAAGCTCATAAATAACACATTTCACAAATGAGATTAAAAAAAAAAAGTACAGCGAAAATAACCTATTATGCCTACAAATAGGCCTACTTAACAAGAGACTCCTTGATAAATCAGGGGAATTTAAAGTAGTTAGCAAATAACCATCCATGGAAAATAAAGGTAGTATTGAACCACCCTCTGAAAGTATTGCCTTCTCCTTATTTACTACTCAGATTAATTACTACAGATGACAGAGCTTTGTTGTTAGTCTATGTTTGTGATAAGGAACTGCACTGCAAATGATTAAATAGCCTTGATCTTTTCATAAGAAAGTACTATTTCAACAGGACACATAACACCCCTGAGATGTCGAGGGCAAAGCAGCCATTCTTCAGCTGTGCTGGGTTTTCATTATTTGGGATGATTCTTTATCCAAAGGATGCATCTTTGTCCACACATCTGAGACAATAATTGAATGTCCAGGACATCAGCATGAGACTGGAATCCTCTCACTGAAACACTAACTCGCAATTAAGGAAGCTGAGTGGCAACTCAAAATCACATTTGTACTAGTGTATTATTTTGCTTTTACATTTTGCTGATTTCTGAGATAAGAGTACTGTCTTTAGCATTGCATAAAGTTATATTAGCTCACCAATCAATGAAGTAACAAAGACATTATTAATATAGACTGCATTTTCTTTTTCCTTTTCTTGGGAGAAAAGGTTTTGAGACAGGTCCTCACCGTGACTCGGGCTGCTCTAGAACTCAAAAATGGAATCAGGCTGGCCTTCAGTTCATAGTGATCCTGCTGCTTCAGCTTCCTGAATGCTGGAATTTCAGGCTTGCTCCACAAACCCACCTTTGTGTTTTCAGTCATTGATGACCATGTTGGTTGAGGTCATTACAATCAGCTGTGTCTATTAAAGTGGCTTCAGGACGTCACTCAGCTGTTCTCATATTGTTTGGTTTTATGTGAAAAGACATTACTACCTTAACAGATCAAGAATTTTTAAATAAAGAAGTCAGAACTAGAAGCTGATTTCTAGAACCCTGAGCACTCTTACTGAAGTAACATCTTTTCCATGTCTGCTCTACTAACATTAAGTTATTTCGTAATAAATTACAGTCTTAAAGAAAGTGCTTCAGATTCAATTTATATCTCACGGTCCAAGTTGATATGAAAAGACCGACAAATGTCTCTCCATAAATCCCCACACTTTGGAGGTTCCTTTGGTTAGACCGGGAAAAAGGCAGTGTAGAAAATGAGGCTCTACACTGCTAACAGGCCGTATCAATAGACAGTTTGTTCTAGATGTATTGGGAGATCACAGATGCCCAAAAGAAACGTAAAAGAAGTATTTACAGAAATCGATGAGATTTGAAAGATTTGTAGTTTAGAAACTATTTTTATTACATTTTAGTGGTAGTGTGTATGTATGTGTGTGTGGTGTATGTATTTGTGTGTAGCGCATGTGCTGGCATGCAGATTCCAGGACGTGCATGTGGACATCCGAAGACGAGCTGATGAGTAAGCTCTGGGATCTAACTCAGGTCAGACTTGGCAGCAACTGTCTTATCAACTGAACCATCTCCAGCCCCACAACACCTTTAAATGAGAAAATATTATCTAGTTATTAGTGAAGAGCTTAAGATAGCCTGAATATAACTCCATTTTGAAATAAAGATCTTGACTGGGAACTGAATTCAGGTACCAGGAAATATCACAGAATGTACACCTGGCAGAAAACAAAGTTAACTCTCCTAGCAACAGCCTCCAGGAAATATCAGAGAATAAATGCTTAATAGAAAATAGAGACAAACTCCCTGGCAATAATCAATGGGAATCGGTTGAGAATCGGGTGGGAAAATTCTCCCCAGTGTTTCAGATATGGTTTAGAAAAATAGCCATTGTGATTATATGCCTTAGCCATTGTGATTATGTGCCTCAGAAAAGGTCACCCCGCCCTGCTAAACTTCACCCAATTCTGTAACACCAAGGCTTGTGCCCCCCTGCTTGCTGCCATGGAAACCCCCAGCTCACAGACTTTCCCTTTAAAAATCCTGTTCACTCAGAGCTCGGGGTCCCACTTCTCTACTGCTGTGCCAGTGAGACTTGGGTCCCGAGTTCGATCGCTCTCGTAGTAAAGCTCTCTTGCAATTGCATCGAGTCGTCTCCTGGTGGTCTCTGAGGGTCCCGTGAACCTGGCATAACAATTAGTAGACCATGGGGTAAGGATTCTTATTTTAAAGTTGTTTGGGTTTGCAGAGAGGAAATCTGTTCTGAAGGCACCCAGTTGTTCCTTGGTATCTGTAGGGAGTTATTTCCTAGACCTATCTAGTTAGAAAAATAGTTGAATGTGTGTCTTCCATGAAGTGGCAAAGTACATATCTTACACATACTTCTATGAAGTGGCAAAGTATGTATCCCATATACATCCCCTACTCTTCTTCAAGCCACCTTTGATCATAATACTTAATGAAATGTAAACGCCACATAAACAGTTGTTTTATTGTGTCATGTAGTGACAAAAAGGAAAGTTTGCCCAAATTTGTTACAGATCTAAGATGTCTCAGTATTTATGATCCGTGGATGGTTGAATTTGCAGCTGTGGAAACTCGCTTGTAAGTAAAGGACATGAGCTACCCATTTCTGAGGACATCACGCAATTATTTTTCAAGTGACAAGCTGCAAGAAGAAGCCTTCCCAAGGAGGTGAGATGACAGAGACTACATAGCTTTGATACTCGGCTGTGGAGCTACTGCATTTGTGAGTCACTAACTGTGCCTAGAAGAATTGCTATGGGCTGGAGCTCCTCAACTCTCTTCCACTTCTTAAAAATACCTCGACTATGACACCTTTTCTAGACCCATAGACTAACGTAAACTTTGAATATTGTGCTGAACTTTAGTATAACGTCCCTGGTGCTTGATACTACTTGCTGCCTTGGTTCATTCTATGTTTATTTTATCTTATTTTACAAGCTTTGCTCACGATGGAAAGAAAACACCTAATTATTGCATTTGATTAGGACTTGGAAGGCTGTGCTCTCCTGCTCTCATGAAGATGACAGCTAGTATATATTCATCCATACACACGCCTTCACAGTCTCAGTTTTACTCTCAGGCCAACGCTGGTTATCAGAGCACTAGATGTTCTCACTATTTTATAGTCTCATAAAAAAGAGAAGTAAAGCTTTATCCTCCTGTATTGAGTGAGCTCCATGGACCACTATTTTTGCTTTGTCATTGTATGACATCATCTAGTCCATCACTTTTACAAGGTTAATTAGAAAACACATCTCCTGGTGAGGAAAGGAAGAACTATGTTTCTCCTGCATGGGATTTCCACCTTTCAAGCATGGTGCCTTGAAAATTGAGGTATCTGCTTTGGCTCTGTGTAGACTTGGTAACAAGATTTTGGTTTCCTTCTAACAACTGTGTTATCAACCATACAGTGCCAATATAAACTTGATGTTGTATCAGTAGATATTTGATGTTAATTTCATGCCTGACTATGTTAATTATCTTCTGCATCACAAATTACTCAAACATGAAGGTTTTAAAACAACAAGAATTTATTATCTCATAGTTTCTCTTTGGATTCAGTCTTGCTGGGTACATCTAGTCAGAGCGCCTTCAACGTCACAACCAAATGTTGGCTCTTATGTGAGGTGAAGGATAAACAAAGGGAAAATCCTCTTCCCAAGCCATGCATGTCGTAGCTGACCAGCCTGGTGTCTTCTCACAGGAAGCTGGACTGAACTTTCCAGTTTCTGACTGTTGGTCAGACTTTTCCAATGCTCTGCCAGACAGACCCTTTCCCTGTGTAAAACCACATCATGTAGACTGAGGAAGCAAGTGGAAAGCAAGAAAGTGAGCAGAATGAGTATGGCTGACTTTTTTTATAACAACTTAGGATGTCATTCTGGCATCACAAAGAAATCACTAGATCCCAATGTAGAGGCTGTCTTTTTACTTTTTTAGGTTTTTTTTTTTCTATTTACCAGAGTCTTCAGTTAGTTTTATCCTTTGTGTTATACAAACACAAAATACAAAAACACTTCACATGTGCATGCAAATCCTATAACAGAGACTGTGTATCCAATAAAGATCTTCTGTGTTAGTTGAATGACCTTACTTTAACTACTCTATTAATTCATACACTGTGGAGATAGAGCTTCTTTGAGTACTGGAGATTTTACAACTAAGCAAGAAAGAAAGGGAGGAGGGAAGAAAGGGAGAAAGGAAAGAAGAAAGGAAGAAAGGGAGGAGGAACAGGGGAAAAAGAAAGAAAAAAGGGAGAGGGAGGGAGATGAAAAGGGAGGAAGAGGAAGAAAGAGAAAGGAAGGAAGAAACAAAGGGAGGGTAGAAAATAGAAGGAAGGCAGAGAAGGAAGGAGCGGGGAAGGGGAAGAAGGAAGAAAGAAAGGAAGGAAAGAAGCCAGGCGGGGAAGGAAAATGTTCCATTTTCCATAGTGAGTAAAAGAACCTTAGGTTCTGAAGGGCATGATTCAATCTTTCAGAATCCACTATTTTCACATGTGTAGTCTGTTAGAAACTCATAGCCACACGGATTTTGAATCTGAGAGACAGACTAGCTCAAGGAAACTTGAGTTCAGATTCCAGGTGAAAATCAGAGATCAAAGGAATTTGTTATTACACAGAGAAACAGCTGCTATTTTCAAATGACTGGGTGATTTGTGTGTTACTCTTATTATGCATTTAGAGGGAATTTCAACATATACTACTCCTCCAAAAATATCAGCATCCAAAACTTCAGTGACTTCCCACGAGAAAGGGACTCCTGCCAATGTCTTTCCTACTCTAGGGCTGGCCTCTCTGCTCCTACTGGCCTCAGGATTAGGACTGCAGGGGGTTTCCATTGTTGGCCTTACGAGTTGTTAGAAAACTGATGTTAGGCCATTACCAAAATGACAAAAGATCTTTTACATGGTAAATTCATTAAATCACAACAAACACAGGACCACGTACAAATCACAAATAAAGCGTTGTGTTCCTTTAACTTGGAGAAGTGATTCTCAACCTGTGTGTCATGACCCCTTTGGGGGTTACATATCACATATCTTGCATATCAGATACTTACATTACGATTCATAACAGTTGTAAAATTACAGTTATGAAGTAACAACCAAATCATTTTGTGGTTGGGGATCATCACAACATGAGAAACTATTAAAGAGTCGCAAAAAGGAAAGTTGAATTAGAGGAACTCAAAAGGAGGTTGTATTAGAAACTCTCATGTTATTGTGACAGAATACAGAGATGAAAAGTTTATTCAGTTCGAGTGCTCAAAGGGGTCTTCTCCATCCATCATGTATGGCGGAAGGGGCAAGGCAAATTCAGATGGTGCCAAGCTAGGAAGCAGGAAGGGCTAGACAACCAGTGGCTGGGCTGTGTCCTTCATGTCTCCTCTAGTGACCTGCTCTTTATTTACAAAAATTCCAAAGTCTTTCTAATTAACCTCACCAGCTGGAGAGCAATCAAAATTTAGACCAATAAGGAAATTTTCAGATTCAAACCAAAAAGAAATGGAAGGAATTATGAAGATGCTGTGATCCAACTTCTTTTAGTTAGAGAGCTAAGATGCATATAAATCTGAAGATCATTTAACTGATTAACCTGAGTATAAAGGTGAAATCCATAACCCATCATGGCACATGCCCTACCGACATGTCCAACACATCGCGCCATATTCTTCCAAAAGGGTGTTAAATGTGTGGACTGTCTTTCAGAGACTATTAGACATGCTGTTCACTGCTTATTCGTTATTTGGGGAATTTTTAACAGCAAGTAGTTATTTAAGTAATTCTTGTAAATGTTTAAATTAAACAAATTAACACTCTTAGTCATTTTTAAAATTTCTATACAATGGGCTTCAAGGAACCATTTCCATACATGTCATTTTCTTCTCATATTCATATATTTTATGCTCTTGTCCCCCTCACCTCTATTGCTGCTTCATTTTCCCAAATAATCCAGCATCTACTTTTGTGTATGTCCCATCTTTTAATGTATTTCTGTACAGAAATATATCTCTGAGATTTTGCTGACATAACTGTGTTGATTTCCTTTCTGTTCAAAGAGTTATTAATATAAATTGCATTTGATTTTTTTAACATTAAGTCGTCTTGGGTGCTTAGAATGAACTTAGTTGTATCTTAATGAATTTCTTGAGTTGAATTTGCTAGGTTTTCTTTTCTTTTCTATCTTTCATTTTTTTAAATAATATTTGCATGGGTAGAATTGACTAATGACTCTCTCTCTTATAACTTTTGCTGCCTTTTGATTCTACAGTCCTGCTTCCCTTCAGAGTGGACTGAACAGTCCCTCTTTTCTAACAGATAAAAGAGTCTGTAACAAAGACGGTGCATTCTGAACATTTAGCTCCCTGTAAAATGGTCTCATTGCACTGTTTTGTTTGAAGAAAGATTTGAGCTACTAATTTAATTTCTTTAATGGTTACAAGGCATTTTTAGTGTTTTTTTTTCCTCTTTAAACCATTCTGTCAGTTGTACTTTGCCAGGAACGTAGTTGCTCTAGTGTCTTTCTTATCCTTTTAATCTTTATGTTTAACACAGAGCCTTTTTCACATGAAACAACATGTTTGCATCTCTTCTCCTGATCAAAATGATCAGAGATTCACCCATTTTTCTAACATATTTACTTTTACACTTTTTTTTTTAAATTTTGGACTCTTGAAAAAAAAAACTTCTGCCTTCTTACCAAGTTTAATTCCCCCTCTAGACTGGCATCCTGCATGGTCCTCAGCTCCTTATTCTGCTGAGACTCTGATCTTTGCTTTTCTATTTGTTTGTTTTTGTTTTTAAATGAGGCATTTTCCCATAGTATGGTACCCTACATATAACTCCAAACTCCCTTTACACTTAAAAGAATCTGTATGGTGTACGCTTAAACAGCAAAATCTCAAGTTTACCCCATTCTTCTCTAAAGTCTATCCAGTCTCAGTTTGAAAATGTAGATTCAGATTGGGGAAAAACCACAGGGCAGTCATGAGAGCAAATTGCTCATCTCCTTCCACCAGACTTCCATGTACCCTTGCCCTTACCGTGTGTCACGAGCTTCAGTTTCCATGAGACATCACCACGCCTATTAGACTACAATGATTTGGCTCAGTGTTCCCCGACATTCCATTTGGTGAAAGAACGGCCACCACCCTAAAGAGCTATTGGGGTATTAGAACCTTTAAGAGGTGGAGCTTCATTTGAAAATCTCTTAGTCACATGGCTACACACCTTTGAAGGGCATCTTGGGTCTCCAGGCTCTCCTTTCATTCTCTCTTTAATTCCTGGCTGCTCGGAAGGGAATGATTTCCTCTGCCATGAACTCCCATTTTGTTATGCTACCTTAACACGAGCCCAGACTCTTTCAGACCAACCTAATATGGACTGAAACCAACAAGTCTGGGAGCCAAATTGAGCCTTTCTCCTTTTTAAATTGATTATCTTGGGCACTTTGTTACAGCAACAACAAAGCTACTCAGTCCACTGGCCTTCCGCCTTTTTTCTCCTGTCCCTTATGAACTCAGCTAATACACGGTTACAACAGGATCTAACTCGCCTTCTTCTATTTCACCTCCTCACATTTGTGACTTCAGCGATTGTAAGGTACAAAGACAGAGAGAGGACAAGTTAAGAAGAAGAAGAAGAAGAAGAAGAAGAAGAAGAAGAGGAGGAGGAGGAGGAGGAGGAGGAGGAGGAGGAGGAGGAGGAGGAGGAGGAGGAGGAGGAAGAAGAAGAGGAAGAAGAAGAAGAAGAAGAAGAAGAAGAAGAAGAAGAAGAAGAAGA